>NC_092863.1:63796785-63895867 GCF_032062135.1 Pyxicephalus adspersus
ATTCCCTGAATTGCCTCCTCACCCAACCCCCACCTAGCCACCTCAGTAGCAGCCCCAATTAGATAAAAAAAGAAAAGAATAGCCCGCAGCCTCCAAACCCAACCTCCGTACACACAGCTTAAAAATTACCCCAAATTGGAAAGAGGACAAAAACTTATCCTCATGATTCAACAATGGGTCCCTGCCCTCCTGCCTCCGACCCATTAACTCTTCCACAGCTCCAACCAGACAAACCCCTGGCCTTTCCAAATGAAACAACAATATAGTAAAACCCCGCCTGCGCAGATCAGTCTTGGACCGACGGATCACCAAACTCACCTAGTCCCCAGACACTGCTACAGCCTCGGCCAAAATGCCCCCAGGGTAACATTTTGATGGGCTTACCAGCTCGCTGACCCTCATGGCCCCAAAAAAGGCCAGCACAAAAGCTGCCCTAAACAAAACTATCTCATATTCCCCCCGCACATTCCACACTCAACCCTTCAACCAAGCCTTGCAGCATCTGGAAGGACACCGGCCTTCTCACATCTGGTGCCCTCCTCCCCCTCTTATACTCTTTAACCGCTTGTTTCACCCCAAACTCCTCCATTACATCCTTTACACCCCGAAGCTTGCACCAAAATGCCATATCCGCCAATTTTTTACTAACTACCGCCCCCGACACTCCTACCATAAAATAACAGGATAGCCAATACAAAAAGCATAATCCGCCACCATAACACCTGCCCCCACCCGCGAAAGCGCCTTCCATTTTCTCAGAACCCCAGAATAGGACCTCCACGTTGCCGCACTCACGACCATTTAATCAAACCTCTAATGACCCTTCCCAAACTTCCACACCCAGTCAGGACAAGAACAACCGCACTGCATGGCCTCTGGTCCCTCTGAAAACGAGACAACGCATCAGCCAACACATTAAAAACCCCCGGAATATGCTGCTCAAACTCAAATATATTAAACTCTAAACACCTTAACACCAAATGTCGCATCAAACAAACTGCTGGTCCACAAGAAACAGTAAAACCATTATTGGCCTGCACCACTCCCAAAGTGTCGCAATGAAACCGGAGCTTTTTATTGGCCAGCTCTCTCCCCCACAACTCCACCGCCACAACAATTGGAAACAGCTCCAACATCAGCAAAACTCCACACCATCTGATTCCACCCAGCCAGCACACCGCACACCACTTCTCCCCAAAATACACCCCAAAACCCGTAGATCTAGCTGCATCTGTAAACAAGTTTAAATCAACCAAACCCACCGGCCCATCCAACCACACAGCCCGACCATTAAACTCCTCCAAAAACCTGCGCCAAACCACAAGATCTGCCTTCACTTCCTTAATCAGCCAAATAAAGTGACAGGCCACTTTTACCCCAGCCCTGGCCGCTGCCAAATGTCTGCAAAAAATCCTACCTATGCGAACCACCCTGTACAAAAAATTCAATTTACACAGCAATGACTGCAACTCCTTCAATCTCATCCTGTGCCTGCCACACACCCCATTTACCTCCTCAAATAAAGCCAACAACTTGTCTTGCGGCAACCTGCTTTCCATTGCCACAGTGTCCAACTCAATCCCCAAAAGACTAGCACTGTGGCAGGCTCTTCAGTCTTATCTGCCACCAACGGGACCCCAAAACAATCCGCCTCGTGCTGGAGCGTGGCCACCTGGGTCACGACCGGCCAAAACCCCTGGCCTCTTCGGATGGGCTTGCCGCCGATCTCCTGCACTATGCTATGTATTTGTATTTTGTTCTAAAAGTATATGATTTTCATAATAGGCAGTACAACCCTCTTGTTAGATACCATACATATGTTACATGATACACTTTTTAGATTAGAGATAGTATCCCAGTGTATATCATCCCATCCAGCAAATCAAGAGGCTGAAGACTACAAACCTGGAAGAAGATAGGGAGAAGATGAATGTACTGCCGATGGAGGGGAGTGCAGACACTGCTTCGCTGGAGGGGATCACTTTGCCAGTATTGTGCAAATACACTTCTTGGAACCCAAAATGTTCATTTTCACTGGCACTTTGAATCTGTTTATTGTGTTTTTGTGTGACATACTGTCAGGATCAGGAGAGCCTGACCTAACCGTGTAGTGCAGTTTTTTTGCAACCAGGGACCAGGGTTCTGTTGAACCCTAGGGTTCCTCCAGAGGTTACTAGGGGTTCCTTGTGCAATGAGCAATTTGTACCTCTTAGGTCAGTTTAAATGATACCAGTGATCTTTTTGGCTATCTGTTAGGGTGCCTTTATTTCCAGTAGCCAGCAGTGTAAGTAGCATTCTTCCTACAGACCACCATGCTAATGTGCTCTGAGCTAGGGATTTAGTATTTATAGCAGTGGTTCCCTGAATACCTGAATGTTTTTTTCAAGGGTTTCCCTATGTTATCAAAGATGAGAAACACTGGTGTAGGGGGTAAAAAACACCAGGGCGTTAATAGGTAACAAGGACAGGACTGGGGCCCAAGAACATGGGGAACATGAAAAGAGAGCTAGACTGTTGGTAAGGGAATCCCTGCCATGGGAAACTACAAGGATTCTAGGTACAAAAAGGTAGAGACAGGTGTGGGCAGTGGCATGGTGCAAAGCCTTGATGAAAAGCAGAAACCCTATACATGTATGTATGCAGGCTTAATGTCCTATGTGCATGGATTTAATTTTTTTTTATAATTGTTAAGCTAGGGTGCATCTATTTGTATACCTAGTGTACAGAAAAACATACCTTTACACACCTCCTACTGGTTACCACTAATGGAGGCTCTTTTTATATGCTTTTAATAATGTCACAGGTAGTGAAATCTCCTTTTCTAAGCAGTGTAATGAAATACATTTCTGATTTACGAAATACAAATGGATAGGGAGTTTTTAATATTTAATTTGTGTTGACTGGAGATCAGTGTTAGGCAAACAGTTGTGAAATATTAACTGAACTATTTAGTGCCAATGCTAATAAAGTGCTAATAAAAAACTCCATATGTTCTGGTGACCACTGGTACTTGAATAATTGGCAAAATCCTAGGATTGGAACTAAAGGATAAACATTGTCACATTGCTCTCTCAGATTTGACCAACTACCAACCTCCTCCAATGTAGATACCTTGTTACATGTTACCTATCCCAACCGTTCTGCATGATACACAGATATAACTGTTTATCATGTAGAATACATAATGTGATAATTTTATAATTATGCATATTAACAACAATGAAGAAGATAATCATATCACTGCACTATATATACAAAATATCAGGAAATATTTAACTATCTCAAGATATTCTTTGGTGGTTTATATTTCATAATACTGATATAATGTCATCTTTATGTGTACCATATGCTGATTTCTTCTTCAACACTGTATATGCATGCTGAATATGTTAGCAGCAGAAATAAATCATTGGAAAATGGAAGAGATTCGGATGATAACTGACCAGGAGGTTGAACCTTGAATGATAATTACATAGTAACAGCTGCTAGAAATAGGTGATGAAACACCATTATAAAAACATTTATGTCATATAGTTTCCTCTCCACCTGTATTGCTGCAGCTAATTCTCTAATTTAAAGCAGACCTAGCATTAGATATACGCTATTTGGCCACTTTATTAGGTATACAAATATCTAATTAGCCAATCACATGGCAGCAACTTAAAATATTTAGGCATGTAGATGTTATTAAGACGGCTTGCTAAAGTACAAACCAAGCTTTAGAATGAAGAACAAAGGTGATTTAATTTACTTTGAGAATGGCATAGTTGTTGGAGCCAGTATTTTGGAAACTGCAGATCAGCTGGGACTTTCACCCATCTTCACATATTAAGGTGTATCGTCTCCAGTCTTGGAGAGCTTTAACAAATGCAGAAGAGCATATCTGAGTGTTTAACATGTCAAACCTTAAATCAGAGGGCTACAGTGACAGGGGAACACAGCAGGTGCCCCTTCTTTCAGTTAAGAACTGGCACCTGAGGTTATAGTTAGCATGGGTTCACCAAAAGGAAAGAATGGAAAAACTTTGCTTGGACGGATAAATCTTGATTTGTGACATTTGGATGGTGAGGTTTGAAATGCAGAGAAAGCATGGATCAATTCTTCCTTGTATCAACAGTTAAGGCTGGCGGTGTAATGGTGTGGATGATACTTTCTTGGCACATTTTGGGCCCTTAGTACCAACTGAGCATTGTTTAAATATCACAACCTACCCTGGTACTATTGCTGACCATGTTCATCCTGCTGACTTCTGATGACAACACCCAGCAGGATGATACACCACATCACAAAGCGCAGATAATATCAAACAGGTTTCTTGAATAAGTTTACTGTACTCAAATGACCTATACAGCCATTAGATCTCAATCTGGATAAGGTATAGGTAAGGTATAAGGCAGAACAGAAGATATGCATCATGGATGTGCACTCAACAGATCTGCAGCAATTGTGTAATCTATATGGACCAAAACCCTTAAGGAGTGTTTCCAGCACATTGCTGAACCTATGCAACAAAAATTCAAGTAGTTCTGAAGGCAAAAGGGGTCTGACCCAGCACTAAGTAGGTGCAGTTAATAAACTGGCCAGTGAGTGTATGCTTTTTTGGTAAGTGCATTTGATTGGTATAGTTGGTTGATCACCTGTACTGAAGATGAGATACAAAATACTTGATGCAGATCTTCTGAAAACCTAATTAGTTAAAAAGAACATGTGGTGGTAAACATGAACTATGAGTACATAGTGGTGACTGATGCAGCTTTGGCATTTCCAATTTAACAAGAACTCTCCTTTTAAAATAAATGTATATATATATAACTTTTATTACAATATGACTTCCATATCTTTATAGGAAAGTAATATCATTCACATTTGTATTTAGGAAATATACCCAGTCTGTTTTTAATTTTATTCATCGTTTGAGATAAAATGAAATAATTTATTGCCATAATGCAACAAGAGCACATCAATCTTTTAAATCTAGAGTCTTATTTCATGTAAATTAAACAAGACAGTAATTAATAAGAATAATGGTTGTATCAGGCAAACAAAGAGGTTATTGTATATGGGGAAAATGGGAAACACAATCTCCTATTCCTGAGGAAAGTGCTGAAAGTACCTTAAGGCTAGAGATACCTTGGATTGATTAGATTGTGGGAAGGTACAGCACCATGAATTTTAGCAGAGGTCATATGTAACTTTATGATCAAGCTGATTAGAAAAACTCTCCTTTATAACAGAACCCGTTGCTTGATGTATGGCATCAACTTGACATCCTTATCTCAGTGTATAGCTTAAAAGTGCAGTAGATGTAATATAATCTGACAATTTTTCTACAAAGGCTTTGTTAAACATTGCTATCAGTAAGAAAAATGATAATAGTTAAGCTAATGAACCTTCTTCCAGGCAAAGGAAGGAAGAAAATATGCTATAAAGCCACAAAATCCCAGCTTTTTGAAAATGGTGATTGATATCAGTATGCATCTTAAAAATTGATTTTTGCTCTTGTCTGGGATTGTGGTGGTTATAGAAATCTGGACTAGGTAAAATGATATTATGTTTTCTGAAAAACCATAATGAGTTCAGCAAACAGAAATTTTTTTTATCACATTAATGTTGGAAGTGTCATTTATGTGGCAAACAATATTTATTAAGTGAAAAAAGAAATGCACTTTTGAACTAAATCCTTTAGTATTGTGTATTCATATTAAAGTTGACCTTGCATCAGATATATTTTTTGCTAACTAGTGGGTTAGTGTAACACAAATTGGTATTTATTATCACAGATTATAGTAATCTGGATCAATTATTAATTCAAAATTATTATTTCAAAAATGGCTGACACAGGTTAAAACCCCCCAACCATGGCTGCAACTTGTGACCTTGTTACTAGTTACAAAATTTAAAAAAAGACTGAACAATTGCTTCTTGGCACCTGCAGCTGCCTGATGACTTTACTTCAGTCCAGGCAACACCATTGGACTGGAGAGCAATGACTGTTGTAGAACAATAGGTAGAGTTTTCTGTTTTTTGTAAAAACAAACATTTAATGTTACCACAAACAGCAATGTACTGTTCTACCCAAGAGGTAAGTAATCCCAAGTAAGGAATTACTGATATGTCAATAAAAAAAGACTTTAATTTTATTTTTTTTTAAATTTACTTTATTTCATTTTATAGTACAAGTGTGTTTTAAGTTTTGAATCATAATGGTTTAAATATTTGTTTTTAAATAGAAGCACTGTATCGACATTACCAATAATTTCTACTTCAGTGTTTCTCAACCAGGTATCCTCCAGAGGTTGTTTCCTTGAGCAATGAACAGTTTGTGCCCCTCAATTTAGGTTACCTGACACCAATGATCTTTTTGGCTAGTTGTAAGGGTGACATTATCTCCACTGGCCAGAAATGTAAGAGGCATCCTTCATACAGACCACCACCAAACCAATGCATTGGGAGCTATGGATATAGTTATTATAGCATTACCATTATTACCATGATTTCTGATTAATTTTTATTGTTTGTGTATTGCTTTACTGCTAACTTCTTTTTTCTGTAGCTTATAGGTCAACAATAATTGAGTATATTATATATATATATAAATATCAGAGACAGTAATGCCTAGTTTTAAAATGAAGCTGAAGAAAACACCCAAAGCAGCGCACAGCCTTATGAACCTCAAATTAACTACAGAGTAAGAAGTACACAGAAATACATGCAGTTGTCATAAAATCAAGATAAATAGAAATGAAAAATGCATGCTTTTCATCCAGGAGGCTTGCTTTCCAATTTCTAATTTCATTTTCTAATACAAGTGGATATCTTCAAAAGAACACATTTCATCTAAGTATATATTAATCACAACTGTCTCACCTTGCTTGAATAATTCATGTTTAACAAATAAAAATAATTCTACTTGACTAAATTCACCTTGAAAAATTTTTGCTAGTTTGTGTTGGTTAGTTTGTTATGTTTTTTCTTTTTCATTTGTTATTGAGCATGTAAAAGTATATATTTATTTAAATCATATACTGTTGGATATTGGGTCCTCTGAGGTTACGATGTTTACAATTCCTGGCTATAAATGTCACAGGTCTGAATTACTATTTAGTCTTCATGAATGATATGTTATTTATATTCTAAATCTATTCAGTTTATTTCAATTTGAAATTATGTAAATATATGCATTCAGAGAGATTCAGAAATTTTGGTTGTCATTCAGGACTTACTTTTTTATGGGATTTCGACATCTTTAATCAAACCAAACTTTTTTAGGCTCTATTTTGATCTCTCCAATCTTCCCTTCTTACTACTTACTGCCTTACTACTATCTTTCCTATACTAAACCTTGAATAGGGGCTTGAATGGCGGTTCATTTGTAGAAACAAACTATATGTGTAAAGCTGCTGATCTAGGTACTGATGCTTAAAAGATCTGTCTGTCTTGTGTAAGTGCTTTTAGGTCATTGCTACTCATGGGGTAAGTTAGCTATCTGTGGGACCCACAGCCAGCCTAGATTTTTAAGCTATTGCACTACTGGGAAGTGCTGGAGCTTTTTCTGTGGTAACACTCTGAAATTATTTTTTGACAGGAGAGATTGGGAGGCTGCTGCAGCTAGTTGCAGAAACGTATACGAGTTAGCAAAATGTATCTTCAATAGTTTACAACTCCCATCAGTCACAGAATGATAACACCAGCTAACATCAGCGTTAACATTAGTGAATAAATGTCTAGGAGGCTGCTAACTTACTGCTCAAAGGGTGGAAAATAGCTTAAACAACTTAAATAACGTAACAAAGGTTTTCCCATCCTTGTAACAAGTGTTCAGCTATTTCTAACCTACCAATGGCATGCACTTACAACCAGTTATCCGGTAGGTACCGTACAATAACTGTATAGTACACAGCAGCAGAATATCTACCCTTCATTCTTCTCAGTTCCATCCTCTGTCCTGAGTAGCAGTTCTCTTCGATCTGGGTCTGCAGTATGCCAGTGAACCTGATGCACACTCACAGCTTTGTGGACTGGCTCTTTACTTTGCTCCTCACTTAATGACCAATACACTTAACGACCAGGTTGTTGGAATAAAACCTGGTTGAGTGAGTAAGTGAGGAGCATCTGTACATTAATCTCTAATAAATCCAGAAAAGTATAGAATTCCAAACCTCATAGCATTTGCGTGAAGAATTATCTGTGTTTCTAAATAGAAAGTAGATTTACCTTTTCACATTAGTAGTCTGTGCTTTAAATGATGTTAGTAATAATTGTTCCCAACAAGCCTCATAATTATTCCTTTATACATACATTTATAAGAAAATGTATGTAAATATATTATATATATTATAAGATATGTGTGTGTGTGTGTGTATATATATATATATATATATATATATATATATATATATTTTATACTTTTTAATACATTTTTTATATATGTTTTTGTAACAGATAACTGTCTCTGTCGTGTAATTGATTCTTCATTTCCTTTTTTTTCATAAAATTTCATTTTCTGTTTGAACTATGTATAATATATTCTACAATGATTTGTATATACCTAGATTTTTTTATATTTTTTATAGAGTTTATGTTTATGTTAATATCACTGACCCCTGATGACCAAGCATTTCAACTTTAATTTGCCTAATGCTTTCCAGAACATATAGAAAACAGGTGGATTTTCTGATGGAATAACCACTGGTATAATGACCTTTTCTTTTCAAGAAATCAGTGTTTGCTGATTAGAAATTATTAAACTAATTGAGATATTTGAAATGACTTTATTAGTGAAAGGTCAAAAATTCATGATGTTCCACTAGAATGCTTAAATAAAATTAGTGAAAACTGTGTCATGAGAATACAGTGAATAAAGCAAGAGAGCCCAGAAAAATCTATGTAAAGTGTGCAGTAAATAGATTGGACAATCCTTCGGGACTTATTAAAAATTCTCAAGTTATGTATTTTTGATTGAATTGCTTTTGGCAATTTTCTGGAAAGAAGAGAATATTTTCAATGACTTATCAGTTACAAGTAAGTGAATGACCTGCAAGGTAAACTTACTGCAAAACAGAACATTTTAATAAACAATACCTTATATGAAAATATTTTAACTGTAACACAGCCTGGTTTTAGTAAAATTTTTTTCTTTTATTTTTTTCCAAAGTTTAATTAAAATTATAATATTAATAATATGTTTAAAAAACATATAGCACATCTCTAAAACACATGCCCATTTCTACATGCTTGATCAGTTAAAAGACCTGGCAAGTACAGAAGATACTGGTTAATCTACTAGTTGCAAAGGTTAGTTGTGAGCTGAAAAAAACATAACTTTTGTGGACTGAGTAGTGTCAACCCTGTCCCGTTCTTATTTGCTAAGCTACGTAAACCTCCTATTCTGTTCTCTACAAATAGAAACCAATCAGTGTGTAGTCCCAAAAAAAGGACTAGGAGGAATAATTAGACTCCTTGATATAACACAGGAAATGGGGAAAAGATTCTGGACAGCTCTAAATTTCAGATATGATCAACAGATGTAACAAAACATTTCAGCGACACTAAACAATAGGGTGTATGTATTTTAACTAAATATTTGTGGACATATTATTCTAGGTTCTTATGGAATCTCTAGTGCAGGTATTGAACAGCTTGGCTTATAACTTCGCTGCAGAACAACAGTCATTCCCTTAGCAACACTGGCAGAAACTTGTGGCGTGATTTCTGCCACCAGATCTTGTGTATTATCCACATGGAAATATTTGTTATAAAATAATGTATTATTTGTAATGAAATAATGTTCTGATCATCATCTTTTGATATTACTCAAATAGTCTGCAAATAGGGTATTTTACAGGTAGTTATTGTTTATAGTATCTCCTACCACCTGCAGGGAAGGAAGATATCCCATACATTATCTATGATACATTTAAATGACTCCAGAATCCTTGAATACCTTATGTATATGAAAACACACAATAAAGACATCAATAGGGCACACATGAATCAGTATTGAGTGCTAGGATATAGTATGTATGGCCTTATGTTTACTGTTCATAACCAAACACATTATTATTACCAGTTATCAGTATTATAAAATGATTTAAAGTGAAAAAACTATTATAATGTGATATAAAATGATTATGATCATTCCCATGTATCTAAGGCAACAGAAACTCCACATACAGATCCGGATGGCAACATAAAACATATTGACAAATCCATTTTTCAGGATGAAAAGAATGTATTATTGTATGTTTACTATTCAGGGGTTGTGTTAATGCAGAGGTCAGTCTAATAACTTAAAGCACTTAAAAGACCTAATATGATCTGAGTTGACCATTGTGGCAATACTACATGTCCACAATCATGTTATTTAGAGGCTAGAAAACTAGATCTGAACATGCTTGACAACACATTTACTACTATTTGTAATCTATATCTTCAATATACTTTTTAAACAAACCTTACCTTTTAAAGCTGGGAATACATCATTGTGAAAGGTCTAACTATAAGCAAAGCAAAATGTTCCACTTGAAATGTAATGTGCTGCATAGTGACTGATTTCTTCAGTCCAGAAATCAGATGAAGGTGTTCGAGTGTATCAAGCTTCTCTATGACTTGGCTGTCAAAGTGTGCTGCTACAAGAAGATGGCTGGTTTGAATCGCAAGGACTAAAATGAAAAGAAAGCCCTTTCTCAAGTGTGTGTGTGTGTGTGTGTGTTTTTTTTAACAGAAACATAACAATACATTAACCTTAGTACATGTGTTAATTGTATCTTACTGTCAAGCTTACTCTCTAGCTAAATGTTCTGCCTCCAGCAGAAAAAATGGTTTTGGATGCACAGACCTAAATGATATCAAAGCACAGCTAATTAGAAACAAGAAAATGCATTTCAATGTATTTATTTTATGTTGTATGGTATGTTATGTGATAAGTAATTACGGATTAGTGTTATCTTTATCTAGTAATCATATTATAATTGGCTAAAAAAGCAAGCCTAATGGAACAAGTTTCAAACAAGTTTCAAAATACCAATAGATATTTATGTCTTCGCCACATCTGACAAAATTTAATTGATTATCATTTTTTATTTGTTTTATATATTTTTATTGCACAAAGGCAATGGTTCAAAATAGTGGCTTACAGGGTGATCTTCAATAGTTAAAGAAAGATTGGCTTAAAAGTGGTGATCCAGTCAATTATAGCCTCACCACCAGGTCAACAAGTGTAACGCAGTGACCAAGTCTGAAAACAGATGTCCTTTTTGGGAGCTTATAGTAAAACTAAAGTATGTATTCAGCTAAAACAGTACAATCAGCATATAAAACATAACTTGTTGGCACAACCCAACAAATGAGAAATGGCACCTTCTGCTTTCTACCTTCTCATTCCTAATGCTCCAAGGATGCAGAATACTCAGCTGCATACTTACCTCCTACTTGTAATGATTCCTATATCTTACATGCCTTGATTAGTAAACATATAATTAGGGCCCATTCACTCTAATGCACTGTGGCAACACATATGTTACTGCATTAAATGTGATGCGTATAATAAAAAGTAAAATATAATATAAATGTGTATAGTTCATTTTATTGCCACATTTGTTCTTCTTTTTAGCACATTTGCATTGCAGCACAGCCCAGTAACTCTGCCAAAATAGAACCAATCTGATTTTTGGAGCACTGTGGTGCATTAGGCGGTCCATTCAAATGAATAGGCTGCCCTAACAGAAAAGGATGAAAACACATGGTGCCACCTATGTAAAATAGAACAATAACAAGCTTCTGTTACAAGGTTTTTAAACATCAAATTTTTCTTTCCAAAGTAGGACGGTTTTAGCTTGGTAATATCTATAAAAGTTCTGTATAATATAAAACTGTGCGGTGTACAAATCTACTGTAGCTTGTAAAGATGAAAAGGCTCTTCTGCTTTGGCTTGAAGTTGTTTTCTTTTTCTGAGTTAATGGTATTTTGGGAATGGAGAACTATAAATTAGGAGCAGTGTTGTACACTTTTCATACCATGAATGAAACTCTGAAGTACTGTCCAAAGTAAGATGTATATATTCTGGAAAGAATATATTTTTCAGCATTGTGGGCATCATAAAACCCTCACGTGCTGCAAATGATAACAAATTGCTTTGAAATTTGCTTTGGGTGTGATACGTTTGATTGTTTTTCGAGGAAAAAAAAGGATTGCAGTTATATGTTACAAAAATAAAACATTATTTATAAGCTAAAAAAAATATATTTTCAAAAGTTGAAAGTTTTGTGCTTTCAAAATCAGAACTATGATGAACATTTCAAGGACAAATATATATAAAAAATGCACAAAGTAAAATAGAGATTACATCAAAACAATAAAATAAAAGTTTTAATAATTTAGGAGGGTAGAATCATAAATAGTGGTGTTGTATTTTGAGTAAAATGTTTACATTAAAAGTAAAAGAAATACAGAATACCATTTGGATGTTAAAGTTCTAGAATATGGTATTGGATAGGTTTTCTAGGCCCCCCAAGCAGCCTGAGAACTTCCTACAACTGATAATGACAAACCCCAAACATTAAATATCAAACTATTTTATTCTAATAAAATGAAAGCAGCAAATTTCTAAATTCAACATAACATCCTACAGTAAGTAATTAATTAAATGAAAACTAATTAAATTAAATTACCAGAGTTGCTTATATGAAATTATGAGAATCTTACTCTTTACTCGCATGCAACAGATTAAAAAATAGTTGTCATTTGACTGGCTAGAGAGCATTCCAAACTTCTATATAAATCCTAAAAAGCACTCACCTTTTGGAGATTCCGGGACAAATCCTAAATTGTTTCCTATGGATACTTTATTATTGTACAGATATGTTTTCCCTTTCTAAAGGAAGTTTTAGTATAGTTTGATTCCAATAGATTTAATCATTAGTCTGCACCACAGAGAAATGGTAAGGTGGTTGCAGTCATTACCGGACTGGAGGTGAATAATGAATTACTTGAACTTGTCAGATGTAATAATCCTAGTGCTTTTTCAGTGCACAAATAATGCCTCTACTTATTTGAGATTCTGAGAACTGCAGCTTGTAGTTTGCAAGGATCTTTTATCAGTATGTCACTCTTTCTTTTCATATATTTTTTTCTGTTAAAGAGTTTTTTTTTCCTAAACAAGCACTATCACCAGCTATTTATCATAGATTTATTTGCCTTAATATATTTTTAACTATGAGGATATTTAATGTTACTTCTATTTTTATATCTATTGGTGTCACAAAAAAGGCTTCTAATATCTGTGGACCCCTGCATTCCTCATATATACCTATCAGCTTGTAGCTAGAGAGGTGCAGAACAAGCCAAAGAATAAACACTGGTATATGGCAGAAAATAATATAATTCAGTGGCGTCAGAAAAGCTATTTTAATAATATGAATCAGTCACCAGGGCAGATCTAGGCAGGGATGTTCTCCCCTGCAATATCAAAATGGTTGGCTTACATGTATGCAGATAATCATGTAAATAACAATTTATACATTATAAAATAAGTTACAGTTTTTTTAACTTCTGTTTTGTTGGAAAGTAACCTATTGAAATGTGTGCATCTTTAAAGTGTTAGCAAACTCAAATTAAAAATATCAATTTACTGTTTTAGACATGAAAACTATTTTTATGGATGGATATTTTATGGATGCTTCTTAATATTATTGTCTCTCAGTACTTGTAAATTGCCTGGTGATTTTGTCAGCAGTCGTTATTTCTTGTATCATCATGACAACAAGGATTCCATTGGAACATACCATTTCATTGACATACAGTAACTAACTTTTCCAATATCAGGGGATTGAGGTACAGCATCTTGTGCACTCTAGTAGTTTTCCTGTATTGACCAGCAATGGTTTCCCTAGGAAGTTTGACTGTCAGTGTAGCAGGAATCCACAGGGCAGAAATCAAAAGAGGATGTTATGTCATTGTAGGGTACCAGGCATCATTTTGAAATCTGTCCCCAGCCCTCAATAAAGAGAAAAGGATACCTAGCAATACAACAAAGATATTTATAGTTATTGGGCCTGATTTGTTAAGGATCTTCACGACTGGAGAAGATAGACTATCAAAAGTGAACCTGGGTGATCCGACAAACCTGGAATCGATTTATTGAAACTCATCTGCTATCAGTTTGCAAATGTTTTTAATTTTCGACGATTCCAGGTTTCATGGATCTCCAAGGCTCTCCCACGATAGTCTTCTCCAGTCTTGGAGAGCTTCAATAAATGAGGTCCAGGTCCAAAGTAAACTTTTAATTTTTTTTTTAAACTCTCTCAAGTTTACAAACAACTTGGAACTATACTAAATAAATGGAAGTCAAAATGTCTTCCTTGCTCCGTTTGGTTTACCACATTATTATTATTATTTTTAATATTATTATTAATAATAATAAACAGGATTTATATAGCGCCACCTTTTACGCAGCGCTGTACATTAGGTATGGGTTGCAAATGACAGACAAATACAGACAGTGATACAGGAGGAGAGGACCCTGCCCCGAACAGCTTACAATTTAGTAGATGGGGGAATTTAAACACAATAGGAAGGGAGATATGTAGTGGTGGGAAGTAGTGATGGTTTCAGAAGAAGATAGGTAGGCAAGTTTGAAAAAATGGGTTTTGAGTGCTCTTTTAAGTGAGCAGAAAGTAGGAGCAAGCCGAATAGGACGAGGAGAACCATTCCAGAGGGTTGGAGCAGCTCTAGAAAAGTCTTGTATCCGTGCGTGTGGTTATGAGTGAGGAAGTTTTTAGTAGGTCATCGGAGTAGCGGAGAGAGAGGCTGGGGGAGTATTTTTTACTAGGTCAGAAAGGTAAGAGGGACAAGAACTGTGTAGGGATTTGAAGGCAAAGCACAGGAGCTTGAATTTGATTCTAAGGTGAAATGGAACCCAGTGTAGAGATCTGCAAAGAGATGCAGCAGAAAAAGAGTGGTGGGAAGGATGGATGAGTCTGGCTGCAGCATTCATAATAGATTGTAGAGGAGAGAGTCGGGTTAGTGGAATACCAGAGAGGAGGATGTTACAGTAGTCCAGATGAGAGATGATAAGAGCATGTACAAGGAGTTTGGTGGTTTCAGGGAACAGGTAGGGGTGGATTTTGGAGATGTTGCATAGGTGAAAGTGACAGGACCTGGAAATGTTCTGAATATGGGGGGTAAATGAGAGGGCCTGTACCTGATCATAGGTCCTGATCATAGGTCCCATGATCATCTCCCTGCTGTGATTATCTGATGTAAGGCTAGGTACACACGTCAAATGATTCTTTTTTGATTTGGACAAGAATCTGTCATGTGTACAGCATCCGCCCAACATTGTTCATGGATCTGTCCTGGCGAATCCACGAACAGTGTAAGAGGAAGACAGTAAAGCAAGTCAAAGGGAGAGCGCAGTGGGGTATCACTTGCTTGTTCTCCCCCCTCCCCTCTATAAAGAACAGAAAAGCGCTAGTTCATTCACCTTTTGGTCTTTTGTCATTAAAAATGATTGTAAAAGATCTTTTGTGTTATCCTAGTTTAACACATTGCTTGCTTGTTCTCCCCCCTCCCCTCTACATGAAACAGAGGAGAGCTGTATGTACAGCGCTCGTTCATTCGTCTTTTGTTGTTGGAAATGATCATGAAAGATCTTTCAACAACAAAAATCTAGTGTGTGTACGCAGCACAAGGAAAGTAGGAGAAAAGATTCTAATTGCTAATTAACCCCCCTAGCGTTCTAATTCTGTCTGTATTTCCACTCAAAAAGTGGTAAATGGAAATTTATTTTTACATTGTAGGCCTATTCTTAGGCATAACTAACTGAAACATGTCCAATAAATAATAAATTTATTAATAAATTTTAAATAAAAAAACAAGAATCTGTTAAAATAAAAAAAATAAAAAATAGTGATACATGTAATATGACTATACAGTAGCATATACAGAATATATATAATATAGTAATATATATATAATATATCAAGATTTCTTTGTATTGGACTCAATACAGTTATTTTGTATTGAATCCAATACAAAATTAAAAAAATTTCCTCCCACTCCTCCCGCCTGCACCAACGTCACTGGGAAACCCCGGAGATCGTCTCTGTATTCCCTGGCTGGAGATCAGATGGAGAAGACATGTCCCGAAGACCTGCGGGGACCAGCAGGATGCCGGGGGACGCCAACAGAACAATGTAAGTATTTTTTTTTTATCTTTTCCGTGACCCCGAGTGTGACTCGGTATTACCATTTTTTGCATGGAAAATCCACCTTGAATAACACTCGGGATTACCGCTAGGGGGGTTAAACAACAACCAGAAAACAGATAAACTGATAGCAACAAAAATACTTTTTTCTTATCACTTGTCTAGTTATCCCTTTAAACAGAATATAACCTAATCATGCATACGGGCTGCTTCTAGCTTCTGTACTGTAAAATAGGGGGATGGTATCACTTGGTTATAATATTACTTAGCACAAAGGCAGGCAGGATAGCTAGGTGGGCAGTAAGCAGTTGCAAGACTTGTCTTGTCTTTTGTGTTATCTCACTTTAACACAACTGTGTGAGTGCCTAAAAATGTGCCATCATCTGTCTGTAATATTTAAGAAATTTAATTTATTACTTCTTAACACCTAAAAATTTAAGCTTTTAACTTTCATCCAGATTGTCTCCAATTTCTTTTTCCAGTTTGGACTACTTACCAATGGAATACAGGCTCTCCACTTGGCCAAGTGAATGTTAGGTAATAGGGTGAGCAATTATTTAAATATCCACCAACTTTCAACAAAGAGTCTGATTTACTTTAGGAGTTGAGTACCTTTATACAATTATTTTGTAAATATTCAATTTAATTGTTCAGATACTATATATGAAAGACATGTTTGTGTTTCCTTTTTTCCAATGCACATGATTGGGTAATGAAAGTAAACAGCAATTTGCTTTTCACAATCGGACAATAAAAGTAAATATTCATACAATGTTTTGAGCAAATATTCTCATTTAAGCAGCCACCTGGCTGGGCGAACAGTCTTCATTTATTCAGTAAATCACCCCTATTGTGTGTAACTCAAATATTAAAAGTGAAAAAATTGAAAACACAGTGAAACCAAATGGAAAATGATACTACTGATTACTGATCAGTTATTAAATCAAGTTATATTTGGCACTGAAATAATTTATCATTGTTTATGTTAACTATTAAACTCCAGAGCTTAAACATAGGTTGTCACACAACCTGACAATTATTAAGGGGAAGTAGGAAACATCTCATTTTAAGTGCTTATTTCCTTTGCTCAATTAGTACACATTAGGATAATAAACTCTACTGTTTGCAATGCCCTTCTCCATTCATTGCCTGCTGTCCGTCAAATTTATTGACAGCCATTCAACACATGTAGGCCACATGTTCAGATACGTGTCACTAACAGCAGCTCCTATTCTACGTAGGGGTGTTTTCTTTACCGATTGTGAGACACACATACTCGCAGTAAAATATGTTTACACAGGTTGCTTTATTTAGAGAATGGTTAAGGTTTAGGTCTAATGTAAAAAGTAGTGTGTTAATATAATTAAACCATTCATACCACTAATACATGAATTGAAGGCATCAATGGTAAAGTAAATGTTTCTACTCAGTTCTAATGCAATACAATGGAATATATATATATATATATATATATATATATATATATATATAAGGGCAAAATCAAGCCCCCTCTTAAGTGCAAAATATTGTAACTTATTTATCAGTGGATCTCTGGCAAGTTTTTTCTGAAATTTTGCATTATCTGATGGTTTGCACATCGTTTTCATGTTGTGTATCAATTAAAGAACACAGAAGAAATAACACTACATTAGCCATAGGTTCTGACCTTGGGTATAGATGTGTCCCTAGGGTGGGTAACTTCTCAGCTGTGTTTTCTCACTCAACATAACCCTTTGAGAGGACAAGGCTTTGCCAAGCTCTGTGTTCATTGAGATGATGGGAACTTTTGGCAAATGCAACACAAATAGAACACATATCAGCACTCAACTGGGAAATTATCCAGGTTTTATTTATTTAGGAAAGCCATAAACCTAGGTGATTCTAACATAGCATACAATGAAAAAGTGTATATATCATTGCTGTTTAAAACTATGTATAAAGCATGCACCAAAACCAAATTTTTAATTTAAAAAATAATTTATTTAATATATTTATAGCAAAGAGAGATCAAACTAATATGATATAACTTCAATAAAAAATATATTTCCAATTCAAGGTTGCAAAGATTTCACAGACATTAATATTTTATTGGAACAGGTATTTTCAGACTATAAGCCTTTTTGGCCTTTTATTGCTATCCAGGTCTCTATTGAAGAAAATAACCTCATTTACAATACCAGTAACAACAATTACTAGACAATCAAAGAAAGCTTATCTGCAACAGAAAAAAATACAGAAAGACAAAAAATATTTTATCAATTGGTTAGGGAAATAGTGGAATCCTAGACATAGACGTTAAAGATAACTAATTATGTTGCTTAAATGTGTCATTTATCTGTACATATGTTACAAATATAACATGTTTGTATTATTTTTCCAGGAAATTAAATAAAAAATTAAATGAAAGGATAATGACTGATGACTTTTCAATGTAGTAGCAGGGAACAAATCACATTTCATCAATGTGATTCACTTGAAATATATTAAATTTGATATTTTCTTTGAAATCCTAAACATTACTTTTGCTTTAATTGCTATTTTAATGTGTTTGAACATTTTAATTAATTCAATCTGGTGCATACTCTACAGTTCTGTTGGTACACGGTGACATATAAAGTTCTTACTTGAAATGACTCGGCAGCAAAACTGAAGTGTCACAGCATGAAGCATTATTAGGGCTTTTTATGCTGTTTATTTGTAAGGAGTTAATTAGGAAAAGCCACATTCATTTAACATAGCCCAAAGAGCAAGTTCTAAATCAACTGGGGGTGTTGTGTGACAGGAAGTGAATAAAAAAACATTTCAGTAGCAATACAAACACAGATCCTAACTATAAATCAAGTATTCCTGCTTTTAATTACTTACAAAACAAATCATAATTCTGTCTGTTTTCTTCAAATGCAAAATATGTCAACATCAAGCCACAACATTTACTGTGACTACAATTTGGAATTTTTTTTTTATAAATAAAGTAAAACTCCAGGTAAACAGTTACCATTTACATTTCTCCACCAAGCTTTTAGATTTACAAAGCCTGCCACATAACACAATCCTTGGACTTTGTCTGAATTTTCACGTTCACATAGATGTCTCATTGTTATCCCCACCCTTTGGCTGGATAATAAAGGGGAAGCAACATTAACAAGTTCAGAGCATCAAGCTTAGCTTTAAGTGAAACTTCAGACAAACTAGATGGACCGAAAATAATTTCCTAGGTAGGACTAGGAGCATATTAAGACACCTTGAAGCCCAGGACCTTGGTAGGCTCCCCATTGGCCCTCTTCCTGTCACTCCTAGGGCTTTTCCTTGTGTCACTGACCCTTTCTCCCTGCCTTTAGTCTCACCACAATTTCACACAATTTCAGCGCATGCTACTTTTTCCAAAGGGCCACAATGACAAAATAAGTATGATATTACATCAAGACACACACAAGTCCCTAAAAATTACCAAAAATAAAATATACATCTACTAGAAAACCCTTCATGTTCTAAATCTTTATCATGAGAGGCATTATTTTGTAGGTGCAAAAAGAAAAACCCAGAATTGGTAGAATTGGTAGCTACATTAATAACCCTTAGCACTGATGTCAGTGGTGACATAACAACCCCCCTAGCAACTGTCAGTAACCACAGTAAAAATCCCCCAGCATTTCACAACGCTGACCCCCAGCAATAGAGTCAGTGATCACAATGGCAACCCCAAATTTTGCTTTGCAATTACACCTGCTAATTGCAGTATCACTAACCTCCCCAACATTGTTAAAAAGTGTCAGTGCTGTATACCCCTTCCTCACCTGCCTCTGCACTAGTGCTTAGTGCTAATTTGAGCCCCAGGACAATATGCCTGAAGTGAATACACAGTAAGCTATGCATTCTAAAGAGGACTGTGAACAGACAGGTAAGTTTGTTTTATTGCCGTAGAGACATAGCATGTCCCTTCTGCAATAAAGAGCTTTCAGCGGTTAAGCAAATCCACACTTACTTAGGCATCAAAAACCCTCTGCTAGAAATTCATAACATTTAAAATGTAATGCAAATCTGCATGTGGCAGAATAATAACAACAATTTCATTCAAAAATCATATTCAGTGTCTTTGTTTCCATTTAATATATTATGTTACCCAATATTTCCTGATCAACAGCAAGCAGTAGTTTATTTAGTGTCAACCATGAAAAAAGTGCAATACACAATTATACTACACATTCTGCATGACAACATATAATGATCCCGATACTATATTTATAACATTATATTTAACAGAAATAGGGGCAAATATACAGAATTATCATTGACAGCCTCTGGTTATTCCAAGACCAACAGCACATCTACACAGGGTTCAAATGTCTTTCATAAATTGAAAGTCCATAAATTGTTGCCAAGCATAACATGATTGTTGGTGTTTGGGTGTTTGTACCTCAAATTGTTGAAGCAAGATCCTACATGTGCATGATCATATTCACTCGACTTGACCACAGCTACACAGGTGGTGGCATTTGACCTTGCTGCCATAACCAGTTGCCTTAGGATCGACTTTTGTTACTGCTTTGTAAGGGATATGGTTATGTTGGAGTAGGAAGAATGCCAGATCATGGGAAACTACTGTTTTCCAATAAAATTCCAGGGCAGGACAGTTCTGGATATATGTTTTTTTTTTAGGCTTTAGGTTACATAAGATGACTATGGAGGTAGTATTATTTATTTTTCATGGAAAATATTTTTTTTCTCGTAGTACTGATGTAATAATACTGATAAGTGGATAATTTCACTTATGTAAAACAAAGTAGAATCAATTTTTCAGTCTAATGTAATCCCTAGCAAGAGACTTCTCTTATGTGGTCTTAGTATACAACTGAGAGCACTGTTTTATATCTGATCTTTTAAAATAATACCTTTTGATTTTTCCAAAATTGTTATCAGCTGAAAACTGTGTTCAATGTAATTACATTGATTACTACAGAACAACTTTCCTCTATTTTAAGGACATAGGAGAGAGAAAGATTATATTTTTTTATTGTCCTGATGCAGAAGGGTGAGAATTCCCCTTGCACTGACATTGTATTACTGGACAAATCACTGTGTAAATAGGAAAAAGAAAATGATAAAACCATCACATCTAATTGTTGAGAATCTGCAGTATTTACCATTTTTGGTGCTATGTGCCTTTCTCAAACTATTAAAATGCAAACATTGTACCACGCCAACAGTGCAAAATGTTCCCAGCAATGTCCTGCTTACTTACCTTAACTTTCTACGTAAGTTGTTGGCTTAGTGATTTTACTTATTACTTTTTCTCTTATTACAACCATGTGGTTATAGCATTGAAAACCCTCCTACAAAGAACACAGTCTACTTAAAGAAGTAGTTGGTAATCACTTGCTAATAACACAAATACCAATACTCAGTGGACAAAACTTTAACCTTAGCCTAAGGCATTCTATTTTCTACCATGTGACTGTAATTCAAAGTACATTAAACTAAGTTGAAAATATCTCTCTGAGATGTTTCTGAGATTTTTGAAAGGTTTGAAAACTGCTTTTAGAGCATTTTTCTAGTGTTAGGGAAATTGAGGGGTAAAGGAAGAGCAAACACTAGATTTGTTTCTACTGTTTCTTCACAGACATAGCCAAAACACTCTTCAAATACATAAAAATAAGCATAAATCTGATTGGTAAGCATTTAGAAAGCAGTGCGGTTTAGGGTTGTAGCATCAACAAAACTATGCAACCAGCAAAAACTTTTCAATTGCTCCCATTTATTTCAAAGATAATGAGAGGGCTTGATTGTCCTTTTATGCATCTTCTGGGATAAACCTATTTTACAACCACCCATCTGAGCAAGCTCATACTTATTCAGGTTTGAAATGAGGCAATAGTATGTCATATTTAAATTGCACAGCACAGGTAAAACCCTACAATGAAGTTTTCTACAATCCTTCCAATGTATCTATAACCAACCTGGAGAAGACTGCTTTTCTTTTCCTTAACAACAGTGAAGTTATACCTTAATTATTTTTTACATTTTTCTTTTTTAACTAAAGTTTTATTGCTAGTTATAATGTTAAAACATTCTAAAGCCGATATATTCTGACAAACAAGTACGTTTTGTCTTTTTCTATTATCTAATTAAAATGAAGTATCTTTTAGGTCTTGCCAGTCTGAAGGGGCCCCATGTAGACTGCCAAATTAGTTCAGTAAGATTTATTAGGTTTGCTTTCCAAAGAAAACAAGACACAAAAGTATTGTGACAAATTGGGCATAGAATAAGTGGTTCAGAAAGTTTATTTAAGCTTTTCTCGGATTTCTAGAAACAAATCACAACTGTTTAGTAGGACTTTATAAAAAGACTTGCCAGCTGCTATTGTTGATTTATAAGGAGAAGCGGACTATCACCTATAGGATATAATTAAAATGCCTTCTGTGCTATGGTGCTTTGGACATTAATTGAATTTCCACCCAAACACAGGAGTATATTTCTCCATCAGGTAGCACATGGAATTTTACTTAGTTTTAAATAACATCAAAAATAAACATTGGATGAATTGCATTTTTTTGTTGCTGAAACGTTTCTTTAAAATGTAGCGGTTGAAACACCACAGTAATTACACTTTTTTAAACAACACACTCAGCTGTAAAATTATTCTTCAAATGACATTTTCAGAAGTACATATTTTACATTTTAATTGACATAAAATTTGAAATGTTGTAATTTATAGATGACTGGACTTTTAAGAGCTTATCTATCTATATTTTGAACAAGAATCACACAGCTTTTACCAAAACTCACACATTTTCTTATTGTGTTTTTTGGAAAAAATATGTAAATTATAGGTAAAATGTTTATAAATATGGTGGCAGAAAAACAACATCTTTTAACATAAGTTCTAATACTTTTCCTAAATATTAAAGTACTATTCCCACAATTGGAGTAGGATCACCCTCTAATAAATTAGAGGGTGGCTTTATTTTAATTATATGCAACTATGAAATCTGTTTAATTAAAATTTTAGAAACAGGCATTAAATTGGTTGAAAAAAAGAAGAAAGAAAAACAAGACTAGGTATGATTGGTAGAGCTAGATTGTGGTCTATATGCAAACGTCTACTTCTCTCGCATTTCTCAAGTGGAGGTACTGTAAAATTCCAACTTGGTTTAAATTTGGTTGTATCTATCACTTGAAAAATCTGACACTATGCTTGTCAATATTAGGTATAGTATGGCTCAGCCAATTTTGGCTGGTATAGTAATATTAAATCAGAGCACGAATTCCAACCAGCGTTGACTCAGATTGGCATTATCTGACAATCTCTACTTCCATTTTCTTCAAAATTGAATAAACACCAAGCCATTTTCTCTCTTGGTAGTATTGGATTCACACACATTTTATGTCTTTATATCTTTTGATTTCTCAGTCTGCTCAGTCACAGGAAGCTAGTTGTGCCATCCCAGCACTCGGTTGCCCCCAGGACTTGAATACACAAAGAATCACCTTTAAGAAGACAGGAATTGGCAAATGACAAAATATCGGACAGGTCCATATTGACATAAATCCAATTCGTTAAGCAAGAGCAGGTCAGATGTCAAAGCAGAGGTCACAGATGGAAAAGCAAAAAGCCAGGGAAGGTATCCAAAAGGCAGAGAAATCCTGAGTTCAAAATACAGGGAGAGATAGGTCCAGGCAGCTGTTGGAGAATCAAAGGTTAGCAACAAGTATCAGACAATTATACGGCCACATTAGAACAGGAACTGACCACTATAAAAGGCAGTGGGCATTTGGACTGAGCCTGCCTAAATACTGAGGTTTGGGCAGGGTGGGGATTATAGAGTAAGTGTTAATAACCAGGAGAGGTTGATGAAAACATCTTAGCTCTAAGTGCTAAGACATAGAAGGAAGAAGTAAGGCAGAGACAGTTATTTGCTGGAAAACTACAGGTCTCAGCAAGGCTGCAAAATTCAGAAGCATGCAGATCACATTTGCTGATCAATGCTTGCTTGAACCGGCAACTAACACAATGCTGATGAAGACCTACTCACCTACCTGGTTACGGAAGGTCCCAAAAGGCAGAGTTGTTTCTGGAGACCTGCTGACCTTCCCTATCTGTTGCTGGATGTCACCATGATATTGTACAAAGGGGTAAATACAGACACTTAACTTATCTGGACACTTCACCTGGTCTGGAGCAGTTTTGTGTTATGGTCCCCATAATTGTTTTAAATCAGTTTATTTAGTTGATTTTATTTGTTAAACCTAATGTTTGTTTTACATGTAAACATTTATTATGAGTTAACCTAAGAGAACAAGCAGCAGGTGTTTCTTATTTGAGGCTAAATTTGTCTGATTGAAACTTTGCACTTTGTGGTTGAGTCATTACTGGAAGGATTAGTGGGTATATTTTGAATTTATTGAAAAATTCTAATAAAATATGTTTATTGGTAAATTTAAAAGACCATGGGGACTTTATAGGAGAGGTTTATTGTTAGGCTTTACATACCCTTACACTGGGCATCCCTCAGGGGTAAAAACTCAGCCAGGCACCAATGTTAAAACTATAATTTAGAGTTTCCTACTTTTATTTATTGTTTCTAAATGTGTAATACTAATACCATGAAGAGCCCAATATTTGAAAGGACAGCACATAAAAAATATTGAGAGAGAGAGAGAGAAAGAGAGTTTAAGCTCCATTTCTAAGAAGCTGTGCTCATATACGAGTTCAGTTTGGACGTAATTCCTGCTACAGTAGATTACAGTTCTGACATCAGATTCGAACTGGAATATTGAAAATCAAATTTCAATTCAATGTATGACTGGTTTTGTTTTTTTCGTTTTTGTTTTTTTTTGTCAATGACAGGTATAGTAGAGTTAAGCCAACCTGGTCACTATCTGATAGGTATGGTATGGCTGCCAGGCAATGACACCAGTCAACATCTGTAACACAATTTCATTAAATCCCATAGATACCCATGAATAAATTGAATCGTTATCGTTAGTTTAGGACTCTGTGATTTACCCGTTTTTCAATAAAAAAATAAAATGTAACTCAGATTATAAATTATTTTGTTTAGAAAACTCACAACTTTTGCATGACCTTTTAAACCCATGGAACCTCTTTCCCTTAAGAACAGCAGGCTTGTGAATCAACAATATCAAGTTTGCTAAAGATTTTCAAACATTGTACAAATGAGATATTGGTTATATGTCTTCATGCTGTTTTTAATAAGAAGCAATAAAGGGTGAGTTTTAATATTGTAACACATGCTGTTTGGCATTTTGCTTGTGTGATTAATATGTTGGTAGCTTAGGATATAACCTGCTTCATCTTGAGTCCTGTACTGACCTAATGAAAAGCTAATCGGAGGAAATTTTCCTTGCCGTTATAAAAAATAGTTCAACATCTGTTTATTCCTTCTGAGTCTGTGGCAGGTTTTGTAACGGAATAGTATGTTCCATAGTTACAACTGTTATTAAAATATTGGCAGCCAATACAAGAACGGTGACCAAATTAAAATTGGAACCAAAATGGAATATGGGAATATTCCAAAACGTTTGGTCACTCAACCCTGAAGGTTAGATATGCCACCTAATACTTACAGACCTAATTTAAAAAGAAACCACATGATTGGTTCAATAAATACAATAAATACATTTTCTGTGTCTTTTTGGCATGTGATCAGAAATGCCATACTTTTCACCACTTGAAGAATATATTTAAAGCAGAATAATCATAAAATATTACTTTTGTCTGAAAAGAAACTGCTAAATATTTCTTACATGAACTAAGTATTTCACAGTAACTGTTAGCTATATCTTTTTAAAGATATTATCAACAAGCTACTACTATGTGATTGCAAGTAGAACTTCCACATTTAGTAGGATCACTTAAAAGTATCATAGCAGCTAGCTGCATCTCAGATGGGATAAACTGCTGTAGTAGGCATCATGATCTCTGTTTATAAAAAACGGAATCTGATATTCCCTCAAACATACCCTGGTATGTATCAAGTACTGCCATTGAAACATATACACCTGAAAGATTCCCAGAAGGGAATGTTTAAGGGAATGTCAGATTCCCTGTTTTATAAATAGAACTCTGCATGTTACTGTTTTGTCAAGAGTTTTTTTTAAAACCACATCAGAAGACCCAAAACACCATTGGCAGCCAAACATTGAGCTTGTCAGTTTGCCCCCTGCAGCAGATTTTAGTTCAGGTACTCAAAAAATCTTCCTTCTACTGGGGAAACCAGTGTCATTTAGACACAAAGTGAGAGGAAATAATTCCTACGGAGCTTAAGATGCAGTAAAAAGACATGGGTTATAATCCTTTTCACTGTATCCACAATAGAATCACCATTGCTTTGAGATGGGTTGATACAGGTCAGGAACCTTTGGACACAAGATGGAGATTTATGGATAAGCAAGATGCGGAGGTTATTTACCTAATGGATGTAAAACTTCCATCTCCCTCATATTGAGAACCTGGTCCAATTGGTTTGCCTACACACCAAAGGATTGTATTGTTGGTCTGGGTATTTAAACCAGGGAGCCATTTAAAAGAACAGATGCTGCTCTATTCCTGAAGAAGCGGAGTTATTTCCGAGAAACGCGTTGAATGTTTAGTGCCTGTCAACATAGAACATACTAATATGTGAAATTGAGGATCAATTTGATGTTTTTTATGCAATTTTTAATGAATTTGGAATAAATTAAGGTTTTATGCTATATACATCAATTGTGCAATTTATGTTTGATTGAATGCCTCAAAAGTCCCAAGGATATCTATCCATATTTGTACTTTTTGTATTGACTGTGAATGGGGATGTGGCATATGACATTAGTTCGTGAAAATTAGGAGGAATTGTCCTTATCCAACACTGTATCCACAAAAAAGGAAACTTATGGCTGAACAGACACTAACATTATCATCTTGTATTTACCTTTCTTTTTTACTCCCTCAAATTATGTTCACCCTGGGTGACTCACTGCACTTCCTTTCACTTAAACTCCCTAGGAGTTCATTTCTTTCCGGTTTTATATGTCTAAAAGCGGTACATTGTTTATCATGAAAATTTATTTTACAGTATAATATAATAGTATGAGTATATTAAAGTTTGAAACACAAAATCATATACATATACTGTAAAATAAATGTTCTTGAAAACAATGTACTGCTTTTACACATATAAATCCAATGTATTGCATTCAATACAGTTATTTTGTATTGAATGCAATACAAATGGATTTTGAATTTCCCACCCCGCCTTGCCGGCAACGTACACATGCACCGACGTCACCAGGAACTCCCCAGGTGACTTATCGTGTGCAGAAGCCGGCCGGAGGAAGAAGAAAGAAGACGGAGATTACAGGGATGGATGGAGCGGGACGCCGGCGTATCAGGTAAGCGCTGTATTTACTTACCTTCCCATAGGTTTACACACCCCGAGGGTTACTACTTTTAGCAACTTTTTTCTACCCCGAGTCACACTCGTGGTTACCTCTAGGGAGGTTAATAGTGCTGGATCTTAGCCACCTATTCACCCATTACTATCACATTCAATTCATTGGCCTTATTCATATCCTATGAACTTGGTCAGTCCATCTTCACTTCATTTCAGTTAGGGCATTTAGCTTTAGAGGGGCAAAAGGGAATCAGTAAGCACCAACAAGGCCAGCATTAGATTTATTGGGTTGTTTGCCCTACATGTGCAAAACAAAATAAAACCAATTTTGGCAAGTTGCCATTTGTTGTGTGAGCTGTTTGTCAGAAAGGCAGGTTTTGAGTCTGATTTATGAAAAATATATTTTCAGCACATGAGAAATGGGAAAGTTATCCCTATAAATAGGCCAGGACTGCACTTTTTTAATGCTATGTATTTGTATGTATATATTTTATTATTGTTCTATTTTTTTTAACATGTAAGCAATAATAAAACACATTTCTGTCAAGTTAATGGTTTCATAGGTAATTAGGGCTTCTATGGAAAAGCTATTTTCTGTCCATTTAAAAGGGTGAATATGGGTTCTTTTGTTATGTATGGTTATGTATTTTCAGTTATCAAAGAAATGTGCTGTTTTGCTTTAGATCAGAAATGATAAAAACGTGTATCTATTGTTATGCATATTAGTCAAGCATAAGGCTATTCATTCAGATAATAGCATTAAATGTATTTAAAAGTACAATTCTTCACATTTGATGTGTTTTGTAGCATATATGTCTGCAGATGTTACTTCCCAACCTCTAAACAAGTGTGAAAAAGAATATTGCTTGTAAAACTTTTTCCCTCATTCATTACAACAATATTATTGGACTGTTGTGTAAAATATAACATAAGTTTCCCCTCCCTGTGTTAGCAGAACTTTCTCTCTAGTGCATGCAAGTGTTAAATGTGGTCCCAGCTTCTAATTGTCTGCAATACTTGGTATATAGAAATTCAATAAAACTTGTAAATATATTATCCCTAATAATTAGGGCAAAGGAAAGCTCTACATGTTTATTTTGGCAATCAGAAAATCAAAGAGCTTTGTGCTTTAGGACCCATTCACACTGCTGTGGCAGGTTACAAAAAACCATGTAACATTTCTGTTTATGTCGCAATGCATTTCTGTTGAGGTAAGGTAAGTTACCAATGAGAGGCACAAATATTTGCAATGCAGTATCATGAATTGGCCCATCCTAAATGTGAAAACTGCTTTATCCTATATAAAAATATATATATATACTTAAATGTTTTATGCTGTAGACATTTGCATGTTGGTTTTATTTGCTGTCATTCTCTGAAAAACCGTGACTTTTACTGTGCTCTTGGACATTTGGTATGTGACTGGATTTGATGCAAATAGTACTTAAGTATCAAACTGGCATGCTGTCTTGATGTGTAAAGGAGAAAACCATTTTTTTGGATAAGAATTTACCCATCCTGGGGCCTTCCTTTCTGTTCAGTGTTACAACCTGGAACTCAAAAGGGATTTTTTATATCTGTGATTGAGTACTACACAGTAACAGCTCACTGATTCCCTAATAATAAACTACAAAGACTTCAGAATCTTTAGAAAGCATTTGGGTTAGAGGTGTGCACAGAGACAGAATCTGCACCCAACCTTTACTGTTTATTTTGGATCATCTAACCCCATTTCTGGAATGGGGATTGATCCAAAATAAATGGATACAGTGGGGATTTCAATCCCCATGTTGCTCATCTCATTTGAAAAGATGTTTAAGTAAGCAGCATTCAGAAGATCAAAGAGCTATCGAAATTCATGGAGGTATTCAGGGATAAATGTCTGGAAATATCCCAGTCGGGGTTGGGTTATGAAAATAGGTAGAACAAAGGTTCGCTGATGCAATCCTCCCAATAAAATATCTGTTTTAGAAAGGCTATGGTGGAACAAGCAGGTCTTACTTCAGTGAAGAACATGAATCTGTGTAGAAGTTTAATGCAAAGTAGCTCCACGTGTCAATGTTTATCATGCATATAATTCATTCATTGACAATCTTTTCCTTGTGAAACAGAGCTACACTTTAACACCTAGCATTTCTATAACCATGGAAGGGTAGGTATAATCTATATGACATAGTGATAGATCAAATTTCACTTATTTTACAGATGATACTGGGAATTGGAATACTGGGATTTACTTTGTATAATACAAATTGGTAAGTTTCCATGCTCTTGTTCTATTTACATCCAGAACTCTTGAAATTCTCTTCCATTGCAAATGAATATAAGCTAAAATTGTGTGCATAAATGTCTGAACCTATCTTTTTCTGATAATGAACTACTGACTGGAAGAACATCAACGTGATCTGTGAAACACAATACAAGAAATAATTTAAAATAATTTTGTACTGCTTGACATTTGTAATAGTATTATCGAGTTTTGGGAAGTAACTAGAAGCAATTATTAGTAGATATATTTCATTCTCTATGAAAAACTATATTTTTTTGTTCCAAGAGTCCTTCAGGTTTGATTTATGTAATAGGTGTTCTAGCATACTAATATCCTAATAGGGCTCAATAGGGTTCATTTACTACGGAAGTTAGGCTGTTCACTTAGCAAAGGGAATTATGACTTTGTAAGGGATAATTCACTTAACTTAGTGAAAGTGGTGGAACTCACAATCGAAAAAACACTCTCAAGTACATGTAAAGCAATGCAAAAAATACATTTTGATTGAACATGCTTGGATGGCTGCAGAGCTTCATCTAATTCACTAAGCTACGAGAATAATCCTTTACAGCATGACACGTCACTTTGCTGATTGAACTACTTAAACCCCTTTAGTTGCTTTCCAGGCTTCTAGGCTACCCCTGTTGCTTTCCAGGCTATCATTCTAATATTTAAAGCGGACCTAAACTCAAAATTTTTACTTTACATAAAATGGTAGACAATCCTTTTATTTGAAGTAAAAAGTGCAACACCTATTTTTTTTTAATAAAAAAGGTACAGCACCTCCCCTTTCTGTCTTGATTGTCGTGGCAATTGTCAAAATTAATTGTCAAAGCCTGCTGGTATACCAGCAAGAAGAATATGTGAAGAATATGCAGACATAAAGAGAGTCACTGAGTTGTTGCAATATCACCAACACAATTGGGTCTCCTGTGTTGATCTTAAACTGGTATGCTTCCGTCTTGGTCAGCAATGTGGATACACCAAGTATCCCTGGTATCTGTGCATGTGGGACAGTTAGAGTTAGATAGAGATAGAGCTCGTGAGAGGCATTGGGTGGAAAGGAATTGGCCTCCAAGATCTGCCCTAAAACCAGGTGATCCAAACATTCTACATAAGCTACTTGTTGATAGAAAGAATATTATATTCCCGCCTCTGCACATAAAAATGGGTCTGATGAAGCAGTTCATTAAAGCTTTGCAAACTGAAGAAGACTGTTTCAGGTGCTCCATTTTGGCATTTCCTAGCCTATCATTTCAAAAAATAAAGTCGTGTGTGTTTCGATGATCCACAGATTCAGCAGCTCATCAAGGATGAACAGGAGAACGTCAGAAATTGAAAAGAATGCTTGGTTATCATTAAAAGCCATTGTCAAGAACTTTCTTGGCAACATACGAGCAAATAATTACACAGAAATTGTCCAGAAACTCTTGGAGAGCTACAAAATGCTTGTCTTCAATTTGAGCATCAATGTGCATTTTCTGCATTGCCATCTTTCTAACTGCCTGGAAAACCTTGGTGCAGTCAGTGATGAGCAAGGTGAACGAATCCACCAAGATTTGAAGGTCATGGAAGGACGGTATCAGGGTAGATGGGATGTACATATGATGGCTGACTATTGTTGGAGCATCCGGAGGGATTGTCCTAATACTGAACACTCCAGGAAAATCTATAAGCATAAATTTTTACCTTAACTGCTTACCCGAGTAATTTTCAAATGTTTTATTGTCAAAAAAATGTCATAGAGTAACAATAAATTCAAGAAATTGAAATAAACAATACATTCAAGTTATTATTTCAACTGGATGTGATAGCAAAAAATGGGTCATTTCTGGTTTCACCACACACAAATTAGTAAAAAAGCAGGTGAAGGATCTAATTCAACAAAAATGCAATCCCCAGTGTTATTCATTATACAGTAAGCCAATACTGGGCCTCTCGCTCTTCCAGGGTCATATGGCTATTCATGGACTTTCTTTAAAGGAAAGTCAAATTGGGTTTTAAACAGATCGAGTGGGGTGCAAAGCAATCTTCTACTGTGCTGTCATATCCATTCCATGGTGATTTTTTTCCTCCTAAAAGCAACTGATGGGTAACTCAACCCACTTCCTTTAAGCCTAGGCTGTCATGTACTCACCCTTTTTGGAGTGTGTTATCATGCTTGCCTTGACACAAAATTACTGTTGCAGTGAATGGTGCTCATATGACATTACATGAGCACCATTGTACCACTGGATTTGAAAATAAGCCAAAAGATCACCAGACTGGCCAAAAGACTGCTGGATTAAAGATAGGTATAGGGTTGTTTTTGGTGAGAAGGTATAGGGAAAAGGAAGGACTGGAAGGATAAATGAAGATAAGCTATTACCTTTTTACACATAGGTTTGCTATTCCTCCAAATTAACCACACCTTACTCTGTGATTTTATTCATAACGTATTAAATGTTTGACTATACCTGTACATCCGATATCTATAAAAGATAATAATTGTCACATGCATGTAAGTAATCTGGGCTTTTTACAAGAATGTGAGTACCTTAGTATTAGTTACCATTTTACAATAGATCCAACAACAGTGACAGCTTCTTGTTTGACATTTAGTTCAATTAAGTTTATTACACTGTGAATCACACATCCCAGGAGAAATATACACATACGTGTATCATAAGCCATATGACATCAAGTTAAACACTTCAACACACAGAACTGTTAGAGCTCTTTTCAATACTTTGAATGAAAATGAACACATTATTTTTACCTTACAGTATGAGGTCATGGGCAATGTGTTTTGCAGCTTAGGTGTTACATTAGGATTTTCTAATACATTTTCTGATAAAATGGAAATTCATGAATTTGTGGAGAATGATTGTCTCAGATATAGCTTATGCTTGCCGTACTGTTTTTCCAGCTGTTTCTGTATTTATATGATTTTTCAGATTTGTAAGAACACTTTTTTCAATTCCTTGCTTTAATGCTAACCTTACACATATCCTTTATGACTTTATGCTGTTTAGTGACAATACCATTTTTTGACTGTATTTAAACTGATTTTGTCATAAATATATATTATAGTATAAGATTGCTTTTCAAATGTAATTTTTTATGTAGCCATTTCCAAATAGTTGTAAATGGGAAACACTTAAAGCCGTCCCATCATCACAGCACTGTGGGGAGCTCCTTCTGCGTATGCCCAAGATTAGACATGCGTAAGAGGCTTTCCTAGAATGTGTCACCTCTCCTTACATGTTGTCATTGTAAATAATTTATTTTTCAGGCTTTTTCATTTATTTTCACTTGGTAATGCAGCCAGTAGTCCAATTCGCATTTTATAGTAGCTACATTCACTGTATGTAGCTATGGAGGAGGAATATTGCCACCCTTGGACAGCAGCAGAGGGCAATATTAGATGGATTAATAGATTCAGATTGATTTTACATAAGTCAATAACAAATTAAAGCCTAACTTCAGCTACTATTTTTTGTTAGTTACAGGAACATGATTTTTTTTTCCTTTTTATGATAAAGATTTTAACTAGATGAATAAAGGCTGACCATTGTAAACACCCTTTTTAATGGTAAATGGTTTGTCTCAACCTGCATTTATTATTATTATTATTGTTTTTTTTATAAATGTAGACATATTACATAGCACTTTACAAAGTCCATAGTTGTGTCACTAACTGCTACTTTTCTGAACAGCTTCTCCTGTTAAAAAAACAGATTTACTGGCATGTTAAACAGGTAATATATCTATATTATAAAGGGGCCTAGAAAAACAAAAACTGCTGTGATGATGCTACAGAATGCAATTATGTAGCACAATTATGAAACAATTATGTTTTTTTATTTGTCTTTTAGTTGCACATAATTATTATTATTTAAAGTCAAGTAAAGTAACTGCAGTCACATTAAATTTTGAAATCCTCCATCACAGAACAATAAGGGGTTGGTCACAGGCAGAGCATCCGTCATTGAATTAATTTTGTGAGTAGAGTTGCAGGAGATGGTGGGCCAAGGCCAAGTTTTACTTTGGGGCCAATAGATCTGTGGCTAAGCTACAGATACTGGAAATGCTCAAGCCAGTTCTGGTTAAAAGTGATTTACTCTATATGTGTTTCTCCAGAGAAATTGTTTTTCTAAAGTAATTGTGCAGAACGAAGAGAAACAGGTATAGGAGCACCCAGCACACGTATATGCAGGGTAATGTCATACATTGTTTTGACCTACTAAACTGTATTTTGTTCTCTATGTATAGCAACATATTTTCACTTTGCTACCATCAATGTGTTTTACAAACTACCTTTTCTCTTTTCCACCTTAAATAATAAGGACACCCTGTCCTCATCATTGCTAACAAAATATATGGCTTTATTCCTGATTGTTCTCAGCTTCAAAGCTTTATTTCATAGAAAGGAATAGATGGATATTGGTTATAAAGAACAAAATTGTTTTGTGCCCTCTTGTCAAGGATAACTTGTGTTCTTTTCACAATGAAATAAAAAAGAGAGTCTGTATTCCTTAAGATTGGAAAGGCAGATCAATGGTGTTTTTAGTTCCAGTCCTCACTATATAATACCATTTCAATTGTCACATGTAAAAACAATTATCACCATTGGACCCTAGTCAAACATCAACCAAGTTCCGATTTGTGATGAAAGAGACACATACAAATGTGTTTTGTATTAGGAAAGCTCAAATGTGATTCAAACATTTAATGGCTTTAATGACATAGGATGGCTTTTTGGGTGCTTTTATCCCTCCGTACCATAACATGTCTAGTTATATTTTATAATTGGTACCCAAGCCTAAAACGTATGAGTGCAGTGTGGAAGATAGTAAATATCTTGGATATAATAAACTGTTTATGGGCTGTAATTTAGCAGCTCTGAATGTGCCCAATGAAAACAGAACTCACTATACTAAAATAAGAATTAGTTCTTTGTGTTTTGGATTTGTCATAGAAGTTTTGCCTTATATAAAAAGTAGTCTCAACTTTACGTTTCAAGAAGAATGTGAATCAGTACCCAATTATTTTGCTGTATACGTTAGCTGGTATAAGAAGGGAACAAATGAAAAAACTTCATTGGCTAATCAACCTAATAATATGTTTTTGATATGTAGGAGAAAACCCATTGAAATATAGTTGGGAACATGTAAAGTGCAGGAATAGCATACATGCTGTGATGTGAACATGGGACCCAATCAATCAATCAATCAATCAATCATCTTTCATCTATTTGCACTTCACTATGTAGATTAGGCAGTTAGTTAAATGTTTTATTGATGTGATATAAACAGAGAAAGGGCACTGCTGATTGCTCCCATGCTATTTAAAAAGTTAGGTCACTAGGAAAAGAGAAACAAAAAATTTCAATTACATTTACTGCAGCAGCTGAAGGGGAACAAAATCAATGAAAGGAGCATACTTATTAGAGACCTGCAGTTGCCATAAAACTGAAACTAAATCACAGTGACAGTGTCTGAACTTCAAATAAATTGCTTTGTATTCTGAAGGGGAGCCTAGAGAAAAATGGAAATTATATTACAGTTGTAAGAGAAAAAGGATGGAGCTTTCTATAAGTGTTACTACTCTAAACTGAATCATCCACACAGTAGATATCAGCATGGGCCACTGATGTGTTACATTCTTTTTACTGGTAGCCACTGCTTTTAAAATGAATGAAACAGTTCTCTGTCTTTAGTAGCAAATACATTTAGATCACCTGGGCTGATATCCATTTACTGAACATCAGATAGTTCTTTTTTTGCTTGAGTACAATTGTATAAGAGACGTTGTCATGTTGTGAGACATGAAATATGAGAGGAGTGATCTTTTCAAACAGCAGTATGAAATACACTGTCCCACCCCTGTTATCAAAGCCCTGGCCATTTATATGTCCACTACAGATACCTAGAAATTGTGAATCCATACTCATCCTGTATCACTTCTCCATCTCTGTGCTCTATATATGGCAACTGGAGCCAACTAAGGGACCCTGAAGCAAAGTTAGAATTGTCTAATTCCATCTCATGAGTGTGCCTTCTGTGTCAATTTTCACCTTGCTTCATTGAAATGTATTTCTTTATTACAAGTTTTGTACCAATAAAATGGTTATGTCTTGATATAACTGATGCCTTACATTTTCTAAACTCAATACAGATATATTTTATTATGCATTGATAGTGCATAAGGACATTCTGCAGATACAGATTAGTATATAATTCCAATAAAAGTGTCAAAACATAATTTTCCAACCATCTGGGCATTATGGTGTGCTAAAAACAAAAGAATAAAAATATTTTATAACTACGTATTTGGATCCATTGTGGAGAATTGCCAGCCCATTCAAAATGAATGAGCTTCCTTACTGCTACATGGGTGCAGTAACACACCTCAGATATAGAAACATGACCTTAATGATGTATTAATGAATACAGAACTGCATAATATATGTCTTTTAGATCTGCCTGGAGTAAAGCCTTTAATTAAGTCTGTCACTAGCAAAAGAGTTCTCGAACAAGTACCATATCACTAATTAAACAAGGGAAAACATTTTTTGCCAGGTCTGTTGGAGACTGGATTAATACTACGATGTCCTCATAATTTTACAGCTGGGCAGCCATACTGAATTACTTTGTTAAGAGGTCAAACCCTTCTGTTTTACTCATCACTTACCTCTGAGATCAGTTTATACATTGAAAACGTTCACTGTAACATAGCTATTTAAGTCTGGAATTTCTGCAAAAAATAGTACAATTGGTATATTTAAATTACAGGACAAGAAATCTTCTTTTCTTAGATTCTAAGTAGATCAGATACCAGGTAGTGCATATATGCTTAGCAATTATTTTATGAAGTGTTACTAGTATGTTGTCAAAGAAGAACTACTATATCCACGTTCCAATGTGCTCTACCCACTGGTTATATGTGAGTTCAAGGTGTACACGTAGTATAGCCAAAACCTTTCTTTAATAGATTTGGAGATGGTAAAAAACACTGCTATTTTATTTTAATCTGTCTGTACCCCAATACATTTTTTGTTTTTGTGCTCTAGCAATTTAAAAGGAATCTCTACAAAGAAAGCAAAATTCCCTAATAGTTGTCAGCTAAAATTGTGGCCTTATTGGAGGTTTTGGATTTACCATCACTTCCTGCCTCATTGACCATAGCCACCAATATAAATAGGGTGAATCTTTCAGGGGGAGACACAAACAGCATGAACAGCACTTTAAAAATGTGAGAGGGGTTTGTTCTCTCCCTACCCTACTGAATCTACAACAACAAAAAAGTTTTGATCAGTCATACACTTTAAATCCTGAACATGAAAAACAGATAAATGAGGAATATGTAAAAAATGGGTATACATTTTTAATTCTTCATATTATTACAAATAACTGCATTCTTAACACGGTGTCCTAGATTAGGAAGGTAATGATTTAAATTGAATCTCTGACATTGATTATAGCTTATGTAAATGTATTTCAGTACAATGACATACTATAAAATAACATATAATTTTTCATTCATAAAGAGAGATTTAGAAGACATCCAGATTTACAAACAAGCCATACATGTGGTTTGTTGTTTTGCCTGGGAAGTCCTAAGAATAAAATAGCTCTGCCACGTGATTGTGAGCCTTAGGTTGTCTGTGTTGACTTTGACCACTGTACTTTTTTATATTTGTATCCTAGTTAAGTTTTTCGTTGTGTTTGGTATTTCATCTATTCCAATCTCTGTGGTTGCATTTGGTAAACTGGATCATTCTGGGAGTTAAATTTTAAATGTTGTCCTACCACAAAGGACCATTCATACCTTTAACATATCTAGTGAAAACCCAGAGTTCTTCTTCCTGAGCCCCAATAAAATATGACCTCAATCAGTGTTAATTTGAATTATTCCTGTCCGTCTTCTCCCATCTTGTACTTGCTCTCCTGCATGTATTAACTGTGTTTATATTCATGTAGGTGCTTTGTCCTGGATTTCGGTCTTCTTGTTATCAAGTTGCCTTGTCCCGGGAGTCCCTAAGTCCTCTTGATATGTCTAGCAGTCCTTTGCTTCCTAGAACATTTATTTACTTACTCATTTAATGTTTTTTTAACTATATAGCTTCATTATTTAAATATACTAAACATTATTACATAAATTAAAACATTTCTAGGATATAGCAAAGACCTTAAGGAAACTCTTAGGGCATGAGCAATCTGTTGCTCCTGCAGTGTACCACGCACTGCTACTCAATTCATTCTTCATGAGGCTGCCACAGGAAGATGTAATGTCCCACCTGAGGCAGAGGATCACTGGGGAAGCTGGTATTGCACCTTAACTTCATGGCCAGTCTGAGCATACCCTTCAGGCACTATTTTTAAAGCAGTGAATCTGACATTTACCCAAGCATTCTGTGATGGAGAATCAATTCGTACCATTGAAAACAAGTTGGAAGATCTGGAAGATTCTCCACCAGGAAATGTTGCAGTGAACTTCAGACTTACTGCTTTAAAATTGACCCACTAGTAAATTAATTAGCAAAATTAGAAATAAATATATATTAAGCTGAAATGTTTTTAATGTTAGCTCATTTTCTTTAGTCCTTTCTCAGCATATTATTATCATAAGTAATTATTTCTAAACACGCATTTAGCAGAACAGAATCTTGAAGTATCATCATAATAAAGTTTTAATTTCTAGTCCAGTGCACTTATCACCTAGGCAAGGACCCTTAGTGCTCGTAATTTCAGTTGAGAAAAAAAATATGTGCATCTGTAGGTTTTGGAAGTAGCAAAGCCTCATTTACTGATGCTATGGTTTACTGCATTTAATACAAATCAACTAACAAGGTAATGAGGAAGATGACAGGATACTTAATTTTAATTTTGCATGACTTGTTTTAACTTTTTGTTACATTGTTTTTTTGTTGGGCACAATAAACATGTAATTGTTAACTTGGAAATACTAAAAGAAAATATCCATAACAGTAGTAATAAATACTTGTGTATACACCTCCTTATGATTGCTTTCCAAGTGCTTCAGTTTTCATTTTTGAAGTCAAGGATACTTACAGCTCATATTTAATGTACTTTTAATGTGATTTTAAAGAGCATTATCACACTTACAACAGTCAGCTGATTTAAGATGTTTTAATCCTAACATTTAATTAAAATTACTCTACACCTGCATAGTTAACCCACAGCTGAAACTTGCAGGGAAGACAAACTTATATAAAGGTCTTGACTGTCATCTGCAAATTTGTTTTATGTAGCAGAAATGTGTAAATCTGTAGAGTAGATGGACAGGAGAGCAAAGCCATTGACAGGTAAACCACACTGGTATATGCATCTCATCTGTGAAAGTAGTAGATTGCCTTTAGTTAAAAAGATGTAAAAAATATAGATGTGCAGATTACAGTGCGAGCTGGAGAAGAGATAAAGACCGCTGTTACATTTATTGTTTAGGTGCTAGGTAGTGGTTGATATGTCTATTTAAATAACTACCAGTACTTTGTTACATGTTTGAGATATAATTTTCAGACCATAAAAAAGTGACAGCACACTCAGCACACTCTCAATAAATGGTATTGCAGCTTAGTAGGTAACAACCTCAGTTATATTCTGTTATGGACCCAAGACATCTGCTCATACTATTTTGCAATGCCAGCTCTATTAATATTCATTGCATTGTTAATGAATGCCATATGCACACTTTTAATATATTTTGCTTTATATTCATTGAACAGCTCTGTTGTCACATTAGCGTTATCTGTTTGAATCAAGTTGTTTTTTATTTGTTATATGTACAATTTGCATATAATAGCGCATTGTAAAGTTTAGTGAATTAACAGTATGCTCCTCATGACTAGTACAATAGTAAGCATGCTGTGAGCATATGGGGAAAATGATTGTTGTTTAGCTGTATGGTATTTGGAGATATATATAGTATTTAATATGTCATTATAGCACACTTTTCTTAGCATGGCATTTGTAACAACAATGAAAAAAAAGTATCCTCTATTGTATAAAGTGAGATTTTAACAGCAACCATAATGCTGGAGGACTTAGTCATACATGAATGGAGAAACAACAGGCATAGAAAGTTGCATAATTGCTCCATGTTATGTTTTTTTGCCTGCATAATCAAAATCATAATCATAATCAAATCAAAATCTTTACCTGCAGTAGTTCATACTAATGTTGGTTACTTCCTTTTCATTAAAGTATATCGAAATCTATTTTTTTAAAGATTTGAATAGAGTAGGAGAATGAGGAAGCCCCTGCCAGGATATTATTTTGCTGTCTGGGTGCCATTTGGGCAATTCCCCTTCACCTTGTCCCACAAACTCAAAATAAAGTTAGAGGAAATCTCACAAAGTTAGAGTAATTCTCCTCTTAGAGAGATGTCTTTGGAAAAAGAGTTATCATTTGAATATTAACCTTTATCTATTATGATGAACACAACTGTGAACAATTTGAATTTGGTCTCATTATCTTTATGTTAGGCTCTTACTATCCCTTCTTAATAATTTATTTAAACAGTATTAATATAGCGGCAACATGTTATACAGCAGTGTACATTAATTAGGGGATGCAAATGACAGACAGATACAGACATTGATACAGGAGGAGGACAGGACCCTGCTCAGAAGAGTTTACAATCTAAGAGGTGAGAGAAGGCAGTAGTCACCAAAAAAAATTGTCCCCATTGAAAGGTTTCTCCTTGTGAAGGAAAGGGGCTCCCTGCAGCCCCAAATTCCCTCCCACTGATTACCAAGCTTCCTGTGTGTCTTTATTCCCCCTCCCAATCTTTCCCAGTTTAAGTGTCACCCTGGCTTTAATCCTTTATGCGTAGATAATAGAGATAGTATATGATCTGTAGGCATGTTTACGCACATATAGTGTAGCACAATAAAGGATTGGCTACTTACCTTCCAGGCTGCATGCTGGACAGAGTGCAGACAAAAATCCTTGCAGGACACCCCCCTCAAACCTGTCCCTTGGGGAAGGCAGATCACAAAGGCCCTGCTATTAACAGGGTTCCTAAAAATTTGCAGGTCTGTTTCACCTCTGCGGCTTTCCCAGAGGGGAGACCCAAGAAGCACTCATCTTAGGGGGGTGGGTGACTGGCTGCTTAGTAACAACTTGTGTGCACCCTCCCCTTTCATGCCTGGGACTCTAAGGACCTGATTTAAGGTCTGAGAGAGGACAAATAGTTGTTCTTCTCTCTGACTTGTGGCTCAGAACCTGTGCTGAGGCCGGGATCTGCTACGCAGAGGCTGGGTGTCAGCTAACTTCGACGAAACAGCTGAACAGATTCTGTGAGTACTGCTGGGATCTGTGGTGTGTTTCATGTCAAAACCTGCTAAGGACTGCTGGGATTTGTGATACTTCCAAAGCTGAGAGTTGCTGAGAACTGTTGGGACTTGTAGTGCTCTATCCTTGCTGGATGTGGTTGAAGAGCCAAGGGACTTGTGTCAGTGAACCCAACAGAGGTTCAGGATTGCCTGGCTGCTGCTATTGCTGGAACTGTTAGTTATCTTGGCGTCAGATTACCGGGAGGCTCCCCCGGGACCTTGTTGTGTTTATTTCTGGACATGTGATTACACCTTATTGTATACTTTCAGTTTGCCATACTCCAGTCTATCTCTTTCCTGTGTATATCTAATCTTTATAACCGAATCTATATCTAAAAGAACCTATAATAAACCTCTTGCCCGTTGGCCCCTATGATCGGGCTCTATGTGCTTTCTCTCTGCGATCCTAGTTCATCACACCCCTATATCTCCTTTCTGATGACTCAGAATTTAGGATTTTGCTTTGGGACAAATAGATATAATGTGTTACGGGTTGTCACCCCCCCTTCTGGAACATTGGATTACCTGAGATGTGCAATCTAAGTGACACCTCCCTAGTAGCCAAAAGACTAATGTGCTGCAAGGAGGTCCCCAGGCCTCAACCCCAAGCTCTCCCCAGTAGGGGGAGACAGGGATCAGATGGCTTTGTAGCAATGGCAGGAGGACAGCGAGTCAAGGTGACATACTTAAACTAGCTGAGGTAGGGGCAGGCGGCAGACAAAGCAAATTCAGGTAACAGGTTGAGATCAGAGCAGGTATCAGACAAGTCAAGACTAGTTAAAAGGCCAAGGTTTGGGTAGTCGGCAATCATGGGCATTTGAGGTCAAACTGAGGTCAAAATCGAGGAAAGCAGAACCAGGCCATAGCAGAGTGACAGAAGGCAGCAGAGGATCCAGCAACCTGAACCTTGAACTAAGGAGGTTTAATTAGGTCTAGCAGCCAATAGCAGGATTAAATTCAGGAAACAATCTGCTCATTGGCTGCACTTACTCCAAAATCTTTTTCAGCTATGTACAGGTCATTGTCTGTGCAAGGGATGCTAGGAAAGGTGAAAACTTTACGGGTAAAGAGAGGCAGGCTATGCTGCATGTTGCTAAACAGATGATCTGGGAGCTAACCAACCGGTAACATCATGCTTCTCTGTAGTGGGTACAGGCACAACAATTAAGGCATGACAGATCTTCTAAACCCTCATCCAAAGCTTAAAACATTTGAGCTTTGAATACACTTTTATCTTTCATTCTCATCTCATCAGTCCAGCAGCACACTGCCCACCTTTGGTGTATTGTGCATCTCAGCACCTTGCTGCATGAAACTATTGAAGTGTATGCAAAGGTGTTATCAGCCTTATCATCAACTTCATTGATCCAAGTTTCCTTCATTAATCCATGTTCTCGTTTTCATTGATTCCTGTCATCCTCCTAATTGATCCCTGTCTTCTCCTTTATTGATTCCTGTCCTTTTCTTTGACCATTGATCCATGTCCCTCCTTCCATTGATTCCTGTTCTTATTTCTTCTTCTCTCTTTGCCTTAAAAACTGCACATTTACTTTGCTTGGTGAACAAGTTGAAGCCCTGTTTACTTCAATTATCCAATCATGTGCAACCAAAAATCCCAATATTTTTTTAAATTGTCTTTCACAAAGCTGTCTTTGTGTCTCTCACATCACCGTAGCTTCTCTTCAATAACTCTATTTGTCTTCTGCCTTTCAACATAGAACATCATGTGGTGCTGCTTGCTCGTCCTCTCCTAAATCCTCTCTATAGAACAGAACTGTGTGTTCAGGTGTCCAAATGGTCATGAAAGATCCAGCAACAGAAACTTGACATCTGTCCCACATATGGCTTTGTGGTTTGGTGTCCGTTTAAATTTTGGCTAAAATATACACCTAAAATACATCAATATCCATCTATATATTTTTGGGGAATTTTTAGATACAGTTGGGAAGGGTTAGAAATCTTAAATAGTAGTAAAACTTGGCATGGGTTATAGGTGTTCTAACCTTTCTCCATTTTTTTAAAAAAAGTTTCAGGTTTAGATATATTTTAGGTAAAAAATATTATGGTACCATAATCTGATTCAAGGTTTTGCTTACTTATTATGGATGCATCAGCTATATTTTGTGTCAGCTGAATGGAAATCTTTAATGTTTTAGTAGTTTGAGGTTCTCAGGAATGTGTAAGATGTTTTCTCATTCTAGAGACTATCGACACATCATTAAAATGTACAAGAGAAAGATATTCTCTTTTATGAAAAAATGCTGACAATAAAAAGAATTGTTTTTGCTTTCAATAATTCTATAATGTATGATGTTTCAAAGTTCCTGTCTTAGGTTGCCAGTTTTATTCAGCTTTTTTGTCTAAAAGAAATGATTACAATGATTAAAACTTCTCAAACTAGTTTGTATTCATTAGTCGAATTAAAGACTTTGTTAGACTTTAAATATTCACTTTTAAAAAACTACAAAGGGGAAGGTCAATACAATTAAGTAATTACATTGATTTTTCACCTATTTTGAGGTTGTTTAAAAAGCTGTTTGAATGCAAACTGTAACCATTCTGTGGAAACAATTTTAAATGTAAAAAGGTATTTCAAATAAATGTTTTCACTTTCTTTATAATAAATCAGCTTTTTACAGATTGATGGAAGTGCACCTAGGTACTTACTGACAGCTGAAAAATAAAAAATGTACTTTAATGAGTTATGTTTCCCAAACTTACCAAAATTAGATAAATGTAGATAAATGAATATCCTGGGTTCAAGGTAAACAATGTTTTTATTTTTTAATTGTTCTTACATGATATATGCATTTTTTGTGCTCCTATGATTAGGTTAACCTTAGAAACTGCTCTTCTGTATCTAGGCACCTATAGGTGACTGCATAAAGCTTCAGATGTCTTCCGAGGCATGGAAGCGGCAAGAAGACCCACTGAGCTTGGATATGCAGATTGCTACCAGAACCTGAAAACCAGAGCCCCTCAGGTGCATCCTTGGGGTCCGTAAGACCCACTGTGTCAAACCATGTTGATGACAGTTGACAAACTGTTGCTGTGCAAACTGTACCTAGAACAATCACACAGCCAATATATTGGCAACTGCACCATCTACTACAGCCTTGGGCAGCCTCCTGCAAGAAAATGGCCCAACTTTTCCCATTCACTTTAAGGTTGGGACAGTGGTTAAGCCCACTGCAGACTGTTGTGGGTCACCATAGGTTTGAAATAGCCCTTAATGTAGAAGGAAATCTAAACCCATGAACACAATACATTGCATCTTACCAGTTATTAGATATTGTGGCTGCACCATCACCACTGTCATTGGAAATACAAGGTGAAACATTTGGATGTACAAATAATTTGCCACCAAAAGAAAAGCAAAAGAGAAATCTTCCAATATAGATGCTTGTTCCATTGATGAATGAAGGGGGTTACACTAGGAATAATAAATTATAATTTCTCACTTCCTGTGTCTACAAAACAGGAAGAAAAGATAAATCATGCTAATAAAACATAGGTGGCAAAAAACATTTTAACCCTTGCCTGAAAAAAAAAATGCATTGGATCCCCTTGGAATACCATTACACCCTGGTCTCCCTCCCCTGCGATGACCACTGTATCTGGCACAGACGGTGGCCCACATGTAAATGCTCCTACAAACAATGTCTGTGAAAATCATTAATATATACAACACCATTATTTTGCTCCCATGTTTCTATATATGCAGAACAAATTTCCTCTATTTTGTTAATATTCATTTCATTATTAAGCCCCAATTCAGTTCACCCCAAATTAAAATTTACCTTATTGAATTAACTGTTTGTTTTTATAATTCATATGTCAATAATTTGTCTTTTGTAGCATCTAGGTAAAAAATTTTAAAATTTAATGTATTTCATTTGTAAGTAACTTTACCCTGCTGGAGGGTAATTTTATCATTGTTATAAATAGTGTCTGGTTTGGTGGCTTGGTCACAGTTCTACTGCTGTGACACATGCATGCAAAATTATATGTCTTCCCTACTGACAGTTACATAGGTATTGGGGAGAATTGTTCAGGTTTCCCACCTGCTACATTTTAGTATGCATTAAGCCATTTAAACAGCAGTTCTAAGTGGGCTCTGAAAGCAGCCAAGGGCTTAGGGTATACTTAATGCACCAGTGGCCACAGCATGGGTTTGCCAGCTGAAAGTTCATTGTGGTTAAGCAAACCTCAAGCTTACTTACATTTTACAACATAGTTCTGTTAAAGCGGGAACAGAGTGGAATATAACTGGTTGATATGAAAATAAAATGCTTTTTCCAGTTAGTAAATTGCTTACTTACCTGTTAAACAAGTGAATGATTAGTTTAACAATAGGGGTTAACCTTCTGTCTCCATCAGCATCTTGTTTGTATTGTGTTCTGGACAATAAATATTTTTTTACACATTCACATTGGTCTGGCAATGATCCCCCCAAGTTCCTACTCTCAAAAATTAGACCTTGCTTTCAGCTGCTGCAGATAGATTGGAAGCTTTCTATGCTGGCTGCAATTTACCATTACAAATTAATAATAAGGGCATACCTGTATTATTATCTGTTTGGATTGCTTAAAATCTGAACTTCCGCCAAACAGCTTAATACGCAGATAAATCTGCCATTGGATTTGTATTTTTTTTTCTATGTACGTCTGAGATTTACACAACTCTTACTGAGTACACCTTAGTCTAGCAGGGAAAAGGACCTGAGTTTAATTCAATGTAATTACTGTTTGCACTGAAAAAATACTTTTAAAGATTATTGATAGATTATATTATTATAGATATATATGGTAATAATAATTACTAAGTGCATTTATTTTGTGTCTTTTTCTATCTTCCTGAAGTTCAGCTTCAGTAGGGAAAAGTAGCGGGGGCTACAGTAGTAGGGGGCTAGAACCCTTTCTAGGTTTGTTGCTATCTTCATGGAGAACCCTTTAAATGTCCTGGTGACAATTGTTATTAGAATTGAAAGCGGAAGATAATAAAATATTTTGAGCTGTCACTCGAACCAAACTGTAGTGGAATTACTCTAACGGGGACACTTGTTCTGGAGTCAACTGAGTAGTTGGTTCTGTAACTTGAAGAGGTTTCATCACATTTTGATTTTAGTTTCAGAAAGAAAGGATGTAATATCCTAAATTTACAGACAGCAAAAAAAATCTTTAAACACAAAACTTTTTATGGGTTTTTAACCAATCGTTATTCTTTTTTTTAAACTGATAAGCAATGTTTGGCTTTATATATTCTTTAATATTCCAAACATCCATTGTTTTTTCAGCTGTCTGCATTTTCGGGGGGGGGTAAAGAATAATCTGTGACATAGGAGCATTTTGTCTTGCTTCAGGGACCCATAGTATACTATACATTGTTTAGGGGTCATATTCTTGATTTTGGTGTACAATTCTATACATATATATATATATATATATATATGTATATATAAATTAATTGGTGGTTTTAAGACCTTCCTGGTATTAAAAATTTTCGACATCTTTTTTGCTGGATTAAAAACATGTTGGGGAACACGGTTCCTTGGTCACTAGAACACAAGTTTTAGAGAATGGGTTGCAATGGTTTACTATAAATAATAAAAATAAAAAAAGGGGGAATGCAACCTTTTCTATGCTTCAGACTGTTACAACTACCAGCCATTAGGAATGCACCCTTCTGTGCCCAATTCTGTTTGCCTTTATAACCAGCCAAAATCCAAAGTGTACTGTAACAATTATTTATATTACTCACCTTTTGCAGACAGATACAACATTGGTATTATTAGTTAGTATTTATATAGCTCCGACATATTAAACAGCGCTTCACAAAGTCCATAGCCTTGTCACTAGCTGACCCTCAGGGGCTCAAAATCTAATGACCCTACCATAGTCATTTGTTCCTACCACAGTCTAAGGTCAATTTGGGGGGAAGCCAATTCATCTAACTCTATCTGTTTGGAATGTGGGAGGAAACCGGAGTACCCAGGGGAAACCCATGCAGACACGGGGAGAACAAGCAAACTTCATGCAAATCCTGGCTGAGATTCCACCCAAGGGCCTAGCCTGCAAAGGGCTAGAGTGCTACCTCTGAGCCACCATTGGAATTATAAACCGAGTTTACACTCTTCAGACTGTACTGCACTGCCATCACAATAACACATAGGTCCAAGGAGAGGGCTGGAGAGAATACACTTTCACCAGTGAAGCTGGGTGATCCAACAAACCTGGAATGGATCTGGTCCAGGATTCAAAGCATTTGCTAACAAATAGCAAATTACATTCAAGAAATCCATTCCAGGTTTACTGGATCACCAAGCTTCACTAATGAAAGTGTATTCTCTTCAGCCTTGGAGAGCTTTAATAAATCTGGCTCATTTTATGTAAAATAACAGCACACTACATAAACTAAAACAAGTGTTGTCTTTCAACAACTCACAATGCAGATTGTTTATAAATAGACATTTGATCTTTCTGTTTTCATGAAATGTGCCTATAATCATTACATCAAATCTGAAAAAACAGAGTGGTGCCACTTGCTCGCTCTCCCCCTCTCCTCTCCTTACTTTTCTTCTCCATTTTTCCCTTTCCTCCGTGTTTTTCGATCCGACAATGATTCTAATACAGAAACTGCTGCAGCTGCACCAATTAATGTTCACCGTTGCTGCATTTGTAGTTGATACAAACAGACAATGCATAAAAAGAGAACAACTAAAAAGTGTAAAAATTATGACATCACCAACAATCTAGCCACATCCTCAAATAGCCCAGGAGTGCGGTGACCCTTCCCCTATCTGTTAAAAATAATTGTGCGTTGGAAATTCTTTTACCTTTTATCCATAAACAATTAGAAATTAGGTTGGAAACCCTGTTATATGGAAAGTGTGCAGTTCATGGGTGCCTACATTTCATACAATAACAGCCAAAGTAGTATATTCACAATTCAGTGTTCTAAAGGATGCCATAAATTCACAAATACACAAAATGCATTAAAAAATCCCAAAGTAACATGTTTTGTCATTGTCACAATATTTATGCTTTGAAATATATGAAATCTGTTTGCATTGTGAAAATCCATTTTAAAGGCTTTGCTTAGCTGTGTTTCTTTTCACCATGCAGCTCACATTTTTAAAGTAGAAAATATTTTAGAAATACATCTAAAAACTTCACATCACGGTGCTATTAAAGAAGAAATTTCTTGTGGGAATAAAGCAATCTGCAAAGATGTGGCAATCAATATGTACTGACGAATTACATTCTGTAAGATGAGTTTCATTCTGCTCTTACAGATTAATGTTAATCAGCAACTGAAATATGTTACACCAAGTCAAATGTCAGAAATGTAGATTCACTGCATGTGCCTGTTCTAAGGCAGATACATTTTTTATGAAAGTGGTGTCGCTGGACAAATTATTGGGCAATAGTTAGGCATCATTGTGGCCAAACTTTACTATTTATCCTAATTGTGCTGTAATGTTTGCAAGTGTTGATTTCTCAGAAATATATTTAGCTTTGGAAGTAATACCTACTAGGGTTCTCATATAGAATCCATATGTCTATATTAAACTTTAAATTACATTGAATAAAGTCATTTCAAAGGGGGTTGTAATGCAAAATATCCTTGCTTTTTTGTGTTCTATGTCCCTAAGGCTTCCACATCCAACTGCGAACCATTCTTCTTTTTTTTGTTACTATTACAGAAAATACATTGATATTTTGTATGGGATCTTCACTATTTATATATATATATATATATGTATATATATATATATATATATATATATATATATATATAATAATGTAATCCAGCGATCTAATCAACATCTTTAACAATATGCAGGAATTTAATCCATGTCAATCACAATGACATAACAGCACCAATGTTTACTTACTGCGTCCCTGGCAGATTTACTGGCTGTGGTACTAGAACTGGGAAGTTAGAAGAAGCAGAACTTGTGTTACTCCTTGACTGTGTGCTCCTTCGCCCTTCTCTTAAATTGTAAGCTCTACTGGACAGGGTCCTCTCCTCCTCCTGTGTCACTGTCTGTATCTATCTGTAATTTGCAAACCCTAAATGTACAGCGCAGCATAATATGTTGGTGCTATATAAATACTGTTTAATAATAATATTAATAATAATAAAGGTGGACTTCACCAGATTCTACAATAAGCCCCCCTTTATTTTACCCCACCTCTCTTTTAAAGCAGAGGAAGTACAGAAGTGGCCCCATGTTCTTCTCCAATGGGACAAAGGTACTCTACAAGGCTCCATTCATTTGCCATTTTTAAGAAAAATGAATTAATGGGACAGCAACTAGTCATCGCTAACTCAAATCACCCACAACACAGAACTGAAAAGGGGGATGATTTCCCAAAGAGCTAGCAGGAGAATTATAGTTCATTTTACTAACTAAGAACAATTAGTCTTTTTCCAGGATAAATATGTTGGCTTTTTTAATTGGCCCAGGTAGAATACTCTTTTAATCAAATTTTATTGTAATATATGATTGGACTACAACTGGCAAACTCTGACTTGAATTTCTCATTGTCAAAGTTCAAGAATTTTCTCTACACTACCATTATTATCAAAACTAGAGGTAATTAAAACAATTACATTCAAATGCACACCAAGGACTTGATACATACACATATAAATATATATTAACATTTATAGTTAATAGTGCTTTTTTTAAGGTGGACTGCATTCATTTTTTTAAAAGTGCACACCAGGGGTGCCAACATTTTTTTATGGAAAACAAGCTTGAAAATTACAGACAGCTTGAACTTTTTAAAATGTGTAGTCATGACAACAGAAGAGAAGAGAATGTTCCATGAACATTCTTTTCATATGCTGTGTTAGTTATTCAGATGCATGTGGATGACAAATACATCATTTGACAAGAAAAAGCTGCATCTGACCTCCTTTGCCTGCTGTTCATCCTCAGTCTCGGAACTGCCATGTGTACTGCTCTATGAAAGTTAATATGATATATTCCAAATAGAAGCAAAATGCAGGAATGCAATGCTGCTGGAGGGTAATTAGGTTGCTTGTTTTTGTTTTTCTTTTTTTTAAGGGGGGGTGCTATGCAAATTATGCAATGGATTTGTTGGACTATATGTTTTATTTCCTGTTAGATTTTTTACCCCTTACTTGATTTACATATGTATATTTGATTCAGCAACTAATGTTTGTTTGGGGGATATAAAGTTGTTTTTGATATGCTTGTCTCAGTTCTGCAAGGCAGGATGGTGGACCCTCACCAGCTTGGTTGGCAGAGACATGCACAGGGCGCAGAGTCTAAGCAGCTACCCGGTTTTCACCAGAGTCTCTAGAGGTGAGGGTGTTGCTCTGCAGGCAGCTGCCAGGTTGCGGCCCCCATGGACGCAGAGGCAGGTGACTGCTGACAGGCATGAACAAGGGGTGGTACCAGATCAAGGGGCAAACCATAGTCGGACAAGCCAGAGGTCAGGGCAGGCAGCGATCAGGAGTAGTCAAGGTCAAGCCAAGGTTGATACACAAACAATCAGGAACAAGAGAATCAAACAACAGGGATCTGGAAGCAGAGCCAAAGGAACTCCTTGTGTGGGCAACTTCCTGTTGCCAGTCAGTTCCTTTTAAAGGAAGGTCATGTGATAAATGGAAGCCATGTGACCTGCTTGCATTGTATCCTACCACCAGAGAGGGTTCTGGAGACGAGAGGTTGTTGGTGGTGTTGGTGGTGTTCACACCTCCACCAGCAGGGGGAACGCATCTGCGGAACAGTCTAGTCCTCTAAGGTAATGGAGCAGCTGACTGGGAGTCACATGACCCAGACTAGGAAGTGAGCTGAGGAGGTGATCCCTTTGCAGAGCTGGTGCTGGCAGCAGGGGACTGTAAGGTGGGTGACACTGAAAGGGTTTACACTGCACTTGTTTCCCTGGCTAGAACTGTGGTATTATATCACCATGCATGTTACCTGTCCAAATATATAACTTTTCTATCTTTTCAGTATAAAAAAAAAACAAGCCACACATCAAACAGGCATAAACAGCAGTGGTGTAGAAACTCCCCATAGATGATAAAAACACAGTTTAAAATACTTCATAAACTTTCATAAACTCCATTGTTGGAAGAATTAGAGGGATATCACTGTAAGGTCCAGACAAGTGTTGGGTGATGAGTTTTGTGGAAAAGGACCACTTCTCAGACTTTGTGATACACTGAATAGGTGTCAACCAGATCGATTAGAATAGAGTACGCACTAAAAACAGGACAATGCTGGAAAAGCAAGACCACTAATAGGGGCCAAAAACAAAAACCAGCAGCACACCTCCAATAAATACTAGCGATCCAGGAAGGTGCTATGGATTAATGCAGGTGTTAAGAGTGTGAGATATACTTTTTCCCTGGAGTCTGCCCAGATGATGTTGGTGTAATTAAGAGCTGCTTGAGTCCCCAGTATGACTGTGTTTAAGGTCCTATTTTCTTCAATGCTCTTGAATTGAAAACATTTCATATTATATATTAGCTCTCCAAGGCTTGAGAGGATACACTTTTATCAGTGAAGCTGGGTGATCCAGCAAACCTGGAATGGATTTCTTCAAAGTTATTTGCTACTTGCTAGCAAATCATTTGAATTCAGAGAGGCCCACAGCATTAAGAGCAGGGCCTCATGACAGGGGTGTAAGGGGCTGCCCAGGGAAAATAGCAAGGGGGGGGGGCTGGAGTTGGCAGCAAAGGTTATGATTGGGGGAGTTTGAAAGATGCGGGGGGAGGAATAGGAAAATGAGAGGAGGTACGTTAATAATGGGTGGAGAAAATATAGTCACAGTTTTACAAGAAGAAAATTGGGGGGTTGATACAGCAGGATTAATTTTTGGTTTTAAACTTAGGGGGGAGGAGGATTTTACTAAGGCCTTTATTGTTAGGCAAGTGCTGAAAGGGTTCCGGAGGGGTAAGCAAGTACAGGATAGGAGGAGGCCTGTGACTTTTGAATTGTTACAAGGGTTGGTTGGGGGTTTGGAGGTTATTTGTTTTGGGAAATACGAGGCTTTACTGTTTAGGGCTGCTTTTGTAACGGCATTTTTTGGGGCTATGAGAGTTGGAGAACTGGTGAGTCCGGCGAAGGATAGGCCCGGTGGAATTTTTGTGGAGGATGTTGTGGTTACTGCGGACAAGGTAAGTCTGAAGATTAAGCGGTCCAAGATGGATCAAGGGGGTAAAGGCTTTTATGTGCATCTTTTTGCTTTACAGGGTTCGAAGGTTTGTCCGGTGCTAGCGGTGGCGGATCTGTTGACGGTTAGGCCTGAGGGGGGTGGTCCGCTGTTGAAACACGCAGACGGGACATTTTTGTCCCGCTTTCAGTTTGTGTCTGTCTTCCGGCAAAGTTTGGGTAGGTTGGGTGTCAAGGCTGAGGATTATTCCTCGCATTCATTTCGGATTGGGGCGGCCACTGAGGCGGCAAGATGGGGTGTAGAGGAACCGGTGATTAAAAAAATTGGGAGGTGGGAGTCTAGGCGGTTCAAAGTGTATGTGCGGCCGCATTTGATTTAACAGTTTATTTACAAGTGGTGGGGGGATGGATACTAGGGGGGGAGGTGTTTGCAAATGTTTAATATCTGAGATGGCTGGCATAGCATGTGTTTTAATTGCAGGTGCGGCCCCTGGACTGGTGTGGATCATTGGCCATTCTTATGTGTGGTGGGGCGCCAAGAGAGCAGAGGTCAGGAAGGACGGCAGGCAGCTGGGGGTGGCTAGGTCTGAAGCCACAGTTCGGTGGATTGGGATCTCTGGTATGCTTTGGAGTCGTGTGGTACCAGAGGTGAGGAAATTCGCGTCGCTGGACAGACCGCCCAATGTACTGGTGATCCACGCAGGAGGTAACGATTTGTGTAAGAGAGGGATCAGGGAATTTATTAGGGATATTAGGCTTGATTTGTTGCGGTTATAGGTGGAGTTTCCCGGGATGGTGATCGTATGGTCAGATATATTAGCGAGGACCTTGTGGAGGGGGGCGAGATCTATGGCAGGTGTTAATAGGGGAAGGATTAAGGTGAATCAGGAGGTCGGTAGATTTCTGGCCAGGCATGGAGGAGTGGTGGTACGGCACCGGGAGCTGGAGGAGGACACAGGGCGGTTCCTGAGAAGTGATGGTGTACACCTGAATGCAATAGGAATGGATTTATGGTTCTTGGGCCTGCAGAATGGGGTGCAGAGGGCCCTGCGAGTGTGGAAGGGCGCTCAAGGTTGAGGAGTCATCCTTGGGCGCGGTGGCGGTTGGGGTCGGGGGGAAGGTAAGTGCCCGTGGTAAGTTGGTGGTGAGGGGGCATCCCTGGTGGTGGAGTGCCCCTTTAAGATGTTAGAGGGGGCCCCTAAGGCAAGGTGGGCCTAGGGGCCTTAGCGGTGATTATGGGGGGTTGCAAATATTGCAACTGGGCGGGCTTTACCTTTCAGGACCTGTAGCCTAGTAAAAAGGAAAAGTTTAAAGAGTTAATCGGGATGTTAAGGGTTAACAAGGGAAGTAAAGGATAAAGTTGGAGTTATTATTATACTGTTATTATATTGTTAGATATATAGGTATTTATATTTATTCATGTTCAGGGTCATTTGTTAATATTAATGTTATGTTTTGGTTATTTATGTTATTTATGTTATTTAAAGTTAATTAATGTTATGTATGTTTTAAGTTATTTAATTTATGGTTATTTATGCAAATTTATGTTAAATTGTTTGTAAATAAACGGCTGCTTGCCAGCCAATTTAAGTCCAAAAAGGAGTATGTCGTTTATATAATAATAATAATAATAAGGGAGGTAAAGAGGGGGAGGGGGTGGTTGGCAAGCAGATTGTGAAAAGGTAATGGGAATGGTTAAAGATTGGTAAAAGGGGGTTAAAATGGGGGGGAAGGGGAATGTAACAGGGCAAGGCATCCGCACTACCCTGGTCATGGACAAGACCAATTTCAGGTTTGCTGGATCACCCAGCTTTACTGATGAAAGTGTATCATCTTCAGCCTTGGAGAGCTTTAATAATCAGCCCTATTAAATGTTAAAGGAAGTGCTTAAACAATGTGCTTAATTGCATGATCACCAGGCATTATTTTAAGGAAAGCTACAGATTTTTAAAAAGGTTAATTTTTAAATTACATTATATATGTTAAAACTTATAAAAGATTAGACACATACTTTAATACTAACATTAAGAAGAACTGTGGCAAAATTTGTATTGTATTTTTAAAGAAATGAGGTAGCTGCAGCTGTTAAAAAGAGTTTATCAAATATATTTTATTTTCGCATACCACCATTTAGACATAATTGCACGTAACAATCAATAAATGATGTCATACTTAGTGACTCAGACTTCACCTTTAAATATCATTAAATGTTCTCTATGTTTCAAGGTTATAATATATACTATCTATATCGCAGCCATATGGGAGTTAGGTCATAATTAGATGACATCATATTTACACTGGTCCATATCGTCTCGCCAGATCCGACATAGGTAACTGGCTCAGGAAACCCATAATTAATACATTTTCCAGACTAATAGATATGTCCCCATCTCCTTACCCCATCAGCATGCACATTAGAACTTTTTTTCCTTTATTCTTGCTGATTAAATAAATTTAGACAAGCCCTAACCAAGTTAACCTAGTTTCTAAGCCTCCACAATCAGCCGCTATTCATTCAGAGTGCCACACTTTAGACTTGTAAAGGAAAGAAATATAAACAGAAGTGCCTTGTTTATTAGTTTTTACAATAATGAATATGATACAGAACTAATACGGTTGTCCTTTATAGGATAAAAAACATGATGGACTTATGTCTTTTTTGCAACCTGGCCTACTATGTAACTATGTAACAATGATGACTATAGTTCAGTCACAGGGTTTGGGCTTTCTTATTTTGGCCCATCCATGTAGGAATTGGGTAAGAAGGAAATAAAAAAAACTACAGAACACTATAAGAAAAGTAATGTTCTCTAGTAATGTTCTGAAGGGTTAAATGTGTTCCCTAGAATGCTGATATCCACTGTATGAATATCTTTGTTAGCTTGAAAATGGCCATACAGCTAGCAAATGGGAAAATTATAAGGCTACTTCCAGAGCTTGAAAAAGTAGTACAGACATAAGAGCACAAATTACACTAGGTACCATTTTTAAAATTCCTTCAGAAATTATATGTTAATTGGTAGGAAAGCTTAAAGCAGAACTAAACCAAAATCGTAAAAACTGCAAGCAGGTAAGTTCTATAAACAAGATTTGTGCAACTGTACACAAACTGAAGCCAGTTGTAAATAGACTTTTGCTTTGGTGCAAGTTTCAATCTATTTGGTAATTTTCACTGTAGACTTCTTTAATGACTTAACATGCACAGCCCATAGCTGTGCCAAAAACTATATTCTGATTGATTGCCATAACCAATGCACGCTTTGCCAGTCAGTTAAAAGAGGCACTTTCTTCTGCCTGCAAAAGTATTTCCAATAACAATAAACGGCGTAAACAAGTTTCAACTCTACCAATCCACTGGAAATTAATCTTCTGGAAATTTCATTGCTTGGTTTTGCAGGATAAAGTATACTATGCTGTACATACATTTTCCAATTAGAACTACTGTCGGATATTGGAGAATGAATGCTCCTTTAGTTCTATGCAAGTAAGCACATTTTATAATAAATTAGAATATTTACTGCTCTGCTCAGGCATATTGTCACACTTCTACAAATTGTACGTTTCAGTTTGTTTAAACCACACCAGCTAATATATATAAAATATTTAGACTAAGCTTTCTGCAGATTACTACTATTATAGTTTATTGCTTCGCTGTAATAACATTCTGCCTTGTGCATTTACTGTTTTCAAATGAGCTCTGGTTGGTCTGCTGCCTGGCAAAGCACACTGAAATTCTTTAATTAGTATCATAAATATTTATAAAAGACAACAGTAGACACTTTCACTTTGGATTTTGTTGCATAAATTATTCTCTATTTACCATTTCATGCATGTCCCTTGCTTAAAAAAATTCTAATTATTTGATAATGCATTCACAGCTCATAAGACTTGGATGAAAAAAAAAAATCATGAAAAACAGTGTACCACTTTTGGTACAGAAATCCAGACATCAATGAAACGCCCAGGTGGTTAAAGAACCTTTGGTACAACACAGTATTTACATATTCTTAACAATCTGTGATCTTTCAAACAAGCCCTCACTGACCCATGTAGCTGTATAAACTAAGGACCTATTCACCCTTAAAGTTTGCAGCTGAAACACTGAAGTCATTATCCCCTTGGTAGCTCTGTTTACCATGCTGCTCCTTTTTGTAAAGACTCCGCACCCTTCTATTCTCTAATGCAGTGTTTCTCAAACTTTGTAATGTAGGAGAACCCCTTGAAGTAACTTTCAGGTCTTCAGGAAACACCTGCTATTATGACTATATCCACAGCTCACAGTACAATAGTTGGGTGGTCAATAGGAACAATACTTTTTACATTGCTGGTCACAGGGAAGAATGTCAGCCTTACAGATAGCTAAAAAAGATCTTTGGTATCTGTTAAACTGACCCCAGCAGCTCTGGTTGAGAAACAATGCTCTAGTGACTCTAATAAACACAGAGAAATTACTGAGAGAGAGGGGATTAGTTGAACGTGAGCTGCTGAGAGAACAACTTGGAAAACTGCACCTCTGCTGTAAACGTTAGGGATAAAAACCTCTCAGTGCCCCCAATTATAGATCAGTGATGGCTTATTGTAGCGCTCATTTACTGCTTGTTATGAATTTGTGAAAACATATTTGCATAACCTGCCCTCAGCTTTACTCTAACTCAATACTTATATTTAGTTGTGTTTTTTAAGATTCACATTTTGCTTGTGTTTGAGACCAGTTTACATAGTTTTCCATGTGCTACATAGTTTTTTATCCACCGACCAATGGAACACTGGAATATTGTTCCTTACTCAAAGTTCCAAAATTTTTTTTTGCTGTGCATTAAATAGAAAAGCATTATAAGGCTTATTTCAGACTTGCGGTCAAACGCAGTAATGTATCTAACTTTTAACATTTCCAACCACTCGATTTCAGCTGTATGGGAGCAGTGGAGAACCGCTTGTGCATATGTTTGCACATAGTTGTGATGTGGTTCCTATAAGCTTCCTCCAGAGAAATAATCACATCACAAACACAAGGGCAATACATGCATATACATTATTGTGCTGTGTGATTTGTCACTAGGGGAGGCACCTGGTTTGCAGCCAAACATGAAATCAGTCCTACCCCTAAAACTTCTATTTGTGTCTTACATGGGTGGACTTTTCTATCACCTACTGCCTTGATGTCCGCATGGAAAGTGCAAGAAAACGTCCCACATATAGAACCAATGCACAATAAAGTAGAAGTAATGTATATAACTCTTCCTCACTGTGTTCTTCCATGTCCTCTGTATACAATATGTATTGTTCATTTTCTTGAGCAGCAGAACATGTTAGTTACAAGAAAAAAATGTATGCAGAGAATTAATTCAAATCTTTGAAGGTCACTTCTGATTACAAGCTGCAGTGATGTATGAAACATGATATGGTTATTCCATGCTAAAATGTAAAGGGATCCAAGATTGTTGCCTCTGTGACATTTGTTGAACTAACAGAGTGGTAATTTTATTTTGAAATGTCATTATCTAATTAACTCTTTGGCTAGCTGTTTAGAACTAGCAACCAAGGAACTGGAATTACTACAGTGAAATGGCGTCACTTTATTAAACGAATGTACACACTTATCGTATCAGCATGGTTGCTTTTATATTTACAGCTAAATTAGTATCGGGCTATATTTTATACACAGATATATACTAAAGAAAACACTTTGTCCAGCGACGTAAATCTATTGTCAAACATAACAACCTGGCCACCAACAATGCAATCAACTACTTGTTCAATGGTTTTTATGGACTCATTTGTTGAGGTTATAACAAACATTCACCAGTCATAATAGTCACTTGCTGTAATAAAAGCAATATTCGCTGTGCTAATACTGTGGCTCAGAGTATCTATTATTTAGTGGCCTGAGTGTGACTCATTGACATCATTGATCTTTATTATTGGTAATAGATTTACTTTTCTAGATGACATGATTGGATCTTTTTTTGGTGGTGTTAATAAACTTAATTTTAACAGTAAAAATGTGTTGTGCAAAAATGTTTTTCACTAACATACTCCTGTTCACATCCCTCTAGGTGTGGGGGGGTTAGAGATTCCTCAATAATGCCCCCTGCCAAAAAAAAAATCTTTTTTTTTAGATTTGTATGTAAATAAATACCACTTTACACTGGCTATTAGAATCACTAAACAAGTATTTTTATATTCATCAAGGTTTCTTCGGATAGATGCAAAATCTTTAGTTCCACAAACAATCAAATACTTTATAGGACAATAGTATTATGAAATTATTGTGCATTTAAATTATAAGTTGATATATTTATGAGACATTTTAACTGATGAGATTTCCAATCCTACAAACAGTAATACCAAACAGCACCTGTACATTACCTTATTACCTACTATTACATTCCTTTAAGTACCAGACTAAACCATAACCTCAATACTGACAACTATTTAGATTATTTCATAAAGCAGGTGTCCTATGTTAAATAAAACTGCATTAAGCCAGTGCTTTATATTATATTCTGGATATGAAATTTCCATGTGGGTTATTATAATAAATGAGCTCTACATTTTTATACACATTAAAACATGCAGTTTCAATTTTGCAACCATCATACCTTCAAACCTAATAATCTTTTGTAATTTCCTGAAAATTAATTTGTGCAGAGCACAACTTGGAAAGATCCCAGCGTGTTACTTGTCGTGCAGGATTTCACATGGAACGCGTTTCCATAATGCCTTAACTTATTTTCATCTTATAATGTTTGTGCTGTACAAGAAACATATTTCATGATGCATTTCGGGAAAAAGATATATGAAGAAAAATTCCTCTGTCCTGTTTGTAATAAGCAAAGTACAAGATGAAATTGAGTACCCATAAAATGCTCATGGCTGAAGATTGAGTGCCTTTATAAGACCTTGGAATATAAAGGTTACTTGCAATCCATCCAAAATCTGTTCTGTTGTATGTAATTTATTTCTTACAATACTGGACTGAGCATGGTACATCATGTGATACCAATCATTCTAAATGAAATAATAAAAAAAACAGATGTAAGGATTGCATTCAATTTAAAAACCTAGTCCCTTTCTAAATGAAACAAATTCTATACTGCAGGGGAAGAATTCATTCATGTTGAATGTTCACCCCTTCATATCATTTTAAGCTGAACTCCAGCCTTGATTTAGTCTTGCACAGTTGTGCAGGCTACTTTTTTTTTTTTTTACTTAAATTTCATGCTTTGATTTTACTGCATACTGGGATTTTCTCACAATGTTTAATAAAAGCCACAGAAAGTCAAACAGAGCCTGTCTCATTTACTGGCTGGAGGACACCGGCATCTCTACCCCTATCTTTTTCATCTCTATCGTCATTGGTCCAACCCTCCTATTTTTTGGTTCCTATAAGTAATGGAGGCCTAACGGCACATGTAGGTGGTATTTGTACAAATGCAGTTTTTCTGGGAATGCCCATGCCTATTCAAATTCTGAAATCCCTTCATTATGGTATTTTTTTTGCATATTCTTTTCAAAGAGCCAGCCCACTGATTGCTTCATAGCTGAAGGCGCTATAGAGGACTACTTGGGGTGCTGTGTTGTATTTTGAACACTTTTTCAGCCCCCCCACAAGCCATGATATACCTGCATTGTATGGAGACCCATATATGATGATAGTGGCCAGGCTGTGAACATTCAATATTTGTATATTCTCAGGAAGTAGTATACCAAACCAAGTTTTTACTAGGCGGTAATTGGTTCTCCAGGTAAACTTTTAAATTTTAGTTGTTCAAATTTCATTTTTTTTTTTTTTTTGCCTCCTACTGACTTCTGATCACAGAGAATTTTATTTAAAGATGCTGGAAAATTGCTTCCACTAACAAGCCAGCTTTTTACCTATTAACACTAACAATGTGATTTGCTTTACTCCCACTCACAGTGAGTAGCATACTCCTACTGATACACTTGCTAGAATTTGTTTTACCCTCACTGGCACCATTGATTGGAGATGAGGTAGATATAGCAGAAGAAGAGTGGGGTACATTATTTTGATGAGGCTCCCTCCTTTATGTCCAATCTAACAATGGGGAAAAGGCACATTTATGGATTTTGTTAGAAATCCATAGTGACTGAAAAAGTGTTTGCATCTGTTGTAGAGTTAAAAACTCATTCTATACACTGCATAGCAATCATCATAAAAAGTGACAAGGAAAACATAAAAAGTGGCAGAAAGGACCTGGCTTCAGATGATTTTTTCATTAAATTTAGGATAGGTTCACTACAAATAAAATATATAAATATTTGTGTTTGGGTTTAATTGGCAATGAATATATAACTGCTTTTATTATGTTCCTGAATAGATGTATTGTACACTATGCAGTCCTAATGATCTGGATAATTATCGTACTAATAATCTGTATCAGATTGCTGATATGGTTGTTTTATCAGCCTTATCAGCAGTTATAATAATACTGTATATATCTGCAATGCACAAAAATTTTATATCTGTATTAAAAGAAGCAAAACTGGTAACCCAAAATCATAAATATTGCTTTAATTGTACAAATCTGGTCCTGACTTAAAATCTAACTAATAGCAAATAAAATAACACAGCAGTAATTATCAATATATTATTTTATTTTATGTAGTCATACACCAGCACAAAATATATATTTTGATCATGATTTTTTCAGGAATTATTGCAGGATAAATTCATTTCATTTCAAGTAGTATGGTTTGTGGCAAAAAATACTCTACTAAAGGCTCAGTGTGCCCCCAAAAATATTAGGTGCTAGGTGGTAGAAATTGAAGGTATAAACCAGTTTATTGTTAAAGCAGTCCAACTGAAAATTTTAAACCCTATTCATGTCCATCTTAGGACATGATGTTTTGGGTGTTGGTGTCTACCTTTGTGCATTCCAGTTACAAAACAAGTAACAAAACCGACAGGAAGAGTGGGACCACCTCATACCAGGCACAGGTTTACAGATCCAAATGCGAAGATCTCATTTATAGTGTCCAAGAGAGATTTAAGACATTGTTAGGTGGTTAATCTTTCTAGCATCCACCAAAACCCAAAATATGACAGGAGTATTTCTCATTTCTCAAAGTACCCTAGTAAAATATTGATTAACCAAATGTATGACAAAGGTAATTTTAAAGTGAATTTTTTTAGCTAAAAAAAAAAGTCATTTTGTTTGGAGTTTAGTTACATTTTGGAGTTATTTCTCTTCTATGAGATTTAAATGAACAGGTCTGCTCAGATCCAATTTTTAGAAGTGGGGGCTAGGTACATCTTTTAGGACAACGAGAACATACAGACCAGAAACATAGACAAAGCGCAAACAAAGGAAAGATGTTGGAACAAGAGGAGTAGCAGTTACGGCTGTGTCTTGACCAGACAAATATCTCAAACTGATGTCCCTGATTCAAAGCTGATCAACAAATAATTGTAAATTGTGTATTTTAGGGCAATAGTTTAGTATTGCTTGCTCAGGTATGCCATGCTAATGTATCTACTGTTTTATCAGTGCTTGCTTGTCTTTTTATCCTTCTGTAGACATATTTGTATCTTCAGTAGAGAGAAACATATTACAGCTTCAAATTGTGTACTTGCCTGCACTCATTGAAAAATGCTGTAGAACTAAAACTAACATTTATTCAAGCGAAACTCCCAGCACCAGCCAAATCCTCAGCATGCAATTCCTTTTAGAAACTTCTGTCTGTTTCTACATAAAAATAATGCTTCCTAAATTGCTGAAAAGAGAGCCAAAACTTAATTTTGCACTATTGAATTGCTTAGAGGATCCCCTTCTCCCAAAAAAAAAACTCTGACCTGCATATATTTTGAATTACTGCATTGTCAGCCATCAGTCTTTTCATCCTTCTGTCACAATTCTATGTGAAATATTTATTGAGTATTGGCAGGCATTCATAAAATTAGACAACTGACAGCTCCGCATGAGATATGGCACATTATTTATTGCAACCTGGCTTTCACTGGGCAATATGTGGTGTAGAAAAAAAAAAGTTACTCGTATATGGATTTTTTAACACTATTATTTAGTATGAGAAATAGGAATGACAGCTGGAGGAGTAAATTACACAACTATCCTTGTATTTTCCTGTAAAAAAAACAGTATTGGTCAAATTTTTCTTATGTTGGTTTGCAAATTGTTTGCCGAATTGACCACAATGTTCAGGTTGAGTCTGAAGCTGAATTTGAATCCCATTGAAGTCAGTGAGGAAAAATTCTGGTTTATATTCTGGTTGTTGGAGTATTTGTACTACAACTAAAATAAGAAAAACACAAGAGAACCTCACATGTGCAAAACACTGTGCAATAAAAAATCATATATCTTTATAGTCACAAGGAAGGGCATTTCCCCAGCTTTAAGGGAAAAAAGAAAGAAACACCAATCTTTTGATTTACAGCTTTTTTAAAGAAGAATCATGGTAGAATCAAGGGATTCTACTGCAGGCATACATTTTACAGTAATGTTTAACTTTATACAGTGAATTTAATCTGTAGATTTTGACTGATTTCAAAGTAGAATATTGGTAGAATCAAGTAATTAAATTATTCCACCAATCATTGATGTTTGACTTTATTCACTTGAGGCTAAATGACTGGTGTTCAGGTCCAGTTTGACACAGACTCAAAGCTGAAGATAGAGCCTAAAAATATATATAATATAATTAAAGTTTATAGCCAACCATACACTTCATGTTGTCTATCGGAAAAGATCAGAGTCCTTTCTTTGGTAATGGCACCTGTGTTCCTGCTAAGCTAATAAGAAAAGAGAGAAGTTCAAAGTTTAAAGTATAGTGCCTTCAAAACTGAAACTATAGATTATGAAAACCAGCGTTTTCTTGAAACAGACATTTTGTGACTTTTGTTTTCTGACAGATTTAAAGGTGTTAAAAATTATTACCCAATGATTGATTGTTTCCTGGGTTCAAGCAACCATTGTAATAAAACTGAGGCCAGAGTTGATTGAAAATAGATTGCTTTTAGACAGGCAATGTACAGCTCAGGGTACATTCTAAGCCTCTTTCAAAAGGAAAGGTAAGCAGGTTTTTTTTTTTTGAAGAAGGGACACATTTCTATATATATCAATAAGAAAAAATTTATGGTTGAAAGAGAAAGTGTTTCTTTAACCTCCCAACCGTTAAGCCCAAACTTTTCCGTGCTAAAAAAAGTTGCAATTATCGTTAACCCCGAACTTTTCTCACTATATTAAAATCCCCACTTACCTGGTCCCACTGTGCTCATCCAGCGTCGTGTCCGTGTTCCAGCGTCGTCCTCCAGCGTCGATCTCCCTCTCCAGCGTCGGGTGCCTTCTCCTATACCGGCCGGCATCTTACCTGGTCCCGCTGATCATCCAGCGTCGTTCTCGTTCCAGCGCCGGGTGATCTCTGAAACAAGAAGCCGGACGGCTTCTGTCTGCGTGCATGATGACGTCGGCGCGTGTGCGGGAAATTCAAATTCAAACTCATTCATTCATTTTGTATTGGATTGAATACAAACACCTGTATCCAATCCAATACAAAATAATTAAAAATAAATACAAAGTATGTATTTTGTATTGGATTGGATACAGGAGTTTGTATTCAATCCAATACATAATGAGAGTTTGAATTTTATTCTCATTTTGTATTGGATTGAATACAAAGTCCTGCATCCAATCCAATACAAAATAATAGAAAATATATTTATGTGGTTTTGTCTATAGTTATGTGACGGACACTAGGGAGGTGTTTTAGAAAAATATATTACTATACAGTATACCGAATTATCGCATTTTCAGTATTTTTCATTTATTTATGTATTCTTGTTTAAGCTGAATTTTGTGTTTTTCCTTTAATTTTATTAAAAGTAATTTTTTTTTTTTACATGATTGTGTGTTTCAAACATTTTTTATATTCATTATATCTACTAGACCCCTATTCGGACATATTTCTGTAAGTTACAGGTCTAAAATGTAAAAAAAAAAATTTCATGAAAAACAGTGTAACGCTTTTGGTACAGAAATCTAGACATCAGTGTAACGCCCAGGTGGTTAATCAAAACCATAAATGAATTACCTAAATAATAACATGTTACTTGAAATTTACATCTCTTCCTCATTGTACCTTCCTTAGCCCACTTGGTAGAATTCCAACCTTTGCCCTCATTTTAGTGGCTTATCCTAAATGTGCTCTTTTGATGCTGGATTATGCTGCATTGCATGCATGCTGCATGTAGTCACTGAACAGGCCAATTCAATGCAATGAACTCATTGTCATGTTCAAGAAACCAGTTTGAAATGTTTTGAGCTCTGTGATATTGCTCTTTAGCTGCTGGAAGTAGTCATCATAAGATAGGTGCACTGTGGACATAAAGGGACGGTATAAAATGACTATACCATTCAACAACTACAACAACAATCCACAAGGGGCCCAGAGTGTGCTAAGAAAACATCCCCAACATTATTATACCACCAACCCCTGCTTGAACTATCATAGAAGGAAAGATCCATACTTTCATGTTGTTGATGCCAAATAAATGTAGTCTCATCAGACCAGGCAATGTTTTTCCAATCTTTTCTTGTCCAGTTGTTGTGTTCTTAGTCGACAGAAGTGGCACCCAGTGTGGCTTCCTGTTGCTGTAGCCCACCTTCATCAAGTTTCCACATGTTGTACATTCAGAGATGCTTTTCTGCATACCTCCATTGTAACAAGTGGTCATTTGATTTACTGTTGTCTTTCTATTAGATTGTAGCAGGCTGGCAATTCTCCTTTGAAATAAACAAGGCATTTTTGCCAGGAGGACTGACATCTACTAGTATATTTTCCAATTTTTCAGACTATTATCTTTAAATCCTAGAAGTAGTTCTGTGTGAAAATTCCAACAGATTGGAACTTTATGAAATACACAGACCAGCCCAGATAGTAGCACTAACAATGCCACATACAATGTAAAGTCACGTAAAGCACTTTCCCCATTCTAATGCTCAGTTTCAACAGCATTTTGCTACTGCCTTTGTCACTACTCGTACTGCAGGGTAACATGATGTAATACCTGCAGCTCATAAGTGTAAGGCTATGTACACACATGATATGATTCTTGCCCAATAGGAATGGTAAGGCTGCCTAGGAGTTCACTGATGCCATGACCCAGGTCTGGGGGGAGTTTCCCCAGGGCACCATCATCCATCCCAGCACACACATACCTGGACATTGTTGGGAGAGCATGCAGGCATGTTGGGACCATACACACTACTGAGCCCTATTATAAGTTGTTGTGATGAAATTTGCCTAAATTGTATTATTCTGTGAGCTCAGTGTTTTACTTTGAGTAATTTTTGTTTCCATTGACCATTCTTTTGTCATTTTGTTCTTAATACATAACACAATGTACATCAATAGTTTTTTAACTTGAATATTTCAGCCATTGAGATCTGATATGTGACTTTAGTGTTCTCTTATCTTTTTTTAGCACTGCATTTATTTATGGAAAAAGAGAGATAGGATGCGAGAGTGCAGGAGCAAAAAAATTCTCTTTAGGAATTTGTCCATATTTACTTTTGTTAAATTCCCCTCAAAGGACCACAGAATAGACAATATAACTACCACAGCAAACTAAATACTTGACTTTAATATGTATCTATTGATTGATATCAGCCCCGGTAGTGAACCTTTTTAAGACTAGCAAAGTTAAAGAGGAAATACATTGTGGACAAAATGATTTATTATTCCAGGCACACGAAAGCTCATAACTTAGGAGCAAGCTTGTGCAAGAGAATGAGCAATAGCTAGGTGATTCATTCTGACAACTGTTCTAATGATAGAAACCTATGCAGCCAGTACTGTACTGCTACCTACGGCCAGAGCACCAATGTCAAGTGCAATATATTTCCACCGATAAATAATAGTTAGGTTGTGAAACGTATTGTTGAGCAGTAATACATTCTAGCCCAATCATCAGGTTATTAGTAATGATTTTAACCAAAAAGTTCTGAAATTTATATTTACATGGAAAAATGTTATTTAAAATATGATGTATTATTAACCATGTTGTAGCTGTTAACTGAAACATAATACAAAATTATTAGAGGAACATTTAATGTGACCCTAACCTCTCAGCAATGTGGTGATAATATTGAAGGGTCCTTGAAATTGAGTCCAAAAGTTGGCTTTCAAATGTGTTTTTCCAACTTTTAAACAATGTCTGCGTGTTTTAAAACCTTTTCCTTACATAGAACAGGTTTTCACAGGTCCCCATAAATTTTTGGTGACAATACAATGTTTAGGGGCTTTCCAATTTCCTTTCTAGATTCCATAAAAATCTTATTTTTACCGAATAACGTTTCACAAAAAATTGAATCTACTTTTTAAACTTATAATTTAGCTTTCTTGAAGAATGATTGAGGTTAGGTTAAAAAAAAAATCCCATAATGTGAGTCATTTTAGAAAATCTCTTTTCCTAACCTCTTTGCCATTATTGCTTTTTTGCAATAATGTCCAGAAACAATGTTTAATATTTCCAGAACTGTTCTCTTCGATTGCATATACATAGTATTATGTGCATTGCTATAGAACTCAACAAAGAACTATTGGAAGCACATAGTGCCTTACTACATATTTCACATGTTAAATAATTCCGCTTAAGAGTCTCCAAGGCAATTTTTACACTGGGCTATTACACGGGTGTTGGTTTAATGGTTATAAAAAGGGGAACTTTTATAAGACTCGAATTAGAATTGAGTGCAGTAATAAAAAATTCACAGTTGTCCAGATTATGTTTTAAAGAATGGGAGTGTCATGTTTTAGAAAAAAAGAAGTATAGCATTTGCCAGGTGGGATCTAAAAAATAAAACTTTATATCACGGCTTAAACAAGGCTGAACAAAGGACTTTATGTACCCTCGTGTGAAGTAATGTCGGTGGGACTTGTTTTGTTTATACATAGCTGATGTATGGTTTTATATGGCTATAGCCTTTTTATGAGCATTAAACATTCAACCCTATTACAGAATATTTCCGTGGGAGTGTTGGAGACATTCCCTATACTTTAGGAATATTTATGACTTGGATAATAATACTGTATAGCAATTCAGTGTTTTGTGTTCTAGAAATGCGTTTTACATTGAATATAGTAGTTTTTACCTGTTATTTAAGGTCTTAGGAATTGAGAAGCATATTAATATACCAAAATTTGCTGAAGAAACATTTTGCTGAAGAAACATTTGAACACTTATCTATTGTATATTATTGGCATGTAAGCTAAATTGTCTCCCAAGCGTAGACTAAAAGAAGCCAATACACAATTAAAAAACACTTTGCTATTATTGATCCATCATATGTACTTAAAAATATCTTTGTTTATTATTAATAAAGTGTAGAAGGGTTAGACCCTCATCAGGATTTTTATGTTCTCAGTGTCTCTGCTGAGCAGATTCACATTTCTTTTCCTCTTAGTGATCATTGTCATTAAAACAAAGTAAATGGAGTTATTACCATAACAAGAGGTGAGGGGAAATCCTGCAGTAATGGCACCTGTGCCTATGCCAACTATCTAGGATGATAATTCTGTTCATATTTATTTTTATTGTTGTGTGTCTAGAGCAGGATGTAATGTAAAATCTCCATAGTGGGACATAGACGGCAATAAATAACCTTGCAGGGGTTTTAACCATTTCTTACTATATCCAAAGCACAAAAAAAATGTTAATATTGTTCATAAATTATACACAAAGGGATGGACACATAATATTGATAATCCAGTTTTGGCCCACTGCATTATGTATAATGGTTGCTGAACTTATGAACAAGTCCTTATTTTGTCCTTTGGTCAAAGTCTTTTTTTAGTTTTTAATTTTAGTATTTTATGTAAATGTAAACCCAACTGGGTGACATTTAATTTCCATAAACCATTGCCATTTTTTATCCTGTGTAGCATCCTAGTGCTTGTCATCTCCTACTGTGTATGCTCCAATGATTGCAAGTTAAAAAAATAGACAATGTCTGAGTGATGTGTGGTAAAACAGCCCCTTGTAGTCTCCCATGGGAAGCTAATGTGACAGGATGACAACACAGGAGCACAACTGATAGATAAGGCTGGACCAGTTACTGTATAACAAGAGTGGCTCTACAAGGACATTCATCGCCTGATATTTTTTTTGTAAAAAAATAGTAGATTTAATTATTGGATTTTTTTGGTAAAATCACATTATGATAACCTCTATATGAGATTTAGATAATTTGGTTAACTTATATTTAAAAACTTGGTGGAAGTACAGTCTCCATCTTTCTGGTCGTATTATCTGCTATCAGTTTTTTTTTTTTTTAATAAAAAACAAAAAAAAACGGTGGGGGAAAATAAGTATTAGACACGTCTAATGGGACTATTGACATGAAATTTACACCAAATGTTGATAACAACCCAAATAATTTCCACATACAAGGAAATTCTACTATGTGTATTAAAATGGAATTGCACAGGACATCTGGTGTAAATACAGTGTCAAAAACATTGACATGTTCAATACCCCTGCTGTATATATTTTTGTAAATTTTCTATTGAAACATACTGCACCTTTTTTACAACCATTAAATGGGGCTTTTAAGGTACACTTGCCTAAAATAATTTAAAAATGTATTGATACATCATTCACAATAAAATGCATATATTGCAATTACTACATGTGTGCTACTACTACTATAAAACACAGTCTATAATAAATAAAAGTCTTCCGACATTATAACCTTTCTGTTGCACCTAAAGATCCAAAGTAAATATGTTCCTATACGCGTTTCACACTTCAGAGGAAACACTGTATTCACATATTGTAAATTGTTGACCAATGAGCCTATGGTCATGGTTACTATTGTCTAACCATATAGTGATTCTTGATGTTAGACTAGATCATATTTTACTTCTTACAGCTATATATTTTACATTTAATAATTTTGATTGATAAAAATAAAAAGTGTTTTTTATTGATTTCTACAAAGAGCCTAAAAAAGCCTCTCTTTCTTCCCCCTATCCCCTGGTTCCAATTAATTATTTTACCAAATGTCAAGCCTTTTTTAATTAATTCTATTCTGTTTTTAGTTTTAATGTTTTAAATAATGCAGCATTTTGGTAATAATGTGGTGCAAGGCTATTCCCAGTAAAAGAGATTACCAGTCCATTTTGTTATACCACTTATAAAATGCTTAGCATTGTATATTGTAGTAAGTATTTTTAATAATTATAGCCTTTATTGAATGATAAAATGAAGGGTGTTGCTAAACAAAAGAAAATGTTAGACTATGTGTTAGAATCACTCCAATGTATTGTAGTTAAACACTGCATTTAATAAGAGGTTACAATGTCATATGCATACACAACACTTATATAAAATTACACCATTTATGATGACAAATTACTCTGGACAAAAGAACAAAGATCCTTTCTGTAAGTCATTTTCTATAATTATTTGATAACAATCTATTATGAAATCCACTGCATTGTCATAACTCTTTCAATGAATGCCTTCAATCTTTGTGACACATGTAGACATTCTTACCATTACAACCATTATGGCCTCCTCAAACAATACATCAACTCAATGATTATCTGGTGATATCAATGTATAGCTTTACATAAAAGGACTTTCAAAGTACAGTGTACACATTTGAAGTGTTCTTCTAATTTGTAAAGACTGTAAATCACTGCAAAGAAGAACAGTAAAACTGAAAGTCATTGTGGAATAAAATACCTAAATGAATGAAATAGATGAAACACATTTGCAGCTTGTAACCATTAATAATTAGTTAAATTTCATTGTACTGCAGCTCCCTATAATTATCATACATTTTAAAATACCTTTGGGGAAAAAAAGCAGTGACACGACAAATGCTATCCAGGAAAAGCTCTACCTATGTTAATGTCTGAATATTCAATGACTGTACCTTCATTTAGTTGTAAAATAATATCCTGATTTTTTGCAGCTCATATGAATGGGGATTTAAGACTAACTTTGGGAAAGGCTGCAACACCTGTGCAAACTTACCTTGCTTAGTGCTTAAACTCCCTGCAATCAATAATTCATGAATTGGCAGGGGGGATATACAAATCAATAATTTGGGCCAAGGAGGGCATAATTACAGTGTCTGCATGCATATCCAAATATTTAGGGGATGAAAATTTAAGGTAAACTGATGCTAAACTGACATTGAATATAAACTTCTACATCTTGAGAGCAAGCACTTACAGTGCCATTAGCAAACATACAAAGCACTACGACCTAAACCTCTTATGTTTAAGATACAAACTTTCTAACAAAGATGAATGCTTGATTATAGTACATCCGAATCCTAATCTTACAAACTTTATTCTTCATTTTTAGCCTATTAGGAATTAGCACCTCCCTATGTCTGACCTTGGGCCCAGTCACAATACTTGCTTCACTATAGGTTTCAATGTGGTTAATATACCGTATCTAGCACAAAAGAAATTTTATGCTTGGGATAATTGCATATTGCAATCAGCACAATTATTTTACTGTACTGTCAACAACTTTTTTTTCATCTTAAAAGGTTTAATGCAAAATTTCTGACACTGGGCAGCTTACACAAATTATTATTGATTTTACTACCCAATGAGTAATGTATTTTCTTATATTTAAAAAGGTTTATCCAAAGGTGTCTAAAAGATTTTCCTGTCTTTGCTTCTGGCCAATATCACACCATTTTAATGGCTAATAAAGCATGCAGTATTGTTGCTTAATGGTACAGCTGTTGGACTTATTTCCTTGAATGGCAATGTGTAAAATTTTGGTGTGTGTGTTTTAGCATTTAAACAAATTAATTTAGTATCCTTCTGTGTACTGTTAAAAAAGCTGATGTTTTCATGGATTGAGTTGTAAGGTTGATGGTGCCAAAACAAATAGTTGTCTTTAAATTTATATGAACTTCAATGAAACAATCTAAATAAAGTCTGTGCTTACAGCTAGGGAACAGTATATAGACTGAGCAGCTGACATACAACACAGTTCAAAGAAAAGCAATGAAAACAAAAGGTGCAAAGTGTAAAACTTTATTTATTTGTATTTGATTTATAACAAATGATAGAAAAATTAGTCTTGCCAATCAAGAATAATTAAAAGCATGCTATTACGACACGATAGGAATCACTCAGAGCTGTAAAGTAATGCTGGATTTGGATTGTTTTCATTAAAATTTGTTTGCACTGAGCTTGTCTACTTGCCCTTGTTTACTCAGAGTAGGTCAGTAGCTAAGCTTTATTTACTTCTTTTTTGTGCATCATTTAGATTTTTCAGCATTAGCGAAATGTCAATATTCTCATAAAAAGTGGAACATGTTTACAGTGGATATTTCATTTTTTGGTCTAATAGCATAATATACATTGACTTTGTCCCCTGAAAAATCAACAGTAAGTCCTTAAGTCATTATCTGCATTATGTTTGGATATTATCATCCATCTTCTCCAGTCCCATTGTGTTTAATGTGTATTATTACTAAGGTCTCTTCAAGAAACCAAAAATAAACAGTTACCCTGGTTGTAGATTGTGGCCATTACCTGGGAAATGGGATTTTTGTACTCCAATCCAAAGCATTTAATAGCAGTCCCATTCAAGTCCACAGAAGTGGGGGAAAACTGCCATAAGGTGCTGTACAAAACGTCTGAATAACAACACCGCAATTCCACTGCAGGCAAATGCTTGTACAAAAAACTATTTTAACCTATTTGTTTCAGTGGTAACCAAGAGTTTGGGGAGCTTAAGGACTGAATGAACAGTAGAGGTTCTGCTGTAAAAAGAAAACCTCTCAACTTAGCCTGAGATCATGTTTTAGAATGCTCATTTTCAAAGTAGAAACTAATATAAAACACTATTAATAGTGATGATTTTTTGTAATGAGTTGATAAAGCTAGTAGTGTGGGCAATAGTAGCCAGTAGCACACTTTCTGTCCTAGGCTAACCTAAGATACCATAGAACGTGCAGACCCCACAGGAAGTTATAGGTTCAGTTAGTTTTTCGTATAACTAAAAGGTTTTTTTATCAAAAATTTTCGTTTGTATAATATTCAGGCTGGATGGAAATTAATTTGAGAATATTTATAATTTTCACAACTGTGTTTCCAATGTTATCAGTGTATTTTAAACTATATTTATAAATTATACTTTTAATTAAGCATCAATATCTAAAAATATTGCATATTAAACATCTAATATCTGTAAATAGTAATTATATGTAGTGTATTGGAAATGGTATTAGTTAAAATGTCAAATGATTTTGAAGTGCTGTTAACATTAATCCAAAGGTAAGAAATCACTACAACGTGTGCTTAAAATTTGTTACTGTATATAAAACACCATTCTCTACAGCAGTTAGATTCCCCTTCCAGTAATAGTCACATTATTACTATATTATTTGGTTCATATTGTGATCCCTGCAGTTTAAGGCTATGAATTATAACTAAGCATTGACATCTTATAAGACAGTTTATTTAACTTTACACTTTAAATTGAAATGACATTTATGGTAGTGGAAATGTATTTAAAATTTTACATTCTTTTAGAGTACTGATAAAACTTATAAAAAGTCAAAAAATTCTTTAGTATAATAATTCCTCATGCCATCCACAGTGCTCTAATATATTTGAGAAATGACTTTTCTATGCATTAAACAAAGGCATCCATTTTCTCTGTCTACTGTCAGCCTAAGGAGTGATGGCATTCATATTTCATCAGAATGACACACATTCTAAATAACTGAAAGCATCTCATCCAGAAACATCACAGGCTTTGAAGTATTGCACACTAATGTAGATGAATTCCAAGATGTATGTAACAGTTCCTGTGCAGAAGACTTTGCTCTGTGCTGTTATTTATCAAGTTGATTCACTTTTATTTATGTCAAAAGAAAAAACAAAATACTAAATCAAATATTGATTACTGTTCACTTGTATAGAAGATTAAACAGTTCTGTAATTTAAAGGTCATGGGTAGTTTTCATATAACAGCTTGTGTTAGTAAATTCATGGAAACCGGCTGTGAGTCATGTTTAATATGGAATGTGTTTCTTTTACTTTGTGCAACTGATTTCAACTGTGAAATCCAGTTTACCTCCATTGAATGCACTGGAAAGTATTGAACATTGTTGAGGGAAATGTTATTATGAATCTTGCCGTCAATATTAGGCTCTCCAAGGAGAACCAATCCACGTTAAAGGCTACAGATAAAGACCTAAATAAAATTAAATAATTTTCCAACCAATAACTCTTTTCTGTAGTCATTTCATAAAAGGATAATAAAACCAAGCACATATTTTTGCCGTAGTTTATGCCTCTTGTGAAAACTCTCAGTTGCTAGAATGCTTATGTAGCTCTCAACTAAACAGAGTGTTAGGAGGTAAAGAGAAGTAAGAGTGACTTTTTACTGATACTCTTGGTGAAAAAGGAGCATTTAAGGTGGCACTACAATGGTCATATTTCATTTTCTTTCATCACTTTGTATTTCTTTTTAATAGAGAAGAAACACAGAAAGCTTTGACAAGACAAGTTTTTCTGGCTTTTAATTAAGTTCCTGTGAGTAACATTCTATGCAAATTCTGCTGTTTGATTGGTTGTAATTGGAATTGTGACAGCAATGGTCATTTGTCACGCCATTAAGTGTTATTTGTATATGTTGTTATGAAGCAAGGACATTCATTAATTTTGTTGGCATTGCTGATAGGGACAGAAAGCATAGCAAGACGCCAAGGTGAAATTGCCCTTTAAATAAATAGAACACTGTGATTTTTTATACCATCTATATTTAGGGCTTTCATGGCTTTGTATCAAACATTAAAATCTCAACATGAACCGATACACATTTATACATTGCTGATACTGAAACTTAAATTTTTTGTTAATATATTGTTTAAGGCATTTGGCAGGTAAAGAAGGTAGATATCATTCAATATGCCTATTATAAGATCAAATACAATAGGTTTTTGTTATGCCAATACACTGCACAGTTGTATAGCACACATGAGAAAACTAGAGCAAATATAATGAAAATTAATATATGAGTAGGCAAGGTGCAGTCTTTGATCTGTTTTTATTTTAATATAGAATGATTGTTTCAGACAATATTTTGATTACATTATACAAAGTATAAAATGTTATAACATTATATGTATGGGTAGTATTGCTATTTGAGTTCAAGTTGAACATTGCATTTCAACTAGACCCAAAGAACCCTGAGCACCCCTAGATTCCAAGCACCCCTAGAATACCCTAATGCATCAATGAGTGGCCCGGGGAGGAGAGTACTTTGAAAATTATTTTTAGTGCAGCTAAAGTCCAAAATTTACTTCAAAGTTCAGTCTTCTTTGTCAAAACAAAGTCCTTGGCTCCTGGTGGCTTTTTGTTAGACCTCTACGCTGTACAACGAATGTGCTATGTAGTGTAGAGCTCGGCTGTTTGCACTGTGGTGACCAGCTGCTGAGGGGTATGTAATTGTAATTCTTGCACACTGACAGGGTTATATCATCCGTTGGCTGAAAAGGATCACCACTTTCATGGAAGACTGCTGTGGAGCTGGCGGTGAAGATGGCGCCTTCTGAGGATGCAGCGATGCAAATATATACAAAATAGCTGAACTCATTCCAGCAGACAACAAGGATGCCAACAGTACCTTTAGACTTCTTATAGACAGCATAACAATCTATTTGCAACCCATGGCAGACAACTAGAAAGCTGAAGTAGCATCATCATTAGAGAATTCATCTAAAAATTTGGTTGCACAATTCAGGAAACAGCGACCAGACCTAACGTCTGTTAGCACCACAAGCAACATTTGCCCATGATTGTTATTAGGTAAGTCAGCCCTATTTTGGATACCTTTAGCTTGAAGTAAATTCTGCTGTTGCTTTGTTAGTCGTCTCTTGTCCATGTAATCACTATAGTAACAAGTCATTGTAAATCATCAGTCATTATAGAGCTTCTGTCTTTGTTCTTCATTCTTTATTACCTATTTTTCTCTTAAAAACACAAAAAATTCCAGCTGAAAAGGCAAAGGCTAATGGGTACCAAAAATGCTAAATTTGTTTTGACAGACTAAAAAACAAAAGAGATGTTTAAAAGCAAATTCTCCCATCATAGAACTGTAAAAATTGATATAGTAAGAAAGATACGAGCTTTGGTATGTTGGTTTTGAACTTGTAACGTGTTGTTTTTTACTCCTTATTATAACAGATGAATAAAAACACGCACTAAACCAGAATGTCTTCCTTCCAAAGAGAAAAATTGTATCTTTAGCAAGGACAATATGGATTATTATTGCTGTGTTTACTTAATAACAATTTTAAAATCCTTTCACATTTCTAGAAGCTTACTCTTCAGACTCTTTATTGTATTAGATGCGGAGATGTGTGATTATCTACAAGAGGAAGGGTAGTTAGGTTAGTACAATGGCTCTATTTGACTGTTGCAGTGCTTGCAATAGGTGGGCCACCTCCATTGCTTTTTTAAGAAGGTATAGTAAAGCAAAGCTATTGTATAGCTCTACATAGTAGGAAGCAGAGACTGTGTATGTAAAGAACTAATTTAGTTACACCCAAAAGTAGAACACCTTAAAACCTACAAGATAAGAATAAGTACATCAGGATCTAACAATACTGGAATAAGATGTTGTACAGGGGAACATTAATGACATTTTTTTCAATGACAGGTCTCTCTACGTCTCCATCACCAGTAGTGAAAAGTAAAAAGTAAAAAAGTAGTGTTTTTTAGTTTGTATGCAGGTTTGTATGGTATTAGTAGCTTATAATTACATAATCCACTTAAAAATTGTTGTCCAATAGATTAATACGACATCAATCTCATTGGTAATTCCATAAAAAGAGAAAAGCAAATGTATATTTGCACAGTCTGCTCCTGCTTTCTTTTGCTAAATTTACACCTGTCAATGTTTTTTTTTTCTGCATTTTCTCCATTTAGTATTTTACAATCTGTTTAAAATAATATTGAATAAAAAATGTGTACCTAAACAATACCAATACAATGCATGAGGCATTTTTGTTGGTGTCATTCTTCTGAAGTAGTCTGCAGGAGGGCAGGCCTCATGCTATGCTGATACCAGCCTATATGATCTAACATTTCAGATTAATGTTGAAAGAATGTTTAAATGCAGCCTTTGTATATTAATATGTGTTGACATGCCGCTACATTTAAATGCCTCATTCATGTAAAAGGTAACACTATACCTGAGGTATAGGCTTTTAAATGTGGTAATTAAAGTTGACATCTAACAATCAGCGTTTTAAATACATATATATGAGCTGTGTTACCCTTTTGAAAGATCTGTCATTCTGCTCAGCCAGTCATGTGATTCACATGTCCATAGGTATAGTGTAAGTATAACACCTAACTCTCAAACTAATAATTCCCAATATAATAATAATATATAATAATAATAATTCCTAGCATGCACATAGAAGTCGGGAATGACAGGTATCCTGGCATCCAGGCATCAACGCTGTTCAGGCTTTTGACATAAACCCCAATAAGTGGCCTTATGTGGATGACACGCATGGTGACAGTGCTTGACATGTGTTCATAAAGTCACATTGTAACAAGAAAATCATGACTGATGGCAATTTAGAATTTCTTCTCTTTCAGTCACAGTTCAAGAACAAGAATAATCTCTAAAACTGCTTCAAATATCAACAAAAACAGCCAGTGGTGAGGTAGGAAGATACATCCAAGTGTTTGCTATAAAGTTGGGAAAAAGTTTCTGGGAGACCTGGCTGGGGTGATCCATAAAAAGATGACCTTGGGGGCCACTGTTGGGTGGGGGCCTGAGACAGCTGCACTTTTTTCCTACAGTCCTGCAGTTTCTGTAAATGATATATTAGCATAGCTAGCTTTTACCATTTACCAAAGAATAATATTCAGCTGGTGCCAAAGGAAAGTTAGATGATGATGATGATGAAAAGTTTGAACTATTGTCAGCCTCTTATTGTTGTATGATGACTGGTATTAAAGGCAAGAAATGAAGAGAAGTAACTGTAACCAAATAGTAATAAAACAAGGGTTTCAAACCTTCTTCCTCTAAATATACCCAACATTTGCAAAAAAAAAGAAAAAGAAAAACACACATTGGGCCTGAGTTATAAAAGCTCTCGAAGACTGAAGAGGATACACGTTTATCAGTAAAACTGGGTGATCCAAAAAGCCTGGAATGGATCTGGTCCAGGATTGCAAATGTTTGCTAACAAATAGACAAACAAATGACTTTAGGAAATCCATTCCAGGTTTGCTGGATCACCCATGTTCACTGTTGAAAGTGTATCCTCTCTAGCCTTGGAGAGCTTTAATAAATCCGGCCCATTGGATAAACAAAGCATAATCACAAAGGATATTCTTGATTATTTCAGTCTTGTTCTCCGTTTTCTTGCAGTAGATCACTAAAACTTGCTAACTTGTTTCTTAACAAGTATAGTACAGCAGTTTCTAGCAATGAAGACTCCAATGATCCAACAAATATTTTGAATTGGAAAAGATTTTGGTTTTGTGGCCACAAAAGTAATTAACTGAAAACATGGAACAAAGCAGGCTGGAAATAAAAGAATGTACTGATGGTGTTCAGGTTAAAAAATAGGTTGTAGTATTGACGTATGCATTCTCTATAGCATGCAAGCTGAAATTCTACATATTGATCTGTGATATATATATATATATATATATATATATATATATATATATGTATATATCATTACCTATATTGTAACAGAAATATAACAAGAGATTTGCAATAATTTGTTTTGTATGTTCTAGGCAATCTTTCTTTGTTAATAAGGGTTTTAATATGTTAACTTTCCTGAAATTGAATTAGTAATTAAAACAGTTATTTTTACAGTCCCAGTTGGTTGCTCATGTTGATATATTTTATTCTGATTGTAATTCACCGTGAAAAGTTTAATGAAAAGTTTAATAAGCAACAATTAAAATGGATCCAGGGCAAAACAAGAAGAGCTCTTACCTGTACTCTTTGATGTTACAAATTAGTTCTGTTTCCATTTCCTATTTAGGTTTTTCTCAGTTGTTTTATATATCATGCTGGGATTATCCACTGAATAATTTCTATGTTACATTTTCTTTTAGAGACGCTTGTATGAATAAAAATTACCTTTCAAATAGTAAAGATTGTAGCAGAAGTATACCCTTCCCCTGTCAGGCCTGGCACAGCAATTTTCTCATTATATAACACATGCACACCAGGAGCCTGCAGTATATACATTATTGCTAAGGGAGCTCCTTGGAAGTCTTGAAAAATGTAAATGTAAAGGAGGACTTAAAAAATTATATCTTTTATATTATTATATCTTTATAAGCATATTATATATAATTATATCAATATGCTTATGGGAGAGGCAATGCTGTCTTTACAAGAAATAACACTACATATCAATACATACAATATATTATGTTTATGGGATAAGTTTGGGGAATAAGCTTCTGGAATGTGCCACAAATTTAATTTTACAAAATCTGACTTAAAGAAAAAAAAGTGATCCTTTTTTTATTTCAGTTTCTTTCAAAGGTGTTAAAAATTATGTAGACTCCATCACTTACATCTCAAAGAAGCTTTGACATTTTATTGTTATTTTAAAAGTAATTAGGTGTTTACTGTTTCTTAATGAAAATCTTTACCAAATAACTATAGACCTTTCTAGGGGGAACACAACTGGGTAGGTGAATGATTTAGGTTCTAGGAGTTCTGGTAGATCATATACCTATTATTAGCATTGCATGCCTATTAATGTACAGCACTGCATAATATGTTGGTGCCATATAAATACAGTTTAACAATAATAAAAATATTAAAGCTGCAGTTTCTATAAAAAGCTGGACATTTATTACATAAATTAGAGAATTAGAAAATGATTTGCTGTCTTGCTTTGAGTCGGTACTAGCAGATCCAAAAAGCAGTACTAAAACAGAACAGAAGCAAACTTAAAGGTGATATTGGGGGAAAGGGAAGGATCATCAGAGCACAGGTGAGGGCAAACAAACAGAGTCAGCAAGAAGGCCAGTGCAAGAGCAGAAAACAGAATCGCATAGCAATTATATACTACAGCATGAAACCTAACTGTTTTGTACCCTTTTTTAGGAGACAACCATAAAACATGCTAACTAATACCTACAGCTGTAAAGTAAAGTGCAGGTACATGTCCTATGGCACTGGAAAACAGGCTGGAGTATAAAAAACAAAACAAAAAATAAAGCAAATGGGGTAAAGGAGACCACAGATCTTAGACAGGTTGGCAGCTTTGAGTTAATTAATTATGATAATAATTGAATGTGACTGCCAGTTTAATAACTCATGCAGCAGACCACATGACAATGATGGCTTTGCTTGATAAAGATATCCATGCCAAGAACATATGCTAAATACCTGGCAGGATACATCAACAGCATGTAAGTTCAAGTTCTTCACATCTTCAATACAGATGCAAGAAGCTGCATTTAAATTTCAGAAATCTCTGCAGAACTTCACCCATGATATTTTAACATGGTTATGCCAAAAGTTTAAAAACATTATTCTAGACATTGACATGCAGAATGGGAATATTTAGGGAAAAAATTACATGTCTAAGTACATGTAAATGTCTAAGTAGTCTTTCAGGAGAGAAAACATTAGCTGCAGTGGAAAACCACTTTGATCGCTCTTGGATACATAGCAAACTGCTACTTTTATTTACATGGTTGCAGCCTTGGTGCAGCTCTGCTAAAAGTAACTTGTTGCATGGCACAACCATGGTCACATGCAGAGAATTATTCCCAACCGCTCCCATTGACTTGAATAGAGTAGTTGGAACCACAGAGGAGTCTGCAGTTGATTACTGGTCTGACATGGCTCTTTTTTTTTTAAAACAATGGTTATCACCAGGGGTGTAGTCCTAAAAAAAGAAGAGGGGGCACGGTACTATCCATGGTGAGCGCGCAAGCGCATCATTGTTATGTAAATGTGCCCGCCCCACTACACCCCTGCCTATGTGTCACTCAAGGGGAAAGAAACTTCCCCCAGAGTGATGTCATAATACCAGAACCCACCCAGTCTCCCATTGCAGGTCTGAGCCATCGCAGGCACAAGCAATCCTAATGCAGCAATGCAATACTCTTTATAAAGTAGAAAAAGTGCAACAGTTAAGCAACATTTATCAGGTAAGTCTGAAAAGTGTTCCAAAAAGAGTTTTTCTTTTCAGATATTAGCCCTTTTTCTTATTTCATATGTCTGCATTTATATGAATGTCAAATGCTTCAGTATATCACTATGGGCATTTAAATTCCTTCCTATATATGACAAAAAAGTGTGTGTTTGGGGGGAGAGATGGTGTTTGTCAGAAAAGAACGAGCATACACACAAAATGATAGATACTTTATGCAACTTTCTCTAAAAACACATTACTGGTTCTTTTTGTTGGAGGGGAATGTTTATACAGATAATGAGCGCTGCGATCATTAGCCCGAGACCTGCAAAAGTTAGGCTCTGTAAACTTAAATGCAGGAATGGCTGAGCAAAACTCCAATGCCAATAGAGAATGCTACATTTGTTTTATACCTTGTTTTATTATTTTAATTTTGCAAAGGCAAGCTTTCAGCTAAAGCAAATGAAATCACTAGTGCGTTACGTTAGAAGAGGCAAGATAATGACTTTGTACCTGTGCACTGAGATTTACATTTTTAAAGTGCATCTTATAGCATTATAATGGCAAAGCAATTTCACAAACCAAAAATGTAACAGGGGAAGCTGCGTTGTGATATTTTACACAGCAGGAGGCTGTAGTTTGGTCCTGCTTTCCACACAGACTATAAGAGTCCAACTCAGTGTGTTACTAATGTTATGTCTGATTATAATGAATTGAATGATAAATCAGTTTAAGGAAAAAACAATGTTCTAACCAGCTTTGAAATCTGCCCTGGACAACCAAATTGCAATGAATATTGATACAGCCTGTTGAAGGCTCCATTGCTAATGTGATTTAAGAGATGTTTGATCTTAAGAATTTAACTTGAATTGAATTTTAATTCACCAAGAATTACATAAATTCAACATAGGGGCCCAACTGTATAGACTTGCTGATGGTATACAACTTTTTTTTTGAACATTTATGATACAAGCGAAGGCACATTCATTACAATTACCGGAAATACAGTAGAGAAGGAGAGCCCAGCCTCCCGTAGGTTACTTTTATTCTTTTTCTATCTTTATTATAAATTATATGTTACATGTTTTTATGGACATTTTTTGGACACAAATCACTGCTCTGCTTTTTTTTATACTATCATAAACATGCATTCATTTTTGTTTATTTCAGTTTTTTAAGTATTTCATTTTTAATAGTTATCTGTATCTCATGGTTAAACATTTGCACAAATGGTAAATGAACTGAAAGTGGCAGTGTTCATCTGGAGGCTGAGTGTTTTTCTTTTGTCTGGAGCCTATAGTCTATAGTCTGTGATCACAGTGTCATAGCTGATCATCAGTGGGGAACCATATTGTCAATGAGAGCTGCTGGCTCAAAAGGTAAATAATTTTGGCATTGTGCAGGTGGGAAAGGGTTAAATACAATTAATGTTAATCATCTTAGTGAATTAGTAAGGTAATGAGGAAGACTCCTAGCAATTATTTCCTATAAAATCTTAGAAAACAGTGTAGAGGTAATATTCTCCTAGTTGACCCTAATATTTAATTGTCGTTTGTATTTCCTATCTATATATTATTTAAAACAATCACATGGGTTTTGGTTCTTTATTATTCTATTTCTATGAACAAAAAGAAAAGTAGGATAACAAGAACTTTGATAGCAGAAAGTTCAATGTTGGCACAAGATGTCACAAACTGCTCTACTAAAATTTGTGTGAGGCTGAAGGGAATCATTGACTTTTTGTCAGACTCAGTAATGTGTGTCATTTGGAATAAAAAGGTGCTGGGTGGACATGAAGAACTTAAAAGTGGTTATTCTCTGTAGGCTTATATGGTGTGTCATTTGCTTTAAAACATAGTCTTTTTGTTCATTTATTCCATTCAAAGTACCAATTAGTGTTGATTTATATCCCTATATGAGTTCATTCAGGAAAGGCCATTGAATGTCAATGTGAAGATAATACATTTGCTTTTTTATATTTGCCATCTTCAGGATAGTCTTAATATATTATATGCAAGTCTAGGCCCTTCCAGTAAAATGGCTCTTATCTCCATAAAGTTGCCTATATTTATGTCAACACCTTTCAAGTTTAATAAACTCTGTTTCTTAAAGGTATAACTAAAACAGGGGAATATGATATATGTCTACATTTTCCCATTAGAGCCCTGGGGACCAGCCTCACAGTACATATTATGCAGCACTAGGAACTTAACATACTCTAACCTCCTGATTACTTAAAAACCAAGCACAGTACGAGGGGGTGCTGAGAATTTCCTTGCTTTGCCCCCTTCCAGATGAAATAGAAAACTGTGTGGGGTCATATGACAACCTAATATCTTAGTATCTAACTGTGCAAATATCTGATCTTTTTGATTCTTAAAACTGTTTTTTCTTTAAGTGAGAAGCTGTGATGGCAGAGGGACAAGCAAATTTCACGTCGTTGAAGTTACGGGCCGTCATGAAGTTTTTGTTTCTCCAGGAAAAGTCAGCAAAGAACATTCACACTGAGATGTCACAAACACTGGGGGAGAAGTGTCCTTCCTACAGCACTGCCAAAACATGGATATCTTGTTTCAAGACTGGGCATTTCCTCATTGAAGATGATCCCCGCAGTGGGCGCCCCTCCAACCATAACTGACCCGGCAAACTGCAGTGCTGTCCATGAGCTGATTGTTGAGGACTGGTGAATATCCACAAAAAACATAGCCCAGATACTTGACATCTCACGGTAGCGTGCTGGGTTTGTTATCATCAGTATCCTAGACATGTGCAAGCTTTCAGCGAAGTGGCTGCCGAAATGTTTGAACAGTGATCAGAGGAAGGAATGTGTTGAAGCATCCAAAGCCGTTTTGGCCCATTTTGAAGCTGCACAGGACTGTTAGGCTAGGTTAGTGACTGAGGATGAAACCTGGCTCCACATCTATGATCCTGAGACCAAGGAACAGTCAAAGGAATGGAGCCACAGCGGATCCCCGCGGCCGAAGAAGTTCCGAACCCAAAAATCGTCCAAAAAAGTAATGGCGTTCGTTTTCTGGGACAAAGTATCACCAGACACTATTATGCTAACCTCCTGGAGCAGCTGAAGGAGGCAATTAAGACGAAACGTCGTGGAAAGTTGACCAAAGGGATCCTTTTTTTGCAGGACAATGCACCTGCGCACACGTCGAATGTTGTGGCTGCCAAATTGAACACCCTGGGTTTCCAATTGGTCCACCATCCCCCCTACTCACCTGACCTGGCCCCTTTGGACTATTTTCTGTTCCTGAATTTGAAGAAACACCTGGGCAACGTTTTGAGGACATTTCCAATGTCAAAGATGCTGCTAAGAGCTGGTTTGCGGCCCAACCAAAGGACTTTTATTTGAATGGTCTAGAAAAGCTACAATGACGCTGTAACAAGTGCATCAGTCTCGGGGGAATATGTTGAAAAAATGTGTTATAACTCTAATGTGTTATAACTCTTCATAACTCTGGCTCTCTTCTTTCTGGGCAAAGCCAGAAACTTCTCAGCATTCCCTTGTAAAAAGCCTTTGTAGTTGCCTAATGTGTAATCCTGTGCAAATTTACAAAATATTTATAGACTGACTCATTTCATTTTATTTAACAACAAATACAACTACTAGTGTACTTATCCATATCTCACTCTTCACTTAATTTCATAAGGTAACTTTCTTCTCCCGCTGACTCACACAGGTAATGAGCAGCACACAGAGACGTCTGCTCTCCCTGTGAACCTGCTATATTTCATCTTACATCACATGGTTGATCTATATATTTCTTACTATCAACAAATATGAATCAATATTGTTCCAGCTGGCAAAAAGATGAAAAATAAGGTGGTCTACTTGGAGAAAATCTATTACATTACTTATAAACATGGAAATAATTTTTGAACATACAATAAAGCCCACATCATAGTTTGTTTGCACTTGTGGGGTTTGATTCTGAAAGAAATGTGTGCTCTAATTAAAAAATAAAGACAGATTGTCCTAAGTTAGGCAACTGTCAAACTACTAAACATATTTGACAAATTTTTCTACCGAATGGATATCCCAGTTCACATATTCTATTGATAAAAAAAACAAAGACAAAATTTCTTAATGAGAAATTGTCCACTGTTCTATATGATACCCAAGAAAAAATTTCCAAAATATGGTAACTCTAGAGAGTGTATTCTTTGCCCAATATACCCCCGTTATGAAGATTGTACTCCAATCCACCATGATATAATAGGTATGCCCTAGGCTATTAGTATGCCATTATCCCCTTTTTTTGTAAAGCCATCTATAGGGATGCATCTGGGTATTTTCCTTTTTATCCCTTTTCTTTCCTTTCCTTTTCTTGTTATCGACCTTTTTTAAGTAGGCTCCCCAGTATCTTTTATGCTTGCTGAGACTACAGGCCCTGTTCTAACTTCCGAACTCAGGAATGTTAAAAAAGGAACATGACTTGATGTATTTGTATTTTGGATGAACTGGTTGCTCTTGTTTCTAATATTGCACGTATGTTGTTTTTCCTGATTGTTTCTCCCCATTTGTTTTGTATTATTGTTATATTAAAAAAAATTCAATAAAAATTAAATGAAAACAAAAAACAAAAAGCTATCAATAAATATAAACTATAATAAAAAAATTATAATATTTCAGTGTGATGCATTGGTTTGCAAACAGCTCTAGTTTACTGCTTACTTTTAATATAGGATTCCATTTTTTGGAATGAGTGCTAATTTGTACATCCTTGTCCGCAATATGTGTGCTAGGCTGATTTAGCTCTGTCAGAACTTTACTGATGCGCATCACAGTAAGACGTAGTAGTACGCTTCTCTATGATAGATGAGAGAGAATCACAGCGTTCTATACATGTGACCTGCCTGACAGTACATTCATTGAGAATTGGAGACAATTTGCAAAATGGGATAACTATCCCTCTGAATGTCGTATATTGGACAGCCATGGTACCCTACTGAAAGTGACATGAAGAGCTATTGAAATAAAGAAAGGCTAAGCTGACCAGGAGGGAGGATCATTCTTCCTCCTCAGAGTTCCATACTAGGTGTGAAATTATTCTGTTTTCCAATGATACAGAAAGGGTCGCCAGCAATGTTGACAATGCCAAAAATGTCACTGTAGATAATGTTTATCAGGGGTGTCCAACTCAGATACACAGAGAGCCGAAGGTAAAAACTTAGACCAAGTCTTGGGCCAAACTTGAAATTTATTGAAAATACAATTATTCTCATTAAGAAGAAACAAGAACACATGAGAAGAGCATGCAGTAATATGCAGTGAATTGATTTATTTAGATCATTCCACTGCATATTACTGCATGCTCTTCCCATGTGTTCTTGTTTCTTCTTACTGAGATTATTTGTTTTACTTTGCCAGAGAATGCAATGTGATACCAAATAAATTGCTGCATTCATTTGGTGTCACATTGCATTCTTTGGCACAGTAAAACAAATAATATAGTAATAGCTCTATGACAAATTCCTGATAACAATAATCCTGATAATTCCTGATTATTGATCTTACCTGTCAGTAAAAACTCCCCGGGGTCCACGCATAGGCTGCTGTTCAATAGACACGAGTGATGCCGCTACTACAATTCCTGGCATCACTCGCGTCTATAAAATGCGGGGCCACACATAGGCAGAGAGGCTGCGGGTCTAGAGACGCGAGTGACTCCGGGATTTGTAATAGCGTCATTGTACTCGCGTCTATAGAACAGCAGCTTAATACAAATTACAGTTGGCCCGCCATTACTACAGATTGCAGTAGCAGGGGGCAAGCTGCAATTCATATTAGAAATTCTTTTGGGGGCCAAAAAAAGGATGCGCCGAGCCAGATTTGGCCCGCGGGCCAGAGTTTGACACCCCTGATGTAAATGGTAACATGTGCAAAGAATACAAAAAAATTGGGAACCAAAGGGGAAAACCAATTTATTTTTTTTTTTCTGAAACCCTGGTATACCTTGCCACCATAATGAGTGAACATACACAATGATAAGTATCCAAAGAGTTCCCACATTAACATTTTGCAGGTGAGCTTTCTGCAGTCTATGCTAGACAGAAAATACAGCACAATATTAAAAAGAAGAAAACATTTCTATATTGCCATCTTTTTATCAGCTCCAGTCAGAGATGGCCTTTTCAGCATTATGACTCAAGCTTTCGATCACTGCTGAGCATGATTATTACACAGCCTTGAATGTTTATAATGAGATATGCTGCTAATCTATGTGTCTACATGGACATATGGTAAGATAGCTCTTTTCCCTAATTCTGCCAAAAAATAATGATTCATTTACATAGTCATTACAATTTAAAAATATTGCACCTTAAAAAATGGTACATGTTATCTGGTATTACTACCGGCTTAATAAATGAAGACAGAAAGAAATTGATTTGTTTACTTTAAAAGGTGCCATGTAAATTATTATGCAGATGTTGCTAAAGTAGCCATCTGTTGTAAATATTCTGTTTGTGAAAGTATGTGTTCTTAAATTCTCTTCTATCAGGCTTTGCACAGCCAGTTCTATACATACAATTATTTTTATCTTTTAAAGGGGATTTCCTCCTTGAAAATAAATCCTTCATCATATTGTGATATCTCTGATCTGGATTCTCTGATTATTTGAATGGTTTAGGCATGACAATCCCTGACACCACAAATCCTCACCCTACCTCCCCCCTCATTGTAAGTGGCAATCACGTTCAAAATTCATAAATGCCAGCTCTTCCTGACTTTCTCTTTTTTCTGCATTCTGTGTGTATGTATGATCAGCCTATATATAATGGTTTGTGTAGGCAAAATATGGAAAGATACGTTTATTGGAGATATAACCTATCCTTAAAAACTGGTACCATACTGAAAATGGCAAGTTCCGTTTTAGTAAATATATAGGACTCCGAAGGAGGAATACAAAATATTAGATTAACAGTTTTTGTACATATGTAAATACTATTAATGATATTTTAAACAGAATTTTTATAGCACCAACATACTGTGCAGCATTTTACATTAAATAGGGGTTGCAAATGATGGACAGATACAGACAGTAAACCAGGAGGAGAGGACCCTGCCCCGAAGAGCTCATAAATCTAGGAGGTGGAGGAAGTAACACACAATAGGAGGGAAAATACTATATATTGTGCATTTACTGCAGTATTTTACATTTGTGAAATGTTTTTTTCGGTCACTGTCACTGTGTAAATATTTTTTAATAATTGAAATACAATATCACTGGTAGTGTGATGGTTTGGTAAATAGTATTCACATGATCCTCACTGAACAGCTATACAGAAGATGTTCCTCTGTGCTTGATTCTCCTCACAATCTATTCTCAAAATAGTCAAGTGTGTCTACTTCTATTGCAATCTAGAGGCCCCCTATTATTAATGGGACTCCCAGAATGCTGTCCCCTTTCCCTCGGGAATGAGCACAAAGAAAAAAGTTAAATAATAAACCTACTACAAATGACCAAAAACAAAAACACAAGGTTTTTTCATAACCTTAAAATATAACTCAGGAGTAAATCCATCATCAATAATGCCACCCAGTGATATAAATCCACATCATTCATGACTAGTGGTGTAAAATGACAGACCCACTGGATGATGTGATTGATGTTGTATTTACCCCTGGAGACATACATAGATTTTTTTTTAAAAAAAGGAAAGTATATATTGTGTTTTTATGTTTAAAAAATGTTTTTCATGATGCCTTGATGCTGTCTTATTTCTAAGAATAATATTAACCCTTTCTGGGAATAGGTAAGGGTGTATACCCGTATACTCATTCTCCATTGTGAGAGGGGGGCTCTTAAGGAGGGCATTTCCAATAAGCTACCCCATGCAGATTCCCAAAACTATTTGAACAGCAGGTTGTGGAGATACGGCACTGTCTCCTAACTATGGCCCTAACTGCAGAGCCATAGAACCTTGTGTAAATAGAAAGAGAAGACACTCACTCACTGCCCTACCCCTTTTCCTGGCCTGTTTATTTGTACATGACGGGCAGTGATTCTAATGGCTGGTAGTTCTGACAGTGGTACTTACCCTAACAAGAACCAACCACTTGAGATGCTCCCCAGTATATATAATATATAGTTTTTCAATGGACTCACATCAGAGCCCTTTTTAGGATTCCTTAACATAGAGACTAGTTGTTCTGTAGTCCATAATAAGAACATAAAGTGCTAATTTAAGTCTTTGCGATAATACATGGACTGTGCACAGGACACAGGGTAGCTTTACATTTCAGGTAGTTTTGCACTTGTTTACCAGGGGATAAAAATGCTTTCAAAGTAATATTTAGCCTATGTAAGTCAATACCTTCAATGTTTACTTTGTACTTACAATATTTGCTTAGTTTATTGTAAGAGCTTGCATACACTACACTACACAATTTGCATAGTAAATTTGTTCAACAAATGTGTTTGAATTTTTTTTTCTGTGCATATTTAGGTGAGTGAATATGTTAATATACTTAAATTATAACTGGGGATGGGTGACTATACAATTTTAATGTATTTTAAAGTAATAAAGTAAACATGGGCAAAGGTACTTAACAGTGTACCACATACAAAAGGTTATTTTTGTAAAAAATGATCATGTCCTGTAGTTTGCATTCATTTTGTACTGTTAGGTGTATGTGGTGGCAGTGGGGAACAATACCACAATGCTTTAGTAACTAGGTCTAGTCCAGTAATTTAGACCTATGATTTGTAATGTAGTACCATTCATTTTCTCCTCCTACTATCATAAACAAAATGTACTCTTTTAACTTGTGGCTTTCTCCTTTGTTGCAAAAATAAAATTTCCCACCTCAATTTGCACAAAAGAACACAGAGTTAGATAAGAGTGCCATGAGCAATAATGAAGCTGGGGGGAACAAATGTACAACATTCTAGCTCTCTGCAACCCTACCATTCTGTTAACAGGGGGCTGGAGAATGTGAGGGCCCTGGACAATTGCCCATTTTGCCCAGTTTGCTCTTCCCTAAAGCAGGCCCTGTCTCACAGAAGAAATAAACATGCTTTTTTGTAAACAAATTCACTGTGCAAACAGTTTTCATTAAATATATGTCTTTATTTTAATAAAAATTTACAGTAACAAACATATTTAATTTTTTGTGTGAAAACACTGAAAGCCTTGTTGCCTATGATGATAGGAATTTTGTCACATCCCGCTTTGCACCCGTGCCAGCGCTATAATTGACAATCAGAATTGCTTGCAGAATGCACCTGCTCTTATTTGTCCATTAGTACATAAACTCTTTTTACTGACCATTGCAATTACCAGCAGATGTAATGAAGATTAGTGTTATCTCCCTCAAAATCCTTGTGAGTATAATAGATATAATTTTTTCTGATTACCTGGAGCCACTTCAAGCCTCTGTCTATTTAGATAAGCAAATTCAGGAGAGCAATTAAACTGTAGAAAGAAATGATTGTATAAACAAAATTATGAGCTCTGCTGCCTTGCCTGAGGTTGTTTTACAAACTTCTCATACAAACTATTAATAACGTATTGTATTTAGTTATCAGTTCTCCATTCTTTCTACATAAAGTGTTACTTTTTTTATAGACACCTTAATTTATTTTTATATTCTCCAAAACACATCAGTATATTTATACCGCTGCAATGACACAGTAAAAAGTAAATTAGGATTTTTTCAAAACTACTCTTCCATTTAAATTAAAATGTATAATTGGCACAGCTTGCACTTATGATATATTTTTTTTCTTTAATTTGGTAACTGTCAACATACTTAAATCACTTGCAATAGTCTGCCTTGGGGCCCGCTTTCAAATATTTTCAATCTGAGCTTGTGTGTGCTGATGTGCCATGCAGAGCGAGTTAGAATTTTTCTTAAATTGTTCAAACAACCACATAAATTATATTTTACTTTTCCATATCTGCGAGAGGAAAGATATCATTTTTTAGAGCTTCATTTTCATATTAAAAAGAATCTAAAAGCAAACTCATTTAAAAAAAAAAGTTTGTGCTGTGATTCTGTACTGTAATTGTTGGGAGATAAACATTTTGGACTTATTTTTCTATAAGATAGTTACATATTCACGTCAAATAGATTCCAAATGCTACTCATGGTTACAGGTCATGTTGTGATAAACAGATCTAGCAGAACAAATACATTCCACTATTACTTATTATAGCAAGATGAAGTGTAAGGGCCTGAAGGAATATCTCACTGTTGCACATGTTATAAAGATTGTGGTGCTGAATAAAAATTGGCTAGTGCTAAATTTTTTTTTGCAACCCAATAAAAATATACAAATGGACTGAATTCTATTAGAGTACATTAACAAAGTTAACAGCATTAAACTCCTTCCATTCATTAATATGTGCATGTGAAATATCAGCACACGGTGGTTGTTTTATTTAAAAAACTAGAATCTCCTCTTATAAAATAAAGTTATGTTATAGTAATTTTATGGGGTCACATAGCTTATCCCTAAGGGGCCAACTACAAAACCTAACTTGATTGCCAATGGATGAATCATGGCAGCAACAAATATAGAAACAAACAGAGCAAATTTTAAACTGCACATATGTTTAACATGTTTAACTATTTTTATTAGAAATTCATCATTCAGCCCTGCTGGTTTCTGTGAACTGAGTCTACAAATACAACGCTCTAGAGGCTTGTTTGTTTCAAAGTACTCCTATGCTCATTCAGACGGAACTGTTATTTCCTAGAAGTATGTCCACAATGCACTAGACAACAGATATCTGATCAATAAAATTTCTGGTTTCACCACTTTTATAAATGCAACTAAAATTGCTCAACAAAAAGTAATGTCAAGTGTGCTTTTTAATGACAGAAGAGACTTTAAAATCAAGGATATTCCTACCTGCCTGTCAGCACTTAACTCTACTATTGTACACTTAGGACTCTATTTAAAAAACAGTGAATCTGACATGCCCTCAAACCTTCCCTGGTGGAAATCAATCACTGCCAAGGAAACATTTGGACCTGGAAGATTTCCATGTCCACATTTGAGGGAATGTCAGATTCCCTGTTTTATAAATAGAATCCTTACCTTGGCAGGCACTGCTCAATACTATAAAGTTTTAGCATGTTTAATGTTTAGTGTCAGGAGCTACATTGTCACAACACTGAAGATGGTGGAAGATGCCATATGACCCAGAAATGTCAGCTGCAGCAATGGGGGACTTTATGCCCACCCCACAAAAGTGGAGCACTTTGGCAGGTAAGTTACATAGTAAGTCAGGATGAAAAAGGTCTATCAAGTTGAACAACTTGGTAACTAAACATATCCCAGATAAAACCCTATATAAATATTTGATCCAGAAAAAAGCAAAAAAAACCCTTTAAATTGTTATTCAATTTGCTCCAATGGAGAAAAATTCCTTCCTGAGTCCGTGAGGCAATCGGATGTTCCCTGGATCAACATTCTCAGTTATCATTACTTTAAAGCTTTAATACCCAGGTATAATATGTGCTTCTAGAAAAGCATCCAGCTGATTCTTATAGAAATCTATAGTATTTGCCAAATCTACTTCATGGGAGAGCCTTTGCCACATTTTCACAGACCTTATTGTATAAACTTCTTTTCCCCTGCCATAATTTGCAAATATGCTGTGCATACTCATGGTAAAACACTGAGCACCAGCAGTGAGAGTTTAAATGTACCTAAACGTAGTAAAGTGTTATGGTCTTTAGTAGCATATATAAGGAAAATGGATACAAAATCAGATTATTTTGTCAACGTGTACATAGAGGTCTAAGTTTTAATATGAAAGTGGGTGGTCAGATCATTGTCACATTCTCTGAGGTCCCATCTAACTTTATCTACAGAGGAAATAAATATAATGTAATCTGTACTGAATCTGAAATTAAATGAAATACATAGCAGATACCTTTCTTGAATTGACAAAATCTGTGCAGGCATTCTTCTTTAGAATGTTTCTATTGTTTACAGTGTGAAGTGGAGTTTGCTTTAGGTGTTATTTTTTTGAACACTGTGAAACTATTACCAAAAGTTTCCAATATTGTTTAAAACTGACAAACATCATGATTCTTGCTTTTTGTCTACTGGCCATCTCTCGTTTTTCATAAAAAAGAAGTGGTATGAATTTAGGAAACAATAGTGTCTCTTGCTTGGTGTCCCTATTTTCTTGAAAACTACTTTACTCCCTAATGCGGCATATCCATTTATTTGAGACTGTTTTAAAATGTTTCTGTGTCATCAATAAAACCTGCCAATAACTCACAGGAGGCATATTCCTGTTCCCAGTAATTTTCAAAGACATGGATTTGTCATACTGTGACTCGTCCTAGATTCTCTTTTGAATGCATGTTATACAAGAAGGCATGAAAATGGAAATTCTAATCAGTATTTTGGAAGCCTTTCCTTAGTACTCTTTCTTTTCTGAACGAGATACATATTATACTGCAATTAAAAAATTTTTGGCCTCGTGTATAAATCTAGTTTCTTCGTGGGACAAAGTCATTGGTTCCTTCACTTCCTGTAATCCGTGCCCCATCATCACACATTAACCACACTAATTTTATTCAGCCCTATTAAGCAGTGGTGCAACAAGTTAAGAATATATAGTACCTTTGAAAACTTTTTACCTCCTTTGCAGATTTCAAATTTTATAATCATATTACCCTCCTATTTATAAGTATAAACACCAATGCCCATGATATATAATTCAAGGAAAAATGGTACATGTAGTTTCCTTATTGAGAGGAGCGTCCTGTAGCGTTCAGCCAGAATTAGTAAAAAAAAAAAAAACATAGCCTCTATGCAATTTGACTGCATTAACACGTTTTCAAACATTTTTTTTTTTACTTAACCTTCTTGTTTTATTACATGCATACTGTAAAAGATTGTTGCTTTTTTAAATTCTTAATGTGTGTGACTTTAGATCTTCCTTTAAATTTGTCCTTGGAACATAACGTAAATTAAAGTAAAAATAAAAGAAGTTTTCTTTTAAATGTGTGCAAAGTCACACATTTAGGTTCAAATAAGTGTACATTTTACATTTAATCAACTGGTTAAGGCCGATTTAGGTTTTTCCCAGACAATAAACATTTTTATTATTTAGCCTGGATGTAAATGGTGAGATGTATCCCAGTGATTTGTAGACAGGGAGAGATGTACTACTGCCCACAGACATTTTTCCTTTGCCCATCAAGAGGAAGGAAAAATCAGCCAAGTAGCACAGAAATGTTTCCACTCATTACCATTTCTTAGGTGTTCTATTTAATAGTTTGCCAGGTGCTGCATTTCATAATAAAACTAGAGTGAAATTTAACTGTCTTTATAACAAGAAACACTAACATGAACTGTTAATCAGCAGAAAAACTGGTTTTGTTCAGTTCTATTATTTTTCAATTTTGCCCCTAACTAATGCCTTTTAATATAATCAGCTCAACCTACTGGCACATTTGGAAACACTTTTATTCTATTACACTTCAATGCAGTCTTTAACTTGATATGTCAGCCAATGCATATTCATTTTTATTATTTCATTAATTGTGAGAAAAATTATGTTATACAGTAGAACTTCAGTTATCCAGCACCCACGGGTAATGGCTGATTCCAGATAAGTGTAGTTTCCGGTTAACTGAGGTTTCTCAGCCATTCAGCACTAGACGTGAATGGGGAGACTTGTCCCCATTTACCTATAGTGCTGAATGGCTGAGCACAGGGAAACTCCAATGACGCTGCTCTCCTGACAGCTCTGCCCTCCTGATTACTCCCACAGAGCCCTAGCGAAGCTGTGGTATGTGTTCTTGGATGCAATTAAGAAAGCGGATCTGTCGGGTGCCAGTTATCTGAGTTCTGGATAACCGGGGTTCTACTGTACTTCTACTTGATTTTTTTTTCATCACTATTACCATAAATTCACACTTTATGAAAAATGTATAAATAATACTTCCCAGTAACCCACACATGTATAACTTCAGTAATTTACTGAGCAACCAGGCAAAAACATGAACTGTTCTTGTGGCATGCATCCCCACAGAAGCATATAGTTTTTCCAGGTTCTTCCTTGTAATGTAAAAGAAATGACAGAAGCTTATATAATTTAGGGTGGTTTATTGGAACTTAATGCATAAGAGAGCAGGGGCAGACATAGGAATGTGCAAAGTGCTATGGAACAAGCCCCCCCCCCCCCCCACCACAGCCAACAGAAGCTCAAGGGCCAAAAAGTCAGTTTTTAAAGGGGAGCCCCAAAAAGAGGTCAGCATAAAGGCCCACTGGTGGCTATGTCCGCCACTGGGAGCAGAAATCAATCACAGTCAACATTAACAACTAACTTCTAGCATCCTTGCTAAACTCTACATACTCTGCAAACTCTGCAAGGCTCTGTTCCTAAACTACCACCTTTCAGGTTCCCTTTCCTTATTTTGTCTTCTCTCAGTGGTCTTACTGAGAACCAAACTCTTCTATGTGATTCATTGTCCTGGCCCCAGCCTAGACAGGCTTGACCTTTTTTCCATATTTTCCTCTAGATATTCATCACAGGGTTCCCTCTGATTCCAGATCCCCATGCATTTAACCAGTTTAAGAGCCTGCCTAAATTAATGCTAAATGTCACCATAAGTCTAATAGGTAAGTTCTTTTTTGACAGAAGGTAGCCAGCCATCACTTCCTTGGTGGAACAATATCTGGAACAGTCCAGCATATACTAAATTACCCCCTTTTGCCTTAGGGTCTTCTCTACACTGTCATATGGTAAAAGTGGGCAGAATTTTCATAATTGTACCCTACCTGAACCTCTGTTTGTCTATTTTGCTTGGCTAAATGTAAGTTTTAGTTCTACAGCATTTTCCATGGGAGTGTAGGTAAGTACACCATATCGAGGTATATTATGTGGATCTTTAGTTAAATAAAGATGTAAAAAATGTCTACAGAATGATCAGGAATGCAAGCACCAATGAAGACAGTGGATACATCAACATTAAGGCAGAAATTAGTCTATAGAAAATCTGGACAGGCGCATTACTTTGTATATCAGTAGATGGAGCTGACTCTAACTATGTGATTTTTTTTCATATTAGCTATAAAAATCAGTAAAATGACCGTAGTAACCCATGGTCACAACAGTATTTTGGCCCCAATAGACAAGGTGAGGGAGACAGTGATAATATAAATTATTTGTTTGCTTTTTATTGTACATTGACATGGATTATCAGAGTACCAAAACACACTACAATTTAGAAGCCCATCTGCCTAATTATCAGAATACATTTGTGTAAACCCCACAAGTACACTTTTCTCAGCAAGATATGTGAATTGCCATCCTACTAAAAAGCTAGTTGGCAATTATGCTGACCCAATTTGAGTCTTAGATCTAAAAAGTGTAAAAATCAGAACTGCTTATTAGCAAACTTGTTGTGGGAAGAAATGGAAAGGTCAGTGCATCTGTTTTTATTGAAATCTATTTCTTCCTGTCAAAGTGGCAACCATAACCTTCACCTCTCATGGGGGAGGTCACAGGGTCAAGAATTATAGAAAACATCCTCAACACTCAAGAAATTGTATAAAAGAAAACAATAATGTGGTCCACAAAGCAAGAAAATGTAAATTGTGTTACATAACACATAGGTTATTTAATTTTAGTCAAATGGAAAAAAATGTTGTGTATTTATTTTACTACAGGTAATATAATTGTATGTGTGTGTGTATATATATATATATATATATATATATATATATATATATATATATATTAACTATTGAAATTGAAATCCCATTACTACATAGTACTATTAGATAGCAGTGAGGACATTAAAGTAAGGATATTAAAATGGAATGTCAACCAAATTAATATGTATTTTTGAATGGGGAACTGGAAGATTTAGAATCTCCAACTAGGTGCTAAATTTCCCCCCCACTTTTGGTTGCAAGTGGATAAGATGCTTCAACTTCAAACTCAAACCAGAAAACTAGACATTTAAAAACTGGTTGCTATATGTAATTTCCAACACATACTTTTCAGACAAAAAAAATAATATTTTTGAACCTTCTCAACAATTGCACTATACCTTTTTGCCATTACTTACCATGTCCTGACAACAATATTAGCTTCTGCAATATTAAAGGTAAGTATTAAAAATAGTGATAATAAATATCACTATTTTTAATGCAGCAATTCAATTCGTTTCACATTGCATTCTCTGGCAAAGTAAAACAATTAATATCAATAAGAAGAAACAAGAACACATGAGAAAAGCATGCAGTAATATGCAGTGGATTTATCGAAATAATTTAGACCAATCCACTGTGTATTACTGCATGCTTTTCTCATGTGTTATCTTTTCTTCTTATTGAGAATATTTGTTTTTTCAATAAATGTCAATGTCAGTTTGGTCCGCCAATTGGTCTAAGTTTTTAATTTCGTCTGTCTGTGTTTTTGAGTTTCACACCCCTGATCTAAACTATATACATTTCAAAAACCAATTCACACATTAGAACTAATAAATTAGATGAGTTGAGTTTATACAGAGTTCTAAACTATCACAGCTACATGTTACTTAAAATAAATATAGTAATAAAGGATTGAAGGATGGCTACCACTTTATTTTATATATAACGTAAAGCAAGGCTTTCTTTAAAATTAGGTTCCTAATTCATTTAAAGAAATATAAAGGCAACTAATGTACATTTATTTAGTTCTCAAAGATATACATTCATTCGTAATTAAAATAAAAAGTGCTTAATAACTTAATATTTATACAGCATATTGCTTTCCCTAACAAACTTAACATTGTTTTTTCTACTAGTCCATGAGCCTCTCTTTCACAATAGTGAAATATTGGGGGCATTCAGTGAAAAATAACATTTAAACATTCCTAGGACAGTTAACTCACTGAAGCAATTGTTTCTTTAGAATTAATAAAACATTTGCTATATCATATTCCAGAGGTCACGACACTGACATTTTTCTGATTTCAGAAGCTGAAATTCTCAACCTACTCCTGAGATTACAGTTCTTTCACAAAAAAAAAAAAATATCAGATTTATCCTAATCTATAAAAATCAAACCAGATATGTACTAAAAATTTACTGTTACATAAACTATATGTAAAAAAATTTTTTGTTCTTTTTGTCTAATACTAAAGAGGAAAAGAAATCCCAGTGATTACAATTTAACATAAAGTGTAACAAAGTAATGCAATTTCCCATAGTCTTTAAATTTCAATAAATAATTTAAGATCCTGCCATCTACTCTTATCTACTCTTCCTGTTTTCCAAATGTATTCCTGCATTCTCATAACCAAATGCAATGGACCTGATTTAAAAAAACTCACAAAACACTTTGGAAGATAGACTAATATGGGAGAACATGGGTAATCTAGCAAACATGGAATGGATTTTCAAAAAAAAAATTGCTATTGTTTGGCAAATGTTTTTAATCCTGAACTAGATCCACTCCGGGAATCCTGGATCACCCAGGTTTGCCCAGGATTGTCTATTCTCCCCAGTCTTAGAGAGCTTAAATAAATAAAATAGGCCCACTATGTGGGAAATGTCCACTGTTTTCACCATGGGGAAGTTTGCCTTTGTAAACACTATGCCGCCATTCTTGGATTGCATACACATAGGCAGGATGTGCGAACTTGCCCAACTGTGATTCACTACTCATTTAGTTGAATCTTAACATGGGCTATATAGCCTAACCCAATACTAAGTAATATACTAGTGGGGAAAACCTAAATGCCTGATGGATTGTAGGGGCTGTACTACCTCCAACAACCACCAATCAATGGGAATGATATCCTTGATTCACCCATGTTCTAGCCAAATATTATGTCCATATTGACTGGCCAAAGACAGTACTTTCACATTTGCCTTTTGTTAATGTTTATATTAGTTTGTGAACTTTGCAATCAAAATACCAAAACTTTGTCACAATCTGAAGTAATGGTATTTTCTTCTACAAAGATACTGCATTAGATCAGATAAAAATAGACACGATAAGAAGTGTTTTCACAAATGAAATTTCATTCAGTTAGGATTTACGTTTACTTTAACAATCACTGCATTCTGGGAACAGATTAAAAGAATAAGCCTACCAGCCATCTTGGAATTAGCGGTGACAGTAAGCATTTGTTATTCTCACAATACCTTTGTGGGAATACAAACAATCATTGTTACATATTTGTAAGGCACCTTTTATCAATGGACATTCACAAACATATTCATAAAACCATAATTTATTTGAATAATAAAAAATCCATGTAGCAACATTGTTAGACGTACATGACGTACATTACAGTCTCGTATATCTTTTCAACTTTCAATGCGTTTTGCAAGCAGTGCTTCTTTAGGAAAGAGACATTATGAGACTATTAAGTCCTGGAACTAGAACTACTTTGTATTCTTGGTGATATTGAATGTGATATCATATTTTTACTAGTTCCATTTGCTAATTTATAGAGTAACTAGGTGAGTTTTATTTATAAATCATTGAATCTGACATTTATTGAAACATTTCCCGGTGGAAAATTAATTACTGCCATTGAAAAACACATGGACCTGGA
>NC_092863.1:63897317-63922805 GCF_032062135.1 Pyxicephalus adspersus
CTGGATTTACTTTCCCTCAGAATAGGATATCATGCTGTGGAAGGTTAATCTACAGATTAACATGAAAAGATTAGCGAACTATTAGGTTTAACCTTTAGAAATTCAGCCAGCCAATGATGGACGGATGGAGCTGCTTGACCTGTGCATGTAGAATCATTAGTGTAAAATGTGAGCAAAAACCAGACATGACATTTGAAGTTCCCCAGTTATCCCCAATGTACATGATCAAAGTCTGACCAGGCAACAATCTATGTATCTGTATTTTGTCTAGGCAAAATCAGTTTGCAATGCTAAAAGTTATCGTCAGCAACATCCATTACTAAACCAGATGCTCACTTTTTGAAATATAGCAAAGCCCTTAAACACAGTAATGCCGGGTTTAATTCAATAATCTGATTTTTGCTTATTACCACCCCAATACTCACATAAATACCAGTTTTTGTTCCTTGTCATTTGGCAACATTTCTACAAATATACCTTCTTTATTCAGTTTTTTCGACAAATTTATACAAAATGATTTAGAAAAACCTATTTTTTAGTATGGAGGGACTTGCAGGCTGCAGCTAGATAAGCTTTTGTAAAAATTATTAGTAAACATAACATGCTTGGCGCTGTGAAAAGGCCCCTGGCACATTATTACATATATTTTGGAGGTGCCCACTCCTGTAGCCCTTTTGGAAAAAGTTAGCAGATACCATAAAAATCTTGTGGACATATCTATTCATAATGAACCAGAGCTGGCCCTGAAAAAGTATTGTTCTTCTTTTATACGCCATTTATTAAATGCTGCAAAGATGTGTATCCCCGCTATGTGGAAACAAACAGGACCACCAACTATGAAACACTGGATACATGGTAAACGACATCAGGGCAATGGAAGACTTAATGGCAAATGATGAAACATCAAAAGCCAAAAACACACGCATTTGGTTTTACTTGGAACAGTTTTTTTGATCCGCAGAATATCTTACCCTTCAGCAGTAAGTTTATCTCTATTATTCCCGGGGATAAGATGTACAATGTAAAATGGGGAAAATATATTTATTTTTAAAATGTGTTACTATAGTATTGTTTCCCTCTCCTTTATAATTTTTATGTAGACCTGTATCACCCCACCCCCCCATTCTCATCATTTCTCCCTCTCTATTATGGCCAGTTCTCCTTGGTTCACTCCCCCCTCGTTCTTCAAGTGTTATATTAATACAAAATGTTTTGACCTCCGAGAGGCCATAAAAAAAAGATGATGTTTGTATATTGCTATTCATTTGCTAAACGTACCAACAGTTACTTATTCCTGTTATTTTCTCATTGTATGTTATTGGTTTCTTGAAAGTCATATTTAAAAAAAAAAATATATATATATATATATATAGATATATATATAAAACATGATGAATGAATGAGCAACGACACATTTGCTGGCAGTCTGTTTTTTTATGTTTCATTTGTACAACCTGTAAATGGTTTATTCAGTGAATTAAGTCACTGACCTGGATTTAGATGACTGAACATTGCAATTGGCTATGAATTTTATTGTGATGGAATGCCCAACAAACAAAAAAAAAAAGTTGTAAGTTGTGTTTATGGAGACCACGCTGTTGGAGGAATGGAGCTTGTGTGGATAGAAAGGGGACTACATGCTTGCAATTCTCTTTTTACAGTTGGCTAAGTTCAATGGGACCTAATATGGGCAGGACACTTACGTTTATATTTTCCATTGAGGACAGGGCATTGTGCATGGCCATCTTCTTCTGTTTTCTTCAAGGTTCTTTTTCTTACATCACTGTTGTCTTCCTGAAAATGTAAAAAAAATGTGCCCATCTCACTTTGCATGCATGAGAGGGCAGAAGGAGCGCAGAAGGATCAGCGCACAGCCTCCTGGGATACGTGACAAATCTATCTCATAAAGCTGTGGGTTTCCCATTCCGTCTTTACCGCCTCAGTCATAAACATTTACTAATGGGGTGCTCTAGGTGTTCTGTGAAGTTTCAGACAGCTTGTCTGACTGTGATTGTGCTAGGAGGTGAGAAGTGATAAATCACTGTTGTGACAAATTCAGTTTTCTGTAAAGCTTTAAGCTTGAGCAACTGAGCTTTGTAAGTAAGAGTTAGAAAAGCATAAAAGAAGCCTAGAGCACCTTCTGCTTCGTGCAAGAATAAAATATTCATATGCAATGCTTTAATCTTCACTAACAAAAATGGAAAATATTTTTTTTTAAATTTTCAAGTTTAATTTCTTGTATTATCTGGATTTCATGAGGTTGCATCCTAATGATATATTTAAAATGCAGACAGAAGCAGGTAGGTTATATACATCTTTATTCTTCAATATACAAATGTAATTCAGATATCTGTAGGGTAGATAAAAGTCAAACTAGGGAACAAAACAATACTGTGAGATTAGGTTTATTTGCATGTGTGGCTTTGGTGTCTTTGGTGTACAAAGCAGATTATTATGTCAAAAACATTATCAAAATATAGTTTATTTAGGATCCAGAAAATGATAGCATACAAAAAATCTAGCTGAATAAACAATTATACTCAGCAGGCCAGCTCAGCAAAGCCCTATGGGGAGTTAGCATCAAATGATTATATTTCTTTTTCTTGCTGACAAATCCTCTGCCTGATGCAAAAAATGTTAGTAGCTACATTTTTATGGAACTAGCTGGCTACACAAGGTACATAAATGTATGTATAAACAATAAATATGCATTTAATATAGCAGCACTGATAATGCACATACATATGCAACCCTGTGCTTTGAACTACTAACCAATGTATATTTGCTTCTGAAAAATCAAAAAGTAAATGCTGTTTTGGTGTAAGTCTCTGTGGAAATTTAAATATTAATGTGGATTTATAAGTCTTTATATGTGACACACCTTATCTTACATGCTTGAATAAATAGTGATGAGCAGATATAAAATGGTTGGAAAGAAATGTGAAAGCATAAAAATAGATGAAACAACCGAGTATCAGTAAACTAATATAACAATAATAAAAACAAATAAAATAACAAAGTATGGACAAAATCTGCAAATGAAATACTAAAAAGTTTAAATACCATTCCCCATTGATATATTCAACATACGTAATACATAAGTATTACAATAAGTAGAAAACAAAAAAGACACACTTTTTTGTACATACTGTATGAAATAAAAATAAGTCTGAATTAAGTCAGAATGTGCAGAAAATATAATAGATAGGTAAATTTAACCATTTTAGCTCCTGTTTATCTGTAAAGCCATTATTTATATGTACACTAGGATCTGTTAGTTTGAAGGGTGATAAATTTGTTTTATTTTTTAATATAACATGGTGGAGATGTGTGTTGGGGGTGGGGGAGGGGGTGGACTAAGGTTTCCTTGAAATATTATTCATTTTGTAAACTATAGACCAAAAAACATAAAATGGTTTGACCAGTGTTAGTTAAAAAAAAAAAAAGATTTACTTACATTTTCAGCTCCTGTACTTCTGTATGGCCTAACAGACTGGAGCAATTATCTTCACAATTGGTCTGGTTTTTGTGTTTTTTTTTACATTATTTTTTCCTTTAGGGCCAGTTCACACCTGTCTCTTCATTGTGTGGTTTCCCTGCATTCTCTGCACCTGGCACCTTGTCAGCCAACATTCACACAGCAGTGCTGGTTCAAAAAGAATGTGAATGTGCACATGTGAGAGCTGGCAGCAGTGAGTGGGTACTGGTACCGTTACATGCAGCCCCCATATATTGCCTATAGTGCTGCTGCAGAAGCTACATGTAGTGTCTTTTGGAGGGGCGTTTTCAGGTGCAAGGAAGATGTAAGCACACCAAAACCTCCCTGCCAATGTAAATTGGCCCTTGGGAAATAGTGTATTTTGTTATTTTATTTTATAAGTTAAAATATAAACTTTATAAAAAACATACAATTAGAAAATGTGTTTTTTTATAATATTACTTTAAAAGGGAGTTTAACTATGAAAAAGTATACATTCTATTCTATGATTTTTATCATTTAAATGACAATCGAATGCCATTATGTGGTACAAAGCATTGAAACCCTATAAAGGATCAATAAAATATTGCTGTTCTCTTTTTTGATTGCCTGAATACATTGACACTTGCATGTTGGTAACTTTATCAAAGGTATGAATGTTTTGGTTTACTTTATAGAGTAAGTTTTGGCTTCCCCTAATTTTATTTAACTGTGGCTAAACTGTTTCCCTTTGTTTCTTTTATTTCTGTAATTGAAACAGATATTAGAATTGATCAACTGATTATATCAAACACAATTAGGTGAACTGGAGAGTCACACATTTCTCCTAAATACTCCCATTCAGATCTTAAGATGATCAGATCAATCTTTGTAATGTACAAAATTAAAAAGCATGAATCAAACAAAATAGACAACAATAAACAATTGTTTAGAGATCAGAATATTGTTAAATAACAAACATGATTATTGAAAATTATGGAAATTCCATCAATAAAGTTGCTTAACAGATTACCCACAACAAGAACAGGAACAAAGAATAGTCTAAGTTAAAGTAGAAGGTATTTCTACACTCAGATATAAAAGTTTAGTTTAAAACCATGCTCAGTAGTAAAAAAAATATAATATCTTAGTATGATGTGCTATGAAATCATATTAATAGCAAAATTAGTGTTAAAATATGAATTATCCTAATCTTTTGGAGGGTTTCCCATCAGGCCTCCAAAAACATGCAGTTAGGTTAAATGCGTCCCCTGGAAACTGTCATTGGTATGTGAAGAGAAAGCAGCAACCAAAACGCTGAATGAGCCACCGGTTGCCTAATATTCATGATTTCCAATCAAAATTGATTAATCGAAGATAATTGGATCAGCCATTTTTTTTTTTTTTTTTTACATTTTAGTATTATTGGTTTTGAAAGATCATTAGGCCAACGGAAAACAAGCATAAAAGAGATAGACAAGATTATAAATTGACACACTAGGTCAACAGGAAAAGGGGTAGCGACTTCTATTCACATAGAAATGTTTCTTGTTTATAATGATGGATTATATCTGCTCACTGGGTGGTTTTCTTTTATTCTCCAACACAAACAAAATAGATAAACACAAGACTGTGACACTTATAGTAGCCACAAAAGACTCCACTTTTTAAAATGATTGTGCACTATTAAAATCTGCTCTGAGAAAATGCCAAACAAAATTACCAATATCAGTCCAATTTGAGAACGTCTTTTTTTTGTGTAAGGTCGACTTTTAAAAGGTGCATGGATGAATTTTAACTCTTGGATGCACCCTCAAAGATAACATGGATCACCAAACACTTTAACATCTTTGAAACTGAGATAGCAGTTTATGAACTCAAGCTATACAACCCCAAACTTTGTAATTTAAAGTTATATTTCCTATATATTAATAAATCTATAAGCAATATAATGTGCAAGATAAATTTAAGGCATGCCTCTAGTGATAACTGTCACAGCCCTTAAATGGCTGATTTCATAGCTGGTAATATGCAGCACCATTGAAAATGCAGATCTTAATGGAGGCTTCGATGCCATGATTCTCCGTTGATAGGAGAGTTTTAGTTTCCTTGTTTAGGAGATATGGAGTTATGGGGACATTGAGAAAAAACTGTCAGCGGGTTAGTACCACTGTCTCACCCTACCTAGTCTGGTTTAGGATGACATGGGGGTCAACTATTTCTTGGATTACGTCCTGAAAATTGGCCTTGTGGATCTATTATCATGCATACCCTGAAACTTTTAGTGTGACCCAGTGATGTTTGAACATTATGTTCCACATGCTGGAGGAGGGCAATGGTGGCATTCTGGGCACCTGCTACTCTGGTGTAGCACTGACGATTTGTGTAGATTCTACTAGACGTTACACCAAGAGCAGTTTTTGAAGTTATATTTTAGATAATGTGGCATGTAAGAGAATGGCATAAGGATGTACTGGAATCCTACTGTAGGAAAATGTATTGGAACATCTGGGAGTCTGTTTATTGGATGAAGTTTTTCTCCCATAGGGAGTCCTAGCAACAATTGATTTTCTTACATAGGCTGACTTTAGGATTTTGAGCAGGGGAAGTTTACAAATTATTCGGTCAGAGGTACTTTGCTATGCATTGGGGAGCACATAGAGAGATGTATAGTATGGCTCAGCCAATATATATTTACCACTGGAATAAATCTGTTCAGCTCACATTTACAAGTCAGCAATGGCAGCTTACATAATCACCACCTTAAGAATGCTAATGAAAGGAAATTATCCCAAATCTCTATGACTTATATTTAAAATGTATGCCTTTTTAGTTTTAATTTGTAGTTCAATCTATGGAATCCCCATATCCCCAATATATAACATTGGTTTTAAATTTCCTAAATATCTAAGTTAATCAGACTATGATTGATTTTTGTATTAAGATAAAAACCGAATAAATGATGCGTCTCTTTTTTATTTTTTTTATTTTTATCCATTAAATAGTGCAGAACGACTGATGCTTTAATAGCGTAACATTTATTGCTGTCAAGTAAATGTTGTGAAAGCAATCAAATGGAAACTTGAGATGCCTCTTAGAGTGTAATATGATGGATTCAAGATATAATAAATAGCAAAGGGAAGCTACAATGAAATATCAAAGTCACAATGTTAATGAACTTATCTAAGTGTTTCCTTATCTACTGCTGCTTTCAAATTAATCAAAAACTAATACATAAATTGGGGCTTGGATTTTTCTCTGTTAGCAACCTAAGCTATTATGGAAACTGTGGAATATGTCCAGAATCAATATGATTTTTTTTATGTGTATTATATGGTGTGTAAAAATTATTATTCAATGTGGCCCTCACTGATTTAAAAATAAAGACAAACAAATTTAATGTTCAATTGATTCACCAAAACATAGGGTTCTGTTTTAAAGTGCTACAGATACCTATTGGGGCAAATTATGAATTTGGCAGTGTGGTTAAAAAGGTTTAGGGACATATTGGGCTGAGAGTCTGTAATCATATATAATTGTACCCTCTGATCTAAGGTAAATACATTGTGAAGCGTGCACCTGCAATCTTTATTTTTACAATCTTTGTAAAAAAAAAAAAGTGGTCTGCTCTTATTTTCTCTGGCAATATTTAATTTTTCATTGTTTGAGGGGGGAAAGTAGACAAGAATATATGTTTCTTGCAACTGTTGCAACATATATGCTGGAATTAAATTTCACAATGTACTATAGGTACGAGATCAATGTCGTAGAGGTAAGAGTTTATTTTTGTAGTTTTTGAAAAACTATATCTTACTAAATGGTGTCAAACAGATTAAAACTTAGTAAATATTAAATAAGAATAATATATTTATTATTCCAAGGCAACAATGCTTTGAATAACATTCTTTCATAACTATATTGAATTTGCACTCTATGAAGGACTGTTTGTATTATTACTTTAATTCTTTATTATTGATTTTACCTATGCCTATATGTTTTGTAATAAGATGGTATATATTTTGTTCTTTATGTATAGTATTATATTGTAAGTTGTGAAAATGAATAAAAATATATAATAAAAAAAAGAAAAACTATATCCTAGAATCATTTAGAAACTATAGTGTCTTTTTATCCATATTAGCATTGTCTATTTTTATTTTGTGACAACTTGTCAATATAGTTTGCCCATTCTTGCAAAATACTTTTAGAAACGATCCCTCCTAATACAATAAACAGTTTTTATTTTATTTTTTTTTGTAATTAATGTACATCATATTTCAACAATAGTGTAAGTAGAGCTCTAGTTAGTTAGTCGCCTCATGAGGATTTAAAAATACACAAATAAATTGCCTTTTTGTTGATTGCCAATTAACCTCACCTTTGCAGGTATGCTTTTAATGATTTAATCACTTCAAGGTTAAACTTTTTCCTGTGCTGATTCTGTTTTTTTTGCCTGACAATGTATATATTATATTTAAAAAATATATTTAAGTACTTTATAAGGTTATGTTTATATTTGCACAGCTTTAATTTGTTGCAGACATCTGAAAACTAATGCATATTTATAATCAGATGTTAAACAAAATAAAACGTACAGAAATTAATCTAAAAATCACAGAGTAGTTGTCAGTCTGTTATTCCAACATCTGTGGGGACCATAATGTTGAAATATATAATGTAATTATCATCCAGTAGGTTTTTAGTAGTTTTCTGCACAATTAATTTAGGTTTGCTGTATATCACAATTTCACATGTGCCTATGAATACATTCTAGGAAAAAGTCAGCTGGTAATTATTAGGTATGATTACATGTTTAATAACTGATGGAATTGGTTTCTGGTATCTTGATACTCTGATATTGTTTTCTTCTGAAAGCATGACTGGATATTTTGCTAATGGCAATATCCATATGTTGGTGAACTCACTTCTCCAGATCTATTCTTTATTAATACAATCAAACTGTATTTATAAAGCACCAACATAATATGCAGAGCTGTACTGTAAATAGAGATTGTAAACGACAGACAGATACAAGCAATGACACAGGAGCAGAAGGGGACCCTGCCCAAAAGAGCTTACAATCTAAAAGATGGGGGAAGTTCTTGGGGATAATAAATGGAACTTAGACCCTAAAGTGTAACCCCATTGTGGCTACATCCTTTACCCTTACCCTATACAAAAATGTTTACAACTTCTGTTTCATGTGTGTCTTTTTAAAAATTGATTTTCTGGTTATGAGGTGTTGCATTTACCATGTTCACCTGAGCAAAGTCAGTGTTGTAATGAGAAAAGCTGCAGTGTCTGAATCCTTTTAAAAGTGGACTAATCTTACAGAGTATGTCATCAAAATTAAATAGTTATGAAGAGGATGCCTGAAATGTGACTTTACACTGTCTCATAGTGCAGGCTTCTGAGTGAAAGTAGTGAACCAATCACACAAGCAGGAAATTGGATTTTTAGGGAAGTTCTGTGCATCAATGATTTTTAGAAAATTACAAAGCATGCAGATTGAAATGAAAAAGTAATTGAGAATAACATTCAATTCCAAAATGGCTTGTACAGCAACCATATGTGTAATACATTTTTTGAGAAGTGTTTCTTTAAGGATTTATGCTTCCTTAGCTTATAAATTATTTATTCAACTGGGCAGGGTCCATTCCGCTTTTCATGTCATAGTTTGTACTTGATGATGCCATTATATAAATAAAGGATATAAATGATTGTGTTTGAACATATGAATTCCCTAGTGTGCATGCACAGTTGGTGTTACATTACTACTGTATATGTGTCCTGTAGAGAATAACTGTCGGCTTCTATTCTATTTACATATATGGAGTGGTCCATACTTGTGTCTCTAATGGACCAAAAAGATCTCAGAAAAAAGGACAGTCCACAATTTATTATTGCAAGTTGTTTGTAAGCTAAACCAGTTTTGAGAGGGAAGAAAACTGGGAAATAGCCCAAGGCCTCAACATTCTGTAGAACCCCAAATTACAGAATGGTAGGAAGTGCATGGTGCTGAAATACTGAGCAATGGGTGTGCACAAGATATTTGTCCAGGGCATCATTTTTCCAAAACTTTCCCTAAATGAAGCAGGATAGAACAGAATTTTGACATGGAAATGACCACTTGCTGCTGAGCTTAGAGCCTTAATATAAGTTACAGGAAAACAACAATCTTAACCATTTGTACCAGAGGTACAAAGCTCTCACTTGGAACAGTTTTTTGCTTTACAAAAAAAAAGTCAACATGAGAAAGTCAATTTTCAATAGCACTAATGCTCTAAGGCAGATCCAGATTTTAACAGGGTCAGTGTAACATTTTTAGGGAATGATTTTATGTCAAAATGCCCTTATTTAGTAATAAATATTTAATTTTTCTTGGTCTTTGGATAGACTTACTGCAACAAAAAATCAATTCAATAAACAGTGTAATTTTGATTTTGTTCACTTGTGCAACAGCTGCTGCAAGGCATACAACATAATAATACTATCCAATGTAAGGGCTTTCATTTAACAGCACCTTGTTGGCAGCATTTCTGGAGAAACTGTCTAATCTGTATTGGATAGAAAATACACTGGAGTTGTTCAAAATATAAATCTTTATAATGTTGTACTATCACCATGCTGAAGGCTGAATTTAGAGTTGCGTTTTTTTCAAGAAGTACTGCTGTAGTGAACTGCATTTAACTGAACTTAAAGCAGACCAAAATTTTTACTTTACATTAAAGGGTAGATAACTCTTTTACAAAAAGTAAAAATGATTCTTTTTAAACACCTTTTTTTACCATTGCAGCAGTAAAGCCTGAAAAGAAGTTAAAAGCCCCCTAAAATCCCTATTTCAGGTATCCGTTAGCAAGGCGAAACTGAGTGACGTAGCCAGAAGAGGAAGGAAGACGGATGTAGATGGCGGCACCTGGCGCTTCCTCTGCACTGGATTACTAGAGGACCCAATCAAGAAAAGCTCCAGAGGGATTAGGGGTAGTGTTGGTCGAATATCCCACTATTCTATTCAACAGCTATTCAATCGAATAAGGGGATATTGTTCAGGTGATCGAACGTCAAAATCAAACACCAGCCAATGGGGGGAAAATTCAGGTTATTTTTCAGAACTGTGTAGAACTTCGAGAGCAATCAGGGGAGCGGAGCTGACAGCTCCGCTCCCCTGATTCCTCTTGCAGCCCTAGCGTAACTATCCACAGGATCTCTGGCACTAGAGGCTAAATGGGGACAAGTCTCCCTATTCATTCACCTCTAGTGCTCTGTGATTGGCTGGGGAAAGGAAAATCCTGATGACAGTTCAAGCGCAGTATTTCTCCGCAGTCATTTCCTCTCAAGCCTCCAACCCACGCAACCTCTACTCTACAATTGACTTCCTTCTTAACCCCACACTTGCTCCCCTCACAACATTCCTCTCTGCCTAAGACATTGCCACCTACTTTAGAGATAAAATAGACAAAATCAGACATGATGTCTCTGCCCACCGAGCCACTCCAACCATACTTTCTATAGTAATATTGGTTGCAGGTTTTGGTAAATACAGAGTTTTGTACATGAATAAATATAGATTTTTTTTGTGAGAAAAATAAGACATCCCCTGAAAATAAGCCCTAATGAGATTTTCAGAGGTAAAATAAATATAAGACACTCTTATTTTCGGGGAAACACGGTATTTCCTGTAAGTTTGAAGCTGCCTGCACTGGGTCTAATTTATTAAAGGCCCCCAAGAGTGGAGAAGATAGACTATCATGAGAGAACCTGGGTGATCCAGCAAACCTGGAATAGATTCCTTAAAATTATTTGCTAATATTTGACAAATGTTTTCAATCCTGGACCAAATCTGTTTCAGGTTTGCTGGATCTTCCAGAATAATTTTTATACTGCTTGCCTAACTTTTTGTCCAAAACTCTTTGCAAGCATTGAGAGTGGGGCTGTCACTTTAGTAGAAGGGTTTCTTGCAAGGTTGCAGAGGCTTTGAGGAATAGTGCCACAGTATTTTTTTTTAAGAAGACTTTAGGGATCATTTAGCCTTTTCAATCATTAAATGACTCTGATCTATATCAGCATTCAAAGATTTTGATTTTCTTTTCTTTTCTCTTCACAGCTTAGTGAAGCTCAAAATACTTCATTAATCTATGCTACTGTATTTTACTGATTTCAAGATGTTGAGAATATGCAGTTGAGCTGTTTTTCATTTACCATTAGCAAAATAAAATCAAATTCTTCCTTTTTTGCTATTTATGTTTAATCATATGAGATAATAGGTAAGAATAAATTCTTGGGAAATACTAACAATAAAAATACAATTTTGTGCTGAATTACACCTAGTGAAATTTTTCTTTATTACATATTACAGAACAATGTGACTGTTTGCTGAGGTTTAGGAAAATTTTTATCTGTGAACTTCTAAACTGCAGCTGCATGAGAGCCCGCAGACAGTTCTCAGCATGCAGGGGCCGCTGCAACAATTAACACAATTCCACAGTTGAACAGTTATGGTACCTTTTTGAACAGGTGAACCTTTTACAAAGAAAAATTACCAGCTATGCAGCTCTCTGCAGAAGATGGTATAGGATCTCAGTGTCATCCTATATCTGCTTGTCAGTGGCAGACACAGACAAGAGGGGGTCCTGTACATAAATGATTAGTGCCCCCCCTAACAAAGAAGGAGAAACAGAAGTGCGGCCTAATGTTCTACTGTTCTGGGATGACTGTAAAAGCCAGTACATGCAGTGCCTGGATGTTGGACTGTAGTTATCAACCAGAGGCATATGCAAAAATGTGGCTATGATGGGGCTCTGTAGGACCCTGCTAGGAAACTTAGCCCCCGAAGCAGGATAAACTGACAATCAATAGTTGGAAACCCAATGAACGATGGGTTTGAAAATGAAACTATAGACATGGTAAGTATTATTGTTAGCAAAACTATTTTGTATTCTGGGAAATTTGATCCTCGCTCTTTTTTTTTTCTCTTCCTACCCTGATGCTGATAGGTACTTTCAAGCCTGCATGTGCAGGGAGCCTTATGCAGGTGTCCAGTCCTCAGCATATGCCCTTAGCTTGCAGGCAGAGACTGTGAATTGTTGCGGGGGCTCCTGCTGGCTGAAAACTGTCTGGGGTTCCTTGTATTGGTACAAATAACAGCATCAATTTTGATGAACCCTTGATATTTAAAACATTTAGAAAGGGTAATCAGTGATCTTTTGACTGCAAAATTAGCTATTTTTCCTATGTAGGTCACATGAACAGTCATGGTGTTGCTCAGCAATTGATCTTTGTAATATGGTTTAGCGATTTTCAACTAGTGTGCCGGGAGAGATCTTCAGGTGTACTATTAGCTGGTCCAGGAGGTTAGCATAATACTATCTGGTGATACTACAGCCCTGAGCTAGGTAGTCCACCAACAGAATACTACCAGAAAACGGACGCCATTACTTTTTTGGCTGATTTCTGGGTTCAGAACTTCTTCGACCAAGGGGACCCACTGTGGCGCCATTCCTTTACCTGTTCCTTGGTTTCAGTATAATAGATGTGGAGCCAGGTTTCATCCTCAGTCACTAACCTAGCCAAACAGTCCTGTGCAGCTTCAAAATGGGCCAAAACGGCTTTGGATGCTTCAACGCGTTCCTTCTTCTGATCACTGTTCAAACATTTCGGCACCCACTTCGCTCAAAGCTTGTGCATGTCTAGGATTGTCGTGATAACAAAACCCAACACATTCCCGTGAGATGTCAAGAATCTGGGCTATCTTTTTTCTGGATATTCACCCATCCTCAATATACAGGTCATGGACAGCATTGCAGGTTGCCGGGTCAGTTGAGGTTGCGGGGCGCCCACTGCAGGGCTCATCTTCAACGGTGCAATGGCCAGTCTTGAAACGAGATATCCAGGTTTTGACAGTGCTGTAGGAAGGACACTTCTCCCCCCAGTGTTTGTGACATCTCAGTGTGAATCCTTACTGACTTCCCTGGAGAAACAAAAACTTCATGACGGGCCATAACTCCAACTAGGGATGAGCGAGCGAGATTTGTAAATTCGATCTTGTGGCAAATCGTGCCTTTCTCGCTTACGGAACATGTAAGCGAGAATGGCCTTGTAAATTCGGTCGTTGAATTCAAATTTTTCGGGACCTGCAAGAGCAATCAGATTGCCTGATTGCTCTTGCAGCCCTACCAGAATTTCCACGGCTGCATTCATTCATGAGCACAGCCGCGGAAATTCTGGTAGGGGGGTGCAAGAGCAATCAGGGGAGCGGAGCCATGATTCCCATGGCTGCATTTATTGATGAGTACAGCCACGGGACTCACACTGATAGGAGGAATATGGCTGTAGGAATCATCCTGTGATTATTCCCATGGCTTCATTCATTGATGAGCACAGCCTGGGGGAATCCTCTAGCCAGTGTGCAATCCTTGGGCACTAGAGGCTAAATGGGGACAAGTCTCCCCATTCATTTACCTCTAGTGCTCTGTTATTGAAGAAAATCCTGATGACGCTTGGGCTGTCATCAGGGTTTACCTTTCCTCAACCAATCAGAGAGCACAATTCATAGAGATGATGAATTGGGAGCCATGTCCTAATTTAACCTCTAGTGCCTGGGGATCGCACACTGACAGAAGGATTCCCTCGGCTGTGCTCATAAAGGAATGCAGCCGTGGGAATCTTTACAGGGTAATTCCCACGACTGCATTCATTGATGAGCACAGCCGCAGTACTCCTCCTGTCAGTGTGAGTCCTGCGGCTGTGCTAATCAATGAATGCAGCCATGGGAAATATCCTGTAATTTCCTCGAACTTCCGATTGGTCCTGCAAAATCGGTTCGCTTAAATTTCGCGGACCCATTGAAAGTTCGAGGAAAATTTCGCTAGACTGGCAGGGGCCTTCTTGCTCATCCCTAACACCAACGGCGTTAAACTTGCTTGTGCCGCTGTCATCACAGCTTCTCACTAAAAGAAAAAACAGTTTTAAGAATTGCAAAGACCTGATATTTGCACAGTTACATACTAAAATATTAGGCTGTCATATGCCCCCACACTCGTTTTTCTATTACATCTGGAAGGGGGCAAAGCCAGGAACTTCGTACCTCGTACCTGAATAAAATCGTACCTGAATAAAAACTCTAATCCACCCTAGGAATATATCTGTCTCAGACTGCTATTAAGAAGACATACCTTGTAAAGTGAATACCAAGAAGGAAACAAACACTGAAAAATGTGGTAGCTAGTTAATGGTTGAGCACTTAGCTATCATACCCTTTTCACTCTTCAAGGAAAGTGTTTTCTGTAATAGTTTTTAAGTAGTTTGGTTGCCTGTGCCAACACTGCCCACTTCCCCTCTACCCTTGTAGTTGTATATATATATATATATATATATAAGTAGATTCTCACCCTGTTCACAGCCACCTACTGACCTTTGGGACGGAGCAGCTGCCATCTGGCACTGGGTGACAGGCTCGTTCCTTTGCTCATGGTACAGGGCAGTGAGTGAACTGAACTGTAAATTATGAACTGTGATATGTCCTGTAATTGGTGTCCCTGCGGTGAGAAGGTGGACTGTTGGAGGAGTGAAGTGAGATGGCTTTGTAAAGGAGAAACTTTTGATCAGCTAAATTAGAGCAGCTGAGACAGAATTATGGTAATCACTGTGGTTAGCCGAAGTCTCTGGCCAAAAACCAAAAAACTTCCTAGAGGTGTGAATGTATTAATAAATCTTGAACGAGTGGCAATTCTGAAGTAACGGGCCCATGATTACTCTGACACAACTCTGACACAAAAAAACGAAATACTAAATCTGGAGCTTCAGTCACCTAGATTTTCAATTAAATCCCATTTAAATATAGGTAGGTGTTTTAAATGTTATGCCGAGTGTGAGGGAAACACCATTTGCATTGAATGAAGAATGAGCATGAGAGCAAATGAGGGTTCATATTTTATTTTTATTTCCAAAATAAGGCTAGTTTAATTTATTTGTCTTGTCTTTTATAGTGTTTTTCACTGCACCTACATGCATCAGGATTTTGTTTATACCTTTATTTTAAGATGTTATTCATTCTCCAGAAGAGATTAAAATGGTATAGTATATAGCCTAAGAAATCCTTATTGGGTGATATGATTGATATTATAAGCCAGAGAAGTGAAGTTACTGCTAATATAGAATGACAGATTTATTTCCTATGAGTTAAGCCTGTTCTGGCTCAAAGTTTGTTGATATTTCATCGCCCCATGAAGTATACAGTTGACACAGATCTTTCCTTATTATTGCACACACATTTAAAATGCATGATTCAGAATAAACCATAGTATAAATGGAAATGTCTATTTTGATTTTAACAGTGTGGCCAGTAAGATATTTTCAGAAATGTATGTCAAAGTATTATGAGTTATTTATTGTTTTAAAAATAAAAATGTAAGCAATAGTTTAGGATAATTTTTATCATGTAAATATATTTTTTTTGCAAATTCAGGATAGTGACATGAGGAGGCTGAGGGTACAGATGGGGCATAGAGAACTCTTAATCTTGGAAAAGCTGTGGAGATTTTTCCTCTTTTTTTGTCCTTGTGACCATTGTAACCAAAACAGAAAGTGACTGAAGATACAAAAAAAATTATAGTTGGAAAAGATCAAGAATAGAGAGAATTGGAGGGAAATATTCTGATCACGACACCAGTTCCAATGTAAATGTAAAAGAAGAAATCTCCCTCACTGTGTTGTGTCACCAGCTAGTAGTTGCATTGAAATTGAGGGAATATTACTGGATGATAAAAACAAAACAAAACTTGGCATCATCTTCCACTATATCCAAAGCTAAAACAATCTTTATTTTTACAGTAATCTTCTATGAGATGGTACATTTGCATAATACGCCTGGGTTTAGCTGTTTTTCTGTGTTGGATATGTTATGTGTATGGCTGCAATTAAGTCCCAGGATGCTGACACATTGCCCCTGACATGCTCATGTCATTCTGAGATGGCTTCACTAAAGATATATTGGCCCCTGTATACCCTGCTGGAAGCAGCTATTATTTACTAACTTCCATGCTGGCAACTGAAGCTCCTTAGTCCTGTAGGGGTCAAGGGAATGAAAATGTGTGTTAGTTACATCTTCCTTTAAGGTATAATTCAGCAGAAGAAAGGGGAAGAAAAAGGAATAAGGTAACTGTCATGATCACTTCATTATCCTAGTCTGCAAATGTTTAAACACATATTCAAAATTTGTGATTTGCCTTGGATTGCATTATTTAAATCATTCAGGAATCATAGGTGACATAAAACTGCTTAGTGAGAATTCGTCCATCAGGCAAAATGTAAGACTCATAGTAAGTCATTGTTTGAAAACTGATAGATGTCTCTCTTCAATTCATGCACATTCTGGTCTTATTGCATATCTTCTGTGTGATTAGCGCAAGTCTGGTTTTCAGGGTGGTAGATAGAAAAACCCTGGCAACACTAAAGAGGAGATCTGACAGAGCCAAAGTTAAATTTGCTGTACATCTGTAAAAACTGTCTAATCCATACAGCTATCAATTTTCCCACCCATTGGACCATTTACCAGCAGCCAAGGCATTGCCCTTACCACCACCCCTTGTGCACTGGATGAGTCATATCCTGTGAGTTAAAACTAGAAGCTGTAGCTCTTCTACAAACTACTATGTCTCTAGGGATCAAAGACAGACATATATAAAGTCCATGGCTTCAGTGGAGGAGTGAAAATTACCACCCAGGGACAAGAACTGTGGTAATTGCAGGATTAATAAGGTAAAAATAAAGGGCAAAAAGACCAGCAAACTCAAATGTTGTTTTTGAGTTTAGATTCCCTTTAATATATTTGCAATACTTTTCTAAATTGAAGTAAGGCCATATAAAACAATTGAGTTCTTGATGGACACAATTGTTTATTGTATTAGCAGCAAAAACTGTTTTAGCATGACATCTGATTTATGCTTTCAAAACTTTTGAAAGGGGCACAGTGACAGAACTTTGGCAACATTGCATTGGACATTGGCTATTTCTTTATAATTCCTGTTCTGTAATTTGCTGTGTTTTTCATCTCCTGAACAAACAGAAAGAAGCTTTCCTATGGAGAAGTTATTATCACCATTTGAAGTTTCAGTTAATGGCACACAGCACTCAATCCTTTCAGATGCTCATGTACAGGCAGTGGATGCAGAGCAATAACTCAGAGGAAAGCTAGGAGAAATAACTTCTCAGTGGTGAATTATATTTCAGAGGAGCCATTTCTGTTCACATTCATAATTTGGCATAGCAAAAGACTTTATCCTGGTGTGACAAAAAAGCATTAAATGTGGCAGTTTGCCCCTTGGACTTTAACGTAAAATATTTTATAAATCATAAATTGTTTTGATGTGTTTATTATAACATATTTCTTTGTACATGCATTATCAATACAATAAATATAATACAAATATTCAAATCAGTTACATTTTAACACAATTAAACATGGAACTATTTTATTGCATCATTATTGCTTACCAGCCCGAAGCCTAATTATCCAGAGCTATAAATATGGAGAATCTAGTATACTATAAATGAACTCTCATGTCTACGAATGTCTTCTCTTGGCATTAGTGCCTTAAGGGGGTCTAGAAAGCATTTTAAAAGAATATATAATCTGTTAGAACTTGCAAATATTTGATCAAAGGCTTCGTTTGCTTTGCATGCAACATTGAAAATTTGAATGCCTCCTATTTAATATTGCCATTTATTTCAGGCAGCAAAGACCTAGCAAGGCTCTGGTATTATTTACATAAGTCTATTTGTTCCTGATGATATTCCAGGTGGTTCCTTCTGCTGACTGTTACATCCCCACTAAGGGACCAGGGGAAGAACCACAGGGTGCAAAGAAAGTAATAAAAGAACCATTATTAACCATTTATTATTATTAGAGTGTAATATTTATTTTCATAACATAATCATTATATAATATTATAATAATACATTCAATCAAATGATAAAAATATAAATAGGTATACATTTTTTTTACATTTTTTCCATGTATGGAAAAAAAAAGAGTAGGTATAAACCCTAACACTGATGATAAAGCCTTAGAAAGGAATCCAAAATATGGGGCCACATATTCAATTATATTTGTGTTTTACTATAACTTGATCATGATTTTGCTTCGAAGCTTATGCCATAGGCTAGCACTGCTGGCATCCAATACAGGCCCCATACTGTCTTAAGTGGATAAAGGCCAACATGGGATCCCTAGTATCCTAGTTTTACCTACATATATTTTATCATTAGCAAATTCAGAGATCTTTACTTTTCTGTGAGTTTTATTCTATTGTTTGATGAAGCAAAGCAAAATAAGTTTCAGACTGTTGAAAACTATAGACTTTTTTGTTACATTTTTATTATATTGGACACATCGATCAAACAATAGAGTTTCTTGTGTAAAAAGATTAACTTGATTTTAATGCGTGTTTTCTAATCCTAAAAAAGTTTTTCTTTTATTTTCTTTAATAAAAGCTGACCAACACAATAGTGGTGAACGGTGTTTGTAATTTTCCTGGAGTATACCAGATTTTTCCTTATTGCAGCTGCAATATATCTTGAAGAAATTAATTGTTGATAATATATACTAAATAAAATGCAAACTTGTGAATGTAAGACTGAAATTTATGTATTTTTAAAACATTGATTATTAAAATAAAGGTGTTTATCAGAGTACAATCAGAATGTGATATACTACCAGTAAGTAGTTTTTTATATAGTTTTTTTGTTAATGTTAACCAGCAATAAATACAATAATCTAGGCACAAGAAAACAGCAAAGAAATTGGACACAAGGTCATTTATGGGAGCTATAAATAACATAGGAGTAGAGATGAGCGAACGAGTTTTTAAAACTCAATCCCACGGCGAATTTGGTCGTTCTCGCTTACTGAAATTGTAAGCGAAAATGGCAAGTGTAAATTCGCCGATCGACCTCGAATTAAAAAAAAATTCAAAAAAAGATTGCGGGCTGCACTGATTAATGAACGCAGCGCCGGATGCATTCATTGATCAGCTCAGTGTGTGATCCCCGGCATTGGAGGTTAATTGGGTTACAAGTTTCCCCATTGCAAAGCTCTAGTGGTCTCTTAAAGCTTTCCTCAGCCAATCAGGGAGCACTAGAGGTTTTGAATGGGGATACTTGTCCCCATTTAACCTCTAGTGCCAGCAATCGCAAAATCAGCCAAAATTTTGCAGAACCATTGGAAGTTTGAGGAAATTTTCGCAAAAATGCCAGACGCTCATCCCTACATAGGAGCTGATACATGTAAAAATGTATTGCATAGACTTTCTCAAGTCCCAAAAAAGTGAAATATATTTATGACTTTTTTATAGCAGACTGCAACCCATTCTATTTCAAACAGGCGCTGAAGTTTCAAGAGAGCAAGTATAGAGTTCCTTCCAACTGCTGGCTGAAGAAGGATCAGGCATCTAACTTCTTGAAAATAATGGATGGCCTTCTCTGTTCATAATACAAAATATCATTTATTCTGAAGAGAAAGCCACAAGGCTCACCAAACGCCTTTGGATTTATTGGGCAACTTGCCACCAAAATGTCTGATTGAAGGTCTTCACATAAATTATGTTAAATATTTGCGCAAGGGGCTCCACGTTTAAGACAATTTTTGGAATCTGAAATAATTTATTGCTTTCCTAAAGCATTCTGGTAAGAAGCATTGGGCCTGATTTATTGAAGTTCTCCAAGACTGGAGAAGATAGTCTATCATGGGTGAACTTGGGTGGTCCAGCAAACCTGGAATGGATGTAGTCCAGCGTTTAAAACATTTGCTAAATACTATTTTACATTTGCCAAAATTATTTTAAGAAATGGATTCCAGGTTTGCTGGATTACTCAGGTTCATACAAGATAGTCTATTTCTTCCAGTTTTGGAGAATTTTAGTAAATCATGCTTATTATATCCTCTGTCTTACCCAGAGTTCATTGTACCTTTAAAACTGTTCCTTGACAGGATGAAAAACAAATTTAAAATATTTAGATTTCAAACCCTTTTTTTAGCCATATCCTTGTTTTATACATACATCATATTGATTGATTGATTGATTGATTGATTGGGCAATGTATGATGTGACCCCTGGTGCTGTCAAAGGAAAGTTGCTGAACCAGGAGTGCTGTGATTCATGTTATTTTCTCCCTGATCTTTCTGTTGGACTTGCAGTTGAACACCTTAATATGTCTTAATCTGTTTAATAATGATATTTTGCTTTGGGAATCTTTTGACCTAAGGGCTACAAATGTCCTAAAGTAAATTCTGATACTTCAAGAAGTTAATCAATTATTCAATAGGATAATAGCTTTCTATTCTTGTAATTGGTCTGAACTCAATGTACCTGTTCTCCTATATGCCTAAAACTTGTGCAGCTTTTTTGAATCATTCATCATTGCATGCATATTTAAGACTTGGTCATTTCTAAGAAGATTGAAAATTGGTTTTGTAATGAATGAATATTTGAGTATGTTTGATTAAAGTCCTGGTGTGAGAAATAATATTATTTCTGTACTTTAAGGGATGGATTTACTTAGCAATAAAGGAGATGAAAGGAAGCAGTCAAAAAGGTGTAGTGTTAAATGAGAGTTTTTTATTCAACTGACTTCAAGATCAATTACCGCAAGTAACATAGGAGAGAAGGATTTGAAGGTCAATTAACCTCAGGTGAATAAAAAAAAAAACATCTATATTAAGCAGTGACAGGTAACTTTTTAAGTACACGTCAGAGAATACCTAGATAGAACAAAGCTAATCTATAATGTACAACTATATTTATATTTAGACAAACTAAAAAGAATGAACTATCTTTGTGGTTAAAATCAAAACAGCTTCATGGTTTTGCTTTTCCTAACAAATGTTTGGATCTGATTTATGTTTAAATGTGCTTAAATGTGGTTTACATGTTGCAGCATTCGTTGATAAACAAAATGTGCCTGAAGCCTAATTGTTACTAATCTAATACTTACCACTTCTGCAATCCAATGTAGGGTATAGGACATGGATGTCGAAGCTTCAAGAGTGGTCTTTTGTTTGGCATTAAGACAATTGGCCGGATTTAATAAAGCTCTCCAAAGCTGGAGAGTGTACACTTTAACCCGTTAAGCTGGGTGATCCAGCAAACCATGAATTATTTTCTTCAAAGTCATTTGCTATTTTCTAGTAAATGTTTTGAATCCTAGACCAGATCTATTCCAGGTTTATTGGATCACCCAGGTTAACTGATGAAAGTGAATTCTCTCCAGCCTTGTTGAGCTTTAATAAATCAGGCCCAATGCCTCACTTTGCTAGTTCCAAGCCCCCGTCCTTTGTACTCAGAGGTCCTCGAGTGACTTCTGTGCCTTCACTGATCCTTGTGTGGACCAGGTATTCTTTGTGACCCTGAAACCTCCAGTGATCCCAATGTTTTCCAGTGACCCTCTATGCTCCTATCGCCTTAGTGCACCTTGACCTTGCTCCTGAGATCCCATGCCTCTGTCATCCAGTGTTTCCTTGTTCCTGCTTTGCTCTCCCAACTCTAGACTAGTTTACCAGACCCTTACATTTGTCTTAGAGATCACCAGTTGAGTTTGTTATACCATCCGTCTTCCCCTTTTCTGGTACTGGCACTGGAAGAACAATTTAAATAAAAAAAATCTTCAAAGAAGTTTGTAGGAGGTGAATAGCAGACGCTAAGACGCAACTTACCTAAGCATAGGTCTTTAACAGTGATCACTGTATTGAAGGATATTAGCTGGGACTGATATAAGAAATGTTGGTCATACATTTGTGGCAGTTCAAGTAAATGTAGGACAGTGTGTGTCCCTATCTTTGGGATAACTATTCAAAAACATTAGGTGCTCACAAGATTATCACTCTAGGAATAATGGAGACAAAGGGACAGAGACAGGAGATCAACTGGTATTATATAACAATATATAATATAACAATAATAATCCATACAATTTTGCAACCTACCACTTGAACTAAAGTACTAACTGAGTCAATCAGAAGAAATTATCCCAGGACCCGGGGCTAAATTCTTTGGGGACTTGTATCAATTACACATATGTCTTCAAAAATCTTATTGTGTCCTACTGGGTTGGGAGGTTGGGCATCACTAAAGGACACATTCATCAAATCAGAAAGATGTTTTAGATGCATAATGGTACAAGGGGGCTCTGAAAGTATATATTTTTACCAGTTCACAAAGTCAGACTGAAGAAAGATACAGAAAATATATATCTAAAGCATACATTGTGATTGTGGCAGCAGAATGAGGATTAGTAGGATCCGGAGAGAAGTGGGAAACATCCTTATATCATATCTCATATCATATCTTATATACATATCATCTTCATGAGATCTTCAAAAATGTATCTTTTTGCTAATTTCAACAGGAAAGAGCACCTTGTTGGCAAAAGAGCAAAAAATGGAAAATGTTTAAGTTGCTCTTGATGACATTTGCTTCCTTTAAACAAAAAAAAAGTTCACACACCGGGTGTTTATCCTCATATTTTGGCGTATGGGGGACAAATAAATATAATACTGAGGGGAGAAGATATGGATTAGAGGGAACTATAAAAAAAAATTATAAAGGTGTTGTTGTAGTAGTCTACAGAAACTAACCATACACATTACAATATGACTGCCCAATTTTGTAGTCCTGTGTTTGGAAAAAATACCTGGTAATTAAAAATAGCCGGTTTCAATATAGTTGCACTATATTGTTGGACTGTGTAATGCCTCAGCTGTTAGCATTTGGGTAAAAAATTTTACAGAAAAAATAAAAACTAGAATATAAATTACATTGGATGTTGGATCAGACCAGGCAAACTAATATGGTCAATTTTTGCTTATACAATACTGTGTTTATGCTTTAACCTCTATCACATTATGTTGCGAAGCTACTTTAAACATGAGCTGGAGTATACTTTTAGTGGATATCCAAGTTTTAACAGTGTATATGGGTAAAAGGAAACTAATTACAACACTTCATTTCCAAATGTTGTTTTCCGCAATGGCCTTTACCTTTTACCAAAGACAAAAAAAATCATGGCTGCATGCAAGGAATTTTAATATTTATTCAGTTCATCGGTAAATACAATCCAGTCAGAGACAAAATGTTATTCTACAAAATAAAACATTTTGTGGAATTACATAAATGATCTGAAAGAGAAATAAGGCAGTGAATGTATTTGGTTACAGTTGGGTAACTGCCTCCAAGAAGAATAATATTACTGTATCAGTCCTAAATTTTGTATCATCCAGTGTGTCCTTCACACATACCTGACCTGAAACAGATTAGCTAGGTGATTGGTACAATCTTGTTAGAAAACCTAAAAGCAACAGCATTTCAACAGGTTTGAAATTTACAGTGAATACTTTTTAAGCTTCTATGGAAAATAATTGCAATGTAAAGGTATCAGAGGCAATATATATTTAATTAATACCATTTGCTGTACACTTTCATCCATTATTGCACCTAATCATTTTATTGTGTAATTTTTTTATATTGTTTTTGACATATTGGTTCATATTATTGCTTTTTTTTTTTTTTTATTCTGTGATTATCATGATTGCATAGATTAAATGTCATAAGTAAAAATGTACCGTTTCCAATTGTGTCACTTCTGGCATTATGAGATCAGGATTATATTACTACTTCAGTAGAGTGTATGATACAACTAATCAGCGCAGAAAACCCTGACATTTAGGGCTTGATTTATTCTCACCAGCACTGGAGACGATAAACTTTCATGGGTGGACCTGAATGATCCAGCAAACCTGGAATGGATCTCTTAAAATCATTTCCTATTATTTGGCAAATGTTTTCAATCTTGTACTAGATCCATTCCAGGTTTGCTGGATCACCCAAGTTCGCCCATGATAGTGTATCTTCCTCCAGGCTGGGCGTACTTTGATAAATCAGGAGCACAGTGCCAGAATACCATGATTGTTAAACACAATCGTAAGTCAACCTTATTGTAACTATATGAGAGTTTACTGTAATTGAATTCATTACAACCAAAAATGCATGTGTGCCAGCAAACTGAAAGGGCTTGGCAGAGCTAGTATGCAAATAAAACGACATGCAGCAAGAATATGCAGAAAATGTAGAAAATCTATGAATCAATTGCAACCTGCCAAAAAAAATGTTTTTGCTGATTTTTAAATGTATAAGTTAAAGCCAGAAATCCAAATAGATTTCCTGCATAGTAGAGAAGGAAACAGATCAAAATGGCATAGCAGATGCTCGGCAATATTAATTCCCTCCTTAGTTATAAAAAAAAACACACAAACAGTAAAATATATCCATCAGTACTCACTATAGGATGACAATGTAAGACTTGAATTGCTGTCAAACTAAATGACTGAACGTGACTTTAAATGTGTGTTTGTGACTTTAATCCATTAAGGTTTGGGCTCTTTGTACATCACAGAATAATGTTTCCCTTTTGCTGCAAATGTAATGATTATAACTATATTTGCATGGGAAAAGATAAGCACTTTTACAAAGCTAAAAAACTATGCAAGTAGATTTTAAGATATCATGCAGTTATTCTTCCATCTATTTCTTTCCCACCATTTACAATCTGTTCCTAAAATATTTAGATTTACTAACATCTGCAAAGAATTAGGTTTACCTGATACGACATCTTGCATGATATCACATAGCTATTGGAGATTTTACTTAACCTCCCCGCGCTAAACCTGATTGTGACTCCAGGTAAAAAAAAAATGCTGAAAGCCATAACCCCCGAGATAGCTAAAACAATGGAAAACGATAAATACTACATTACCTGGTCCTCCAGCATCCTTCTTTGCGATTACCGTCCTCTCGCATCCTCTAGCTGGCGTCCTCCACATCTGATGAGTCACCAGGGAGTTCCCGGTGAAGTCGGTGCTTGCGGCCGTTGCGTTGGGGCAGTGGTGGGAATTTAAAATTATGTTGTATTGCATTCAATACAAAATACCTGTATTGAATGCAATACAGTAGATTTATATGTCTAAAAGCAGTACATTGTCTTTC
>NC_092863.1:64223589-64497611 GCF_032062135.1 Pyxicephalus adspersus
GTTTTAAAATGGAATTAAAAGATTTTGAGATTCTGTTTTAAATACATGTAAGCATATAAAGATGTTTTGTGATAAAAACACGGATTATCGTTCAAATTACAATGTAGACTATATGGTAATTTCATCCTGTCTTAGCACTGGTATAGTTATCTTATTAATATAATATATTCAAGGTTTATTCCACTGAAAAAACACAAAGTTTAAAAGGATTATTCAAGGAATGTAGCGGGACAAACTCCAGGAATACTTATAAATTATACTGGTGGTGAGGCTACCCTGTAATGCAAAGGTCAATACGTTTCTGTAAGGTGAATAGGAAAAGAACTTCTTGTTTACTTTTCCACTGATCAGTCCCCTGCAGCCTCCTCTCTAAGACACTCAAGATATTGTAGCCACAGGCACTAACCTCATCCCCTACAATGCAAAACCTGAAGTTGTACACTGTACTTGTAGATGACAAAGGCTCATCAACAATCTAAAGCCTCAGACATGGAAGGGGGCATTTATTCCTTACATCCCTTTTCTCTCATGTGAGCCCTACTGCAAGCGTACATTATCAACATAACTAGTTTAGCTTAAAGTGAGCTATAACCTAATGTAGAATTGGCCTTAAGTATGTGCACATTTACCCATAATTCTCCATATCCTAGACCTCACATTCCTAGACATTCTTTTACATTCCTAAATTAATTTCCTCGGCAATTGGTCAACAACGGTGTTGAAAAGATGACCTGGAAAGGAGAAAAGATTACATCTAAGCTCCATCTAAACCACAAGAACTGAATTAAATCTGAGCTGAGTTGGAGGTCTCTACGACTTGAGCAACAAACTGCTAAAATGTTATGGACCACAAAGTGTCCCCTGGATAATTCTTATGGACTTCCAACATGGTCTCAATATTGTGTTGTACTGCCTAAATCATATCTGAACACAAGATTTTATATTTTGCAGGTTACCAGTTTTTTCATGTGCTGACATTTTCATCTTCTTTACATCAGTAGGACATCACTATGATATATCAAAATAGCTGACCATCAAAACACCTCAACAAGTTCGTTTTAAGTAGCCTCAGCCAGAATCTAAAGCAAGATCTATTTAATAAGCCAATGTTGAAGCAAAATAGACCTTTGGTGTATAATATGACCTTTTTCATATGCTTTAGGAGCTTTCCTATTTTCGTGTCATGTAAATCAGAGGACCTATAGCCACCTATATTCATCCATCACTTAAAGTGAGGCTTTAAAAGAACGAAAATAAAACTATATTTTTTAAAGGCTTTGACACATAAAAGCCCTATACACGTCAGTCCTTTTTAATGATTTAAGGCCGTTAACACGTAGCAGATTGACATGTTAAGAGGTCAACCCATATCCCAGCTGCAGCAACATGAATATCTGGTTTTTCTTTGTCCATACAGTGACATTTGTTGTTTCAGCAATGACCATATTCAAAATGTAGTTATGCGCTGCAGTTAGGTCATAAAATAAAAGTATAGACACTTTTGTTGAAATCTTGTATTAATGTTTCTTTATAACCCATGTGTGAATTGGTTTATTCATGGTGCACTGCTTCTTGGAACGTGATAGCATTCAGAATGTAAGAGCTTTGATTGTTTCTCTTCTACTACGACTTGCATGGAAAACAGTCCTGATTAAAAGAGCTTGGACAAGTTGAATTGGTGATGCTCGGTGCTATTGAATCTATTGTCTTCCCATTTCAATTGAGAACCCATATCTCATTTATAGCACAATATCTGCTCGAATTGTTTATTTCAATAAGACAACACTCTTTCTTGTCTTGCTATTCTTGTCTTTTATCGCGCCAGTTGCATGTACAATCATAACTTTCATCTCAGATGTTGTGCTCCTTCATGAAATAGGACACAGAATTACGCATGACTGCCATACTAATGGGCTTAGGAGACAAAGCTTGCACTGTCTCCAATATCTTGTCCTCTTGCCTCACTCAGCTAATGGTTTAAGAACATTGGGGATTTGAAGCAAATTAGATGTTTCTTTGGTTTGGCTTTGATTACGATAACTCTGTTTATCTGCTTTATTTTTATTGCGTAAAATATAACCAAAGTTATGTATATATTTTAGCTGGTTCCTGTAAATGTGAGAAGTTTAAAATATTACTAATATCTGCAAATTTGTAGGTAACGTATTCGTTTAAAGCTCTTTTTTTTTTTTTTTCTTTTTTTTTTTTTACTGTGTACCATAAAAACTTTGGTGTTAAAGTATAACTCGTCCTTTTAAGATAAATCTAAAACTGTGGGCTCTTGTCCTATAGTTAATCTAAACATTGAAGAAATATTGCCATTTATGCAGTGGCAATCCTGCTAGGAGCACACTTTCTGTCTTAGACTTACAACACTTGCGCCATATGGTTTTTGATGGAGTAGTGTCATCCTTGGCTTCTTCCTGACTTTGACTTTGACCACTCTTCCTTTTATCTCCATTATATAAGGATAAAGGGTTTATGTTGTTCTCATATATTTAGAGTAATGGTAACCCATTTGTATAATTACTCTGCCAAATAAAAACAACATTGAGGTTTATTACCCCTAACATTTTTGACTCTCTCCTTTAAGAAATGTTAGTTGTTTGTTTTAGCTTTGTATTTCTTTGCATGGTATACAATATAAAGCTGTGTATTGGGTAAACTGGATTTTTATTGTATCTTTACAATGTTGCTTGATAAATTTTAAAACCGTAAGCTGGATAGGAATTTTTGCCTTTTGAGCTATGCAGGAAGGTTTTTTTTTCTCCATGGGTTACTGTGTGCATTATTTAGATTTTAATGTTTGAGTAAACATGTGCAAGAAAATTTACACTTGTTTGTAGTTGAAGATATCGGGCCTAGCCCAGCTGAACAAGCCTGGATTCTTTAAGTAGACTGGTCAGGATAAAAATATGAAACCTACCATTACTGACCTTGGTGTAATGCTTACAAAGCGTGCAGCCAGTAATGCATTATGATTCCTGACATGAACATACCTGTTCCATATAGACTCACTATGTAGTAAAGGAAGAATGGCCCCTCTTTAAAGCACAATATTGGCTTCTTTTTATTTAGATATCTACACCAAGCAACTGAATTACAATAATAACTGTAGTCTGCTATTAAAAAACAGATAATGTCCAACTGTGAAAAATGTCTCTTCCAATTTTCAGATAATTTACAACTGACAACTCTTAGTTGCTGGACATTTTTCATTGTAAACTCCCCTGGATTTAAAATGTATGCACACCATTTTTGGTAAAGCATAATGCCTCATCGTATACAATATCATAAAGAAGGACAGAATCAACAGAGGAATGAAGATGTACATAATATCCAACAAGCTTAGGGACATTTACCTGGAGAAATGGTTATATATAGCTACCAGTATATAAAAAGATCACCAGACGGTACTCAAGAGAACAATTATTTATACCAGTTTTGCTCCTCTCTGAAGAAAGCCCCACAAGTACCCATGGCTATACTGGGAGTTTCCGTACAGTAAGATATTAGAGTTAATATTTTGCTGTCTAACCTTTTACTTAGCCATGTAAACATTGCTGACATTGAGAAATACGTGGTCAAACCGCATTGTAAAATCACTTCCTTGATTGTCTGTGAAGGATGACAGCTAACCTTTTACTGCGAGATCAGACTTTTAGTTTGTGCAAATTAACCAATATTTCACCCGTGTATTGAAAAGTCTGAAGGGTTTTAAAAACAACGATGTAAAAACTGAGCTGGTTCAGGGCATTTTTAAGGTTTCTGCAATGAACCTAACCTTTGAACAGCGACTTGTAGCTTCTGTAGAATACCAAATGCCAAGAAACCCAAGGCCTAGGAAGTTTCCATAACCATAGTCATGCAGATGTCTCAATTTTCTGTTGTCTAAACATAACAGCCAAGTGTATATTGTAGGATTGTGATCTACAGTTCCAGGTTCAATTTCTGAGATATAAAGTTTTGTAGGGAGGAGTAACCAACCATCATCAACACTATTTTTATTATTAGTGCCGTGAAAGATTTAAAATGGAGGTGGTAATAGGTTGCCTTGATACATTTTGGGTTAGCATAACTAGAGAATAGTTTCTGCCTCTTTTCTGCTTCTGTATATTTATATGGTTCCCCTATTTTCTCAGCTTTTAAAAACTATGTTTCACAGATCCAACTATATTTTAACAATGAGGTGTTATATGACCATTTTACTGAGATAAGGTTGTACAATCATTTACATACATCTAGTATTCATTTTAATAAACAAATCTTTTTCAATGTCAAGCAGTATTCATTTGACTTAAAAGCTTTGTTCTAGATTTCCCACTTTAGTAACATTATGGAGTACCATTCAGAGGAATTCACATTACCTAAACAAAACTCACCAGGTCATTGAATCCTAGAATAATTGCATGCATTGTTCACAAAGCCAAGTAGATAATATAGAATAAATGCTTGATGGAGCATAGCTGCAAAAATAATGCTTCGGGCTGCACTGAAGTTTCATCTTGGCTTATCCAGCTTTGTGAATAGTGTGAAGTCATTGTAGGTTTTCACTGACACAATTTTACAGGTTTGAATAAGTTTACAGAGTGGAAATGTGGGTGCTTGGATGTTATCAGGCACATAAATATAGGATGGTTGATATTTGATGTTTATGGGCATTTACAGGAGATGGCATTGCTTGTTTTTAGTGCAAATAGGTGATTAAGCCAGGCTGCCCTTTTCCTTGGATAAATCTGTTTTATTATATTTGCTCATGCTTTTGTTTGTTTGTTTGGACCTTTCAAAGGTACATGTTTACGTGCCTGTCCTACATTATCATCTCCTGTCTGTGGGGATCCTAATGCTGCTATTAAGGAGGGTCTGGTGCAGCATAACGAGAAATAGAGGAGTTTGTTACAGTACCTGGTCTTTTCATAAATCATATGGATGATGAGTTTCCAGTGCTCTAGATGCAGACACGACCAAAGCATATTTACAGATGTGCAGCTTTCAAAGAAAAGCATCCAACACTTCCAGGAGTGACTGGTCACAGTGTCCTAAATTGCACACTTTGGTTCCAGCTTTTAGCATAGGGGTTAGTAGGTGAAAGCCCAGCATGTGATAACAGACAGGAGAAGGTATGACTATCTAATAAATATATTATTATATCTCCAAGGTGCTAATGTGGATTGCTGAATGCCTGCCATCAGATACAGTTTTCTAAACAATTTTCCTAAATATATCATCAATACCTTTAATAAAAAAAAAAGCTTCAGCCTTCTAATTTAATGCCTATTTTCAGTATTCCATATATATATTACATTATTTTAATGAAATGATTGCCCAGTAAATATGACAGTTTAATTGCATAATTTTGTCTGCAATACATCAAGCAGAATGCCACATTAATGACATTTCAAAACAATTCAGAAAAAAACATTCTTAGGAAAATGATTTTGAACCGTTCAGTCATTTGTCTGAAAGAAAAGACTGTTTGTATTTTTTTGGTCTAGACCTAATTCTCAATTTCCTTATTAGCTATTAGATTCTTGAGTTCTTTGGTATTCATATCCTTAGTGCTGCTGAACAAACCTTAACATCTTTTATGACTTTGTAATCTGCATGGTATTGATATCTATCCCATCTGATGTTTGCGTTACAATAAAGATAACCGTGATTGCTGGTGCCATATCCTATCTGGACTAACAAAGCCTGACTTAAGTGTTGACTAACTGTATCAACACGGAAATCCTATTACTGCAGGCATAATTGCAGCCTGCTCTCTGTTTGTTCTACCAAGTCAAAAATCAAATACATCTACAGACTTTCAAGTTCACATGTGAAGAAGTACAGCTTTGTTTGTGCCGCAACTTGAGGTTATCAGAGGTAGCAGAGACAAGGGTAGCTATAGAGTGGCCATTCTATAAATCATTCCTGGCAGGTTCAAGGTGAGCAGAGACAGGATGGGAGATGAGGGCATCTGTAGCTTATTACTAGCTACACGTGATCTTGAAAAAGAGCTTTTCTTTACAAGATAGTAAATTGTTCTGCAGCTACGGGTGCCAGGACAACATGATCTTTGAAATAGAATTTTGTGCACTTTTTAGTTATTTTAAAGAAAACTCCTGCTGGTGTTCATGGTAACCTTTGTTATGGACTGTATTATCATTTTTTCTGTTCCCTTTCAAGTTATTTTTCTTAATTTAATTAAACATTGTGGCTTCTTCTTAACAGTGGACGAGATAATTTTTTTGTGGTTCCAAAAAAATATAACTCATTTGAAATAAAAAAACCCGGTATAGGTAAAATGTGAACTCCATGCAACCACTAACTCTACAGCTGAAATACATATTTAGCAGAGAATGCAGATGGTAAAGCCATGTCTATGAGCTTCTTGCAAGCTTACACCGCAGTTGAGTATTGCCTGCCTGGGGATCCATCCCACCTTTTAATTGGACAGTGACAGAGCAGCGATACAGAGCAGCGATACATAGCAGGTTCACAGCAATAAATGGGCGATACAATACAAAGTCGTCATTGGGCTGTCTGTTCCATTGCAAGTTTTGTTGTGTTTTTTTTTTTTTTTAACCGATGGGTTAAAAGTAATTGACTTTGTTGAAAGAAAACATTTTTGTGTACTTTAAAGAACACTTCATGTGTCTTATCAGAACATTTTCAAAGAACTTGCCTTATGGTCTGCTGGTGTATTGGTTACCTTAACTTTTAAGGTCAGAATATGTTTATTTGGATATCAATGGCTAGGATAAAGGACGAGATTCTTCAATGTATCCGTTCTCCATTCTGTTTGGTTCTACAGCAGTTGCTAATATTGATAGTACAGCATGCATTTTCATATGGACGGTGGATGGCCTAAACTATTTCAGACAACTCAGCTGTTGAAAAATTAAGCCAATTGACCAACATATGAATGGGCATGAATGACAGCCTCCATATTTCTCTTGCACTATCCTAACACAAAGTTTTTTTCTTCTTTCTTTCAATTCTCTTAGCTGTCCTGGTTAGCTAATTGTACATTAGCAGAAAGTGTTCCAATTGTTTCGACGGTGGAGACGAGAGTTTTACAGAGTGGCCCTTGACATTACTTTAATGTCCATATGTTTTCTTCCTTTGTTGGTATTAGTAACTTTAAACCTCAATGGAGATGTAATAGATTGGTCTCTACCAATAATCTATGAGTGTCGCAGAATTAGTCCGTTGTGTAAGGACTCTTATTTTAATTAGCCCACATCGGTGAATGAGAAAATACAATGATAGTAAAATGTTAAGCCGCTTTGCTAATCAATTTTGCCATTGAAATATTGACATGCAGAAACTGCAGTAACAATCTATTGTTTCGCTGTAGGTAAATTGCTTGCTGTTTAGTGCCAATACTGTTTTTTCCTTTTTTTTTTCCTTTTTTTCTTTCAATTGACATCCACATTCTGCATTCTAGAAAACCCCTGAACTTTTGTTTCTGTTCTATAACTATAGCTCAGGGCAAAATTTATACTCTGTACACTAGATCTCCTAATTAACATTTCATCTTTCAATGACACATATGGTTATCCAACAGAGATGTGTGTGGCTTGTCGGTGAACTGGATATAATATGTTTACAAATATAAATAGCTGAATCGGCCATGTTCTAGGTTGCTTTTAGTGAACTCTCATTTTGGAAATGCTGGATGACTGACTGTTGATCCCCAAGGTTTTAATACTGGATAAATGACTGACCTGAAGCAAATATCAATCTTTTCAGCATAGGCACAAACGTAGCCTCAGCCTGCTATAAATATTCATTATACATTGTCCTTGAAGATGACTATATGTAATATATATTCCCTGCAGGCATATAGATGTTGATTATGAGGCCAAGCAGATTATTTCTCCTTTAAGTGCCCAATAAAAAGAATTCTGCCTTCTTTATAGATTTGAGGTAAAAGATTTAGCTTAAAATACCCTTGTGTGGCCAAATTGGGAGACTTTCCCTCTTGTATTCTTCTGATTGCAACTCGTAATGCTGGGTTTGTCTCACTTTCTTAATGACAATGAACACCAGGACAAATAAAATATGTGAATTTTCCCCAATAGGGATGATGACAATAACAACTAGATGGAAGGTCTAACTCTTCCCTACTCTATCCATTCAGCATACATTTTAGGGTGGAGAAACCATCACTGCTACATGAAGCTGCAAGAGAATGTGTTAAAAATGGTGTTTTACATTATGTTGTATTCATTATATAGTTTAGTAACACTGGAGATTGATCATTTAATCAAAAATGGGTATGCAACTTCAGTGCTTGCTGGTTTGTGGGTACTTTTATGAACCCTTCTAATTTCCTTCCAGACAGAACCATTTTCCTTGTGCATGTGGTTATTGGCTGCGTCCACAACTTCTTCTTTTCTTTTTTTTTTTTTATATAATAAACTGCTTTATATTGTAACATGTCAGGTATATATTCATGCAACCACTTTCTATTTATATAAGTGGTGTAATAAAATGTCTTCCCAGCCTAACCCTAACATTAAATAGGGGTTGCAAATGACAGACAAGAGCTTACAATCTAGGACATGCACATTACGTATTGACTTAAATGGGATAAAGAGAGCACCACTCATTTTTTCAGCAGCCATCATGCAACCACCAGAACATAGTATGAATAGGCTATAAAAGGCTTCCCAGCCATATTGTTGAAGCAGCATTTATTGACCTCTCCAAGGCCCTGTGTCACAGCTGATGGCAATGTTCAGTTCAAAGCAATTAGCTGTGTATAAATAGCTTGGGATATTTTGCTCTCTTTATAACTGCTTCATTGCCGATCATTCATGTATAGGCAGATTGGCTACGTATACTGTAACAGTGCTTGAAAATTGAAGGCAACTGCACACAAGTCATATTGACTAATCTTGCGTGCATTAAATATATTTTTGTTTCAGCTGATAAAAGGGCAGAGATAATAGGTTTAATTGTTGGATTACTCTGCAGGCTTTTTAAACAATGTTGTCTATACAGCTCAGAGACCATTCTATATTCTTGTTTTTCTATTGGTGTTCTGGTATCCCTTGCACAGTCTCAATAAAGGAGGGTCCACATATCTAACCAATAGGGTTCTGCTTAATTACACATGTGCTGTCAGGGGAAGAAAGCAGAGTGAGCAGGAGGATGACCTTATTGCTGTCCTGCTACAACTTTATTCTGCAGTCAGCAGGCTGGAGGTGGCTTCTGACCAATTTATGCAGGTTCATTAATAGTTGGTTTCTAAATGTACCTTTTAAATCCCTATCCATTTTTAGAAACTGCTTCAAATGTAACAAGCTGGAATTTTCTAACAGTCTGCTTTAAAGTGCACAGATGTCAGCCACGTCCCATGTAGAGGAAAATAAATATACAGGGCTTTGTAATGAGGGTGACCTTATTCTCCATATGACGCACACTTCCAGCATTTTGTGCTCCTGTTCTGTAGGAAGCGAGAGGTCACAACTGGGGATACAAGATTGTGTGTTACCAGGGAATAAAATAAACCTATTTTTCTAAGAGATAATGTATGATACCTCCTACCAGGAAGCTGCAAAGTGACTACAATTTCAGGACAAATGTTTATGCGTTGAACAAAAGAACACCGGTTTTGTCACACCACGCAGTTTCAATAGGCTGGCCAAGCAGTCATTTGTTTCTTGTATTGAGCATCCAGTATTTTAGTGCTGACTAAGAACATCTTGTTGTTGACAGTATAGAACCCACGGGGAACACTAACAGTGCAAGCCTTTCAGAGGCGAGAATTGGGATTTCTGCCAGGCGGCTCCATGGTATATTTGACCTTTTCCTAACAAATCCTTATAAATCGCAAACTTTTCAGAGGCAGTACTTTTGTGTCTCATGGTTACTGAGGGGTGAAACTTGTGAGATGCATTACGGAGCTTTATATTTTTCATCTTTTTTCATTTTTCATTTTTTTTTCTCTTTTCTATTCCCTTCCTTCCCTTTCTCTCTCTTTGCCTTTCTGTCATTTTTTTTCATTTTTTTCATTTTTTTTATACACACACACACATATATTGTGTGTGTGTGTGTGTGTGTGTTCTCCAAGAAAACCAATTAGCCTGGCCATGCACCACACTGTCCAAGTGATGCTATCAAACATATCGCCACTGGCTAGATGGAAATGTCAGGTTTTAAGTGTATCTAATGAGAATATGCTGCAAGTTCTTGTATGTGCTGGCTCCTTTAATTTTATCTATTCACCACCCTTTTATTTCGACTTATGATCGTGCCCTTTACACACTTCCCATCCTAAGATGGCATTATTAACGTATTGTACTGTATGCATGGAGAAGCAGTGTAGTCATCTTTGGCTGCTCACTCTTGATGAGAATACCAGAACATCTACTCCTTTCTTGGTTTTAATAAAATTGGAGAAGTTGATAATATTGCTTTATATTTCAGTTCAGAAGCGCACACAGGAAGTTACAACTTCTCAATGGATATGAAAAATAGTTCAAATGCTATATTTAGCAGACCAGAAAAGAGCAAATAATAGAAGTTCATTGTTAGGCTTTCTATACAATTGGAGTTTGGAAATCTGTTGCATTTCTGGAGTACTGTGAAGGTTTTAGCCTAAATAATCCTTTTCTGCATATGTTTAGTCATTGGAACAGTTTTTTTTAGCATAAATGAGTATGAAGCATAGTAGTATGTTTTGAAACCTGTTATTATATATAACAAGATCTGTAGTAAAGCGTATGATGGTATTTTAAGGTTTGTGTGTTTTCTCTCCGCTGTGACCTATTTTGCAAAGAATCGCTAGAGAATTGGATGCAATTTTTATTGTTCTATAAATGAGAACTCAGCAGCACCTAGACTGTCACACTGGTGATTTGTAAGAAAAATCCCTAGTTAATTGCACTCGAAGCCTCAGAGATTGACTCATTACTCTGCTTTCTAACCCGTAATGTGAAGCCTCTCTGTAATAAAAGTCCTTTACCATCATTGAACTATTACTGTATAAACACCTGCCAGTGTTAGGCCACTTATGTTTATACATTCTTTTGTCCAGAACATATTATAACCGACATTTGAGCGCAAGCAGCCTCGAAGATGTAATTATAACAGTTCAAAATGAATTGTGGTCAGCGGTAACAAAATCCTTACAAGCACCATTGTATTAACTTAATAGAATAATGCAGTGTGATTCTTACCAACTAGTCTGCTTGCTGCTTTCATTTTATAATTTTGATAAATGATAGGAATAATCGGTCTGCCTGCTGTACCCAACACTACCATTTTCCCCCAACTTGTGGAGATTGGGAAGAGGGATACATTTGTAGGTAGATAAATCACAGACCCTTGCTGCCAACATATTTTATTTTAATTAAAAAAAAAAAACATTCCCCTCAATTGTCAACCAGGTTCCAAAAAACATTAAATGCTCTGTATTACATAACAACATCAAACACTTGGCAAATGTAATGCCATTTAGATTTTTAACTGTTCTACCAATTATTTCTACACAAACCCATCTTACATTATCTTACATTACAAAATCTACAATTTTTTTTTCCTGGCTTAACATAAAAAAGCACACTACACACACACTTGGACCTATTCGTGTAATACTGTTGGCGTATTGCTTCATACTGGAGATCAGCTTGAGCGTCTGATAAGGCAAGGGTCTCTTTACCGACACGCCTACTCCCAAGTGGCACACAAAGTGGGTATTTGCCTTTACTAGGGCATCGTGTGATTAAGCCGTCTGAGACACAGTGGCATAGAGCCATACAACTGACTTTAATGAGTGTAGTCATACAGCTAAACAAATCTATTTAAAGGAACATTGCCAGCTGGGATGAGAGTGAACCGATGTAGGTGAAATGTGCAGTAGGTTAATAAAAGTGATAAGCACCTTATTCTGGCTATACCTACTTTCCTTCCAATCGTCTGTTTTTCTTATGTGATGGATTGCCTTTTGAGCCATAATTTTGACAGTTTATTTGGAAAAGTTGGTGAAGGGCAGTGAATTGTGGGGCATGATCCAGCCTCTCACTTCTACTAGTATGTTGCATGATGAAAATCCAATGCATATTTCAAACGTTGGTGCTCTGGATTGGTATTCATTCTTGCACAAGCAGCAGTAAAAGCATTTTAATGTATAGGGATAATTTTACTTTCTCCTTCTGGTTTTTAATGTTGTCTTAATCCCTACTGATATTTCCTTCCTTACGGTGCCAGAATTGTCACATGATGATTTAGTCCGGGCCTCTGATCGTTGGCTTAGTACAGATATCTCCCCACCTGTTCACAAGCATGTATAGCTAAAAATTACGTGCTTTCACTAAGCCTGCCAATGTCCAGATGAATGTGTCCTCCCAAATAGTTTATGTCCAAATTAATAATATATTGGGATATTTATTTATTTTGGGTGCATGTTGAAGACTCTGCGCTATGTTCCTTTTACCTTATTGGTTTGTCAAGCTTTGGAGTAAAGTGTCTGTAGTATATCTACCATAAGAATAAAGTTTATTTGGAAGATTTAACACAAACCAAATTACAATTTTTCCTAATTGCCAGAAATCCAAAGATTACAAACTTTCATATTTCATTGATGTATCTATGTCCTGCCATTTATTGCAATGCTGTTGTTTTGCCCTACATTTGATGTTTTTTCTGTAACAATTAATGCATAGAAAACAGAAATACAAAAATGGGATTTTTGTATTGTATTGTGTCAATATGCTAGAAACTGGCCAGCACTGACCTAGTCTACTTTTCCTCTTTATGTCAGATTTATTAACTTTCCCCCACATGGGAGGCATTTATAACTCTCTCTTGCAAGTTTTAAGTATAGTTTACAAAACAAAAACATCTGATGCTTTGTTGTGGGTAAATAAGGACAATTAAGTCTTTGTGGAACCATTTATTGCTGAAGCTGCCCATAGTAGTTTTAAGAGCCCTTTCTTTCTGTTTTTTGTGCAAGAGCAAGTTCCTCACATGCAGTTTATGTTTATTTGATTTTTTTTTTAATTAATTTATTTTTTTATATATTTTTGTGCATGGGTCTGTTTAACATGTGTAAATGTATAAAATAGAGTATGCAGTAGGATTCCTGTATTTAGTCATAGGAACACAGACAAGGGGCATGGACCCTGTACGACGAGACTTGTACTATGACACATTGTCTGCAGCCATATTCCTGTAGGGCTTTTTAGTCTGCTTGCTCTTGGGTCTGTGAATGTGATGTGACTTTACATGATGACTACATACAGTAGACTGTACTAGTAAATAGAATGATTCTGCAGTCAGGACGTGCTCTCATGCCAGTCTGCTGTAATTAGCTTATTGGATATTTGAGACTAAAGAGTATAAAGGAAATTAAAGGTCCAGTGTTCTCTTTCACTGGGTTAATTTCCAAGGCTTTGCTGATAAGGTTTAAGCATAATTCAATTCCAAGCATTCATGCATTTGCATGATGGCGAAGGCATTAAGTGCATGCACATGAAAGGAGGTTGGAAAATCCCGAAAGCTGAAACATTTTGAAGTATACTTAATTTTTGATGACCTTGGATTATTTTTGACCTTACTTGAACAGCTTTAAAATATTGATAGTGTATTCTTGTTGAAAGCACTTACATAATCTAGTTTTAAAAGTTGCAGTGTGGAAGGGGGATGAAAGTGTCCTTGCTGCTGGACACCATCTTCCCCGATGAGCTTTTGGCTGATAGGGTTGCTGCCTTGATAAATATTGTGACGACAACTCAACATTGAACCAGAACAACCAGTGTTTTATCTGATGCGGGTTAGCATGTACAAACACTTTTGGCTCAAATAAAAAATAATTTTTAAAAATAACCTTGTGTTTTAATAATATACATCAATGTTTTATACAGAATTTGTTCTAAAATCTAAAAGGCGTTATCCTTAGGTCACCTAAATCAATGTATTATCAAAGTTGCAATATCCTGAACAGTAATATTTTTTTTAAAATATAGACATAAATTATATTGCGTATAAGACCCTTCCTACAGAAATATATTCATTTACTGAAATAGCACAACTATGTCCATAGAAAAACACAGCTGCAGGGTGAGGGCAGTGCGTAGCAGAAGTCACCATTTGTAATGTTTTTCTGTTTATGCAGATTTGTGGGAACAAGTGAAGAATGAAAACACTTTTCTTAAACCGTGAGATGTCCTAAAACCCCATGAAAACTATATCAGTTTCATAAGTAATCAAAACTTTGTACACATTACATTTGCATTTTTTCATTGGTCAAGTGGGGCTGAAAATCATTGTTGTTTGAGAAATATTTTATTATCTTTCCATATTTTCTTCCATAGAAGTACTAGATATTGAGAGTGTTCAGACTACTGGAAGGTGAAGGGCAGCTACAGAATATTTTTCATTCATAGCCCAATGGATTAACAGATTCTTTGATAACAATGTTATCTATAACATGGTAATCCTTAAGGTACGTACACACGGCAGATTTTTATCGCCCGATAATCGGCATCGGCCAATTATCGGGCGAAAATCTTCCGTGTGTACAGTCGGTGTCGTCCATCGTCCGGACGACCGACCTGCCGGATCCACGGACGATGGACGACAGCCGATCGTAATGAAAGGGAAGGGGAGAGCGCGCAGCAGGGTGCCGCTCCGTCGCTCTCCCCCTCCCCTCTCCATAGAGCATGAACGGTGCTGTATGTACAGCATCGTTCATGCATCTTGCAGCCCCTTGTCATTGGAAAGGATCGTGAAAGATCCTTTCCAACGACAAAAATTGCAAGTGTGTACGCAGCTTTAGTCCTCAGCTATAACCCACACATTACTCTCTGCTTTATATGTTTTTGCATGTGGGACCCTTTGAGCAGGTGCTGTGTGTCTGAATTCCAGAGAGTTTATTTTCCCTCTACTGGGCAATTTAACTAACATTGGCAATTGCCTAATTTGCAACACATTGACTTTAATGTAATCAATCTCAATGGATTAAAATTGTTTGTGTAGTTTATCCCTAATTTCCAATAAACATAAATCTAGGCAGTGGTTGCCTATTAATGCAATATCATTACTGTTAGCATGATTTATTAAGGAACGCATGAGTGCAATTCTTGACGCTTCGCGTGTTTCACAGTATATTGCGGCATATAAGGACCAATTTCAATATGCATTCCTTCTAAATAAATCTCCAAGATAGGGCTGTTCCCCTATGCTTTCCTTTTATAATAAGAATGAGAACAATTGCAGCTAAGTATTGTTGTAATTGGATCTATTTCTGTAGTTCTAGAATGGGTTATTTCATGGTACGGTTTTTCAAGCCTAATTAATTTAATTTTAGCATGTGCATTATTCCGTTTATCATCCATTTTCTTGTCGGAGTTTGATTGTTATTGGCAAGCGTCACAAACATGAAAGTACTTGTAGGGTTGGCTATATTTAGGTATACTGACAACAGCTGTTCATGCAGGAAATGCTGCCTTTCTTAGACTAAAGTCTTGCTTTGCAGGTGAATGCCATTTACACCAATTGTTTTAGAAGTATGACTGTATGCCGCTTGCCTGTATGACAGAGCTAAATTGCACATGCTGGGCTGGGAAATCATTTGATTCTTGATGTGGATTAAAGTGTTCTCATATGTGTACCTAAATTTCTTTTCCAAAATCTATATGTATTGTTCTGCATTCTAATATTAAACATATGTGTCGCACACATCATAGGTTACATGGCTGTTCATGTTGACGCTAAAAAAACAAATATCCTTTAGAAACAAAATGGAAAACACATTTTTCACAGTATTTTGTTGTGCTGATTCATGAACTAGAGTCTGAGTATTTAAGTGGCATGTCACCAGTTTTAATGTAAAACCGCACACAGACTCGATATAAATGTTTCCCAATCCAGAAACGTTCAAATGTGTATAGATATGTGTCTCTTTAGACAACGTGGATGAACGCTTGGATTTATTTCAATGGTCCTTCATAGTTAATGCCTATTGTTTCTCTGACATTGGGGCAGTCTGTACCATACGTAAATGGGCATATGTCTGTATCTTTCTTAGTCATGTTTGGCAATCAGATCATCATCTTACAGTAAGGTCTTCCAACCTCCATTTCATGTAATTCATGAAATGGAGACTAGATCTTACAGTGATTATCGTGTATCATTTGTCTTCCAGATTTATCAGTCATTATTCCATTTTCTTTGGCAACCAGATCTCCAACCATCATCTCATGTCGTTTGTCTTTCAGATATTCTAACCACCATCTTGTTTCATTTGGCAAGAAGAGCTTCCAACCACCATCTGTAGGTAGCTTAAAGTTGGTCATACTAATCCAGCATCTGCTCCCTCATTATAGTTTGCACATCACTGAGTGATTAACATCGTGTTATGAATTTGTCTCAAAACAAATGACTCTCCACCAGAATAATTTGCTTAAGGAATCCTAGAGATATTTCTGAGCTTAATGTTCTGAGCACTAGACTATTACCAGATTATTGCTACACATAACATTCTGCATGGTCAGCATAATAAACCAAAGTAGAATTGTTTGTGAAACCCAAAGTTGTGCTTGTGTTTACCATAAGGTCAGAGGCATGCAACAACATGCAACCTGGGTGTTGCTTTTAAAGCTGTCATAAATTTTAACAATGCTGTCATTATATTTACTGTGACATAACCATTTTGCATTTTACAAAGACAACCACACCTAGCGTCTCCGCTATGGGATATTTGCTCACTGATGTTTTCTTCATTGTGCAGAGGCTTTTGGACCTCCATCAGTCCTGCCAACGGTCCGGTTAAGCATATCTAAGACTCTCCAGGTATCAGCAGCTGAACTGTAACTGCTGTTATGGCTACTCCATAAACCTTCTAAGACCAGTATATATCCCTTTTAGGGTCTGTTCTCTAAGCCAAAGACCACATTTGTAGAGCTACTAGTGTCATGCCTACAGATAATCCATAAATAAATGCTCTTTCACAGAGTAAAGTAGTAAAATATAACCACTTGTTTGCATGGCATGTCTGTGACAAATAACCTCTCTACTATACACACAGATGCTCCCATCAACAAAAAAAAAATAATAAAACGGAGCAGAGTTTATGCCTCCTGTAAGACCCGTGGGATATGATTTGAGACATTTGTTATAAGCAAGATTTGTTGTTTCATTCTTATTCCTGATAACAACAGGTGTGCTATTGTTGGAGCCAGCTGTCAGGAGACTAATAATTAGACCTAATTAGAATTAACTGGTTTGACTGGATACATGAAAATGATAATCAAAGCAGTGAAAATGTCTAGGCTGGCACTTCTATATGCATACTAGGGTTTAGGTAATAATCACCTTCATTAAAAGATCACTTTTAGAAAAAGCATCTATTTTATGTAATTTGACTGGGAGGGTTGTCTACAAAATATCATCGGGTTAGCTACTGTTTGGATAAATCCAAAAAAAAATTTTGGGATTTTGTATTATAGTTCATTATGTGAAAAATAGGATTGAAGAAGAGGCCTGGTATTAAAAAGATGCAATTTTCACATTTGAAATTGAACACGGAGGCATAATAATTCTTCAATTGTCTGCGGTTGTTGTCATCCCCTGTGCTTCATGTAAATTGACCAGTGTGGCTTCCAACTCCCAAGACGTTCTGTAATATATCAAATTTACCAATGCTATAGACATTCCTGAAGGCTTTTGTTATAGGATCATTGATGATGATGGTGAAACAGGACTGAATCAATTGTGCTGTTATTTGACCCTTCTCAAACTGAGCTTAAGATCCCGTAGGAAAAGTAGATTGCAGGAGACAGAAGGTGGGTTGGAAAAATTTAGAGTTTGAACTCGATAAATATGCTACTTGGAATGTATAAAGTGTTCTTGTTACTATAGAAAATGTTTGGATTCCTAACAAGCAGTAAAAGAACCTAATTCCTAGCCTCTATGGCTGTTTCCACTGTGAAGCAATTCATTCCTGGGGAATGAAAGGGTACAAGGATGATTTTAGTGCCCCTCTTATAAACTTTGAAGATTATTACCTCCATAATGCATATAGCTATAGGGATACATGATGGCATGTTTTAAAATTATTTTATTGCTTGTTTAGAATATGTGTATATTTCAATATGCAACAATAGCAACCATTCAAAGTTCTTGTAGCACAATACACTACAACATTTAAGGTTTTTTTTTTTTTCAATCCTACATGGGGGGAAATTGGATCTTCTTATAATCATTAGAGTGCCACTTTGTTTATAGTGACTTTGAAGATTGAGGCTGGTATTCCTGAGATAATATATAGATACACATACAGGTGTAACTATAGTATTTACACAACTATTGGTATTTTGCTTGCTTATGGGGATACATTTTTTCACCAGTTAGTTATGTCTGCTGGTCAACACCCCATTAATAGTTTGAGTGTTCCACACAAAGCCCAGCATTTGTGTGTGTACACCTAGCTGCAGTATAATTATGTGAGAGTTCTAACGGCCCCTTTGTTAAGTAAACATAATTGACTTGAGAAATGCTGTAGCCATACATTATAGGACCTCCTACTGTCAATGTTGTCCATATAGTAAGCTTATTCTATTCAGTATTGCAAAGCTGTGACATATATGATACAAATAAGTAAATAAACACATCGAATACCCTACATGAAACTAATCCCTGAGCTATAGATGCAAAGGCTGCACTGCAGCAGTGTGCTGACTTCTCTGACACAGTATGGGCTCCATTAGAAACCATGATGTGTAAAGACCTGTAATTAGACCCAGAGTTCATACAGTGTGGGAGGCAAGTGCACCATTATTAAATAAGTCTGTCAAGCATGACATTTATATTTCCTCATTCCTTTAGCATTCAGGCAGTGGTTAAACTAAAGAAATTAGCAAATCTAGGCTTGCATAGTCAATTGCTATAACATTAGATGGTAGATAGGAAAACACATGGTGGTTGGCTGATGACATAAAACTATGCGTTAGGCAATAAAGCAAGGTCTTTGCGATGTGCTTTTCACAGAATTGGAAAAAAATGAGCTGTGTTTGAATAATAGTAGTCTATATGCCAGAGCATTATATAATAAATGATGGTAAGCTTGGGAATATGGCATTATGTCGAGTCATTTAACCCTCATCTGCCAATATTAGCAAAGAAGAAGACATGAGCTATTCTCAGTGTCTGCCAATCCCCAGACAACAGAATTCAGTATTTAAATCCTACTGGCATTATTTATGATTGTAATATTACCAAATCCATTGGATTTGACTATGTATATATAGATCTTTTGCTATGTGGCCTGATTTAAAGTGGAACTAAACCTGAAAATTAAACGGTTGCTAAGCTTAAGTTAACTAAGCTTACCTCTCATGGCTCAATTGCTGATGCCAGAACCATTAGCTAGTCTTCTTCATGGTTCTGGATGTTTCTTGGATGAACCCTTTTTGGTGGACCATCTTGATTTGTCAGGTTAAACTGGTGGGCAGCTATTCTGGGACTGTATGCTAAGGTGTACAAGGCTTACCAATGCAGTGTTGTGAATAGGCATGATTTTTCATTTTGGTTCTGGCCAAGTTACATTCTGTTTCCAGATGGGAAGCTCTTTTTAACACTATATTAGGCTCCAGAAATGGGTACTATAGTGATTGTCAGGTGAATGTGAGTAGCACAGTAGCTAAATCTGCCTAAAGTTACCTTTTGAATTACTGACCAGGCTGTGCCCAGGGCAAGCTGAGTAATTAAACACACTCCATAAATGTGTAAAGTCAGCTTTGCACATTGACTGTATGTATATCTTATATTGTTAGAAAAGTATCAAGTTTTAAAGGCACACCCCAGTCCAAACTGAAGTTTAAACCTTAAGAAGTGTACACAATGCTTGGCAGACTTGAATAAAAGTTTTGATTTTCTATCCAGACTGTCCAGTGTTTCCTCAATCCACCCTTTCCCTGTGTCTGTAATCTAGTTGATTCTGTTGTGATCCTCACCATATTTTGCTGCTTCTCATGAACGTAGAATTCCTGATGAGAGGTTTATCAAAATCACCAACCAGATTTGGAAGCTTGTATGTAATAGATGCAGAGGAAGCAGATAAACATTGGAGTAAACAACCCATACTTGGCTAAAGTAAACCCCCTGTGTTTTACTTTCCTGACCTGTGTGAGCTTTGCATGCTCTTTTTGCAAGGGTTGGCAGCCTAGAGTAATGGAATTAACTTCATGTCTTTTGCAAAGTTGCTGTGTTCAGTGGATAGCTTTATTAGCTCACTAAATCCTTTCACTTGTTGACTGAAATTGCCATTTAAGCAAATATTTTCTGCATCTGTAGTCATCATGCAAGTTGCCAACTTGATGATCTAATCTGATCTAAACATGTTTGCATTTGCTCAACTTATGTTAATTAGCAAATGAATTTGGCTTCGTAAAACCTGTTCTTAAAATGATGTAGTAATGTATGCAGTTTACATTTTTATTATAATCACCTTAATCCTTATACGTGTTTTGTGGACACCTCCCAGCTATCCACAATTATGATTCCAATTTCAGATTCTTGAACCAACCCTTCACCCCCATAAACACTGAAATATTGGGAATGGGCTATAGAAAAAAGGGTTTGGTCAAAGACATAGCATGTAGGCACATGGCGAGCACCACCTGGTGTGACCTCCGTTTAATGTAGTTAGAGCCTCCAATGAAAAGGAAAAATTTCTTTTGTTGGATTGGGTATTGAAAGAAAATGGTAAACAACTAAACTTTGTTGCCCGTACAACTATTTAAACTGTAGAGTGGATTTCTCTTTTAAATGGTTAGTTTTCAATTCCATAATCAATATTATTTTAATGTATTTGATGATGTTAAGGTAATATCTTGTATCTCTCAGGAAAATTGATTATATCATCTACTCAAATTGTGTTTCTGGATCTAGTCTGCATCCTTGTTGTCTCCACGTTTCTGGGGCAGCATAGCATAATATGCAAATTTTGTATATGTCTTTTGTTCTTTATAAACAGAATATAGCATTGTAAAGTCACACCTGTACCAGAAAAGATTTTGGTTACAGCTTAATGTAATTTTGCATGTATATATGTTTTTCTACTACCTTGATTTTTCAGTTTCTATTTCTCCCTCAATTCTCAGTTCTCTTGCTTTTGCTGGATTAGGCATAAAGAATGGTTTTATAAAAAAGGGATTAGTGATGATTCACAGGCCCTGTTCTATGGGGTTAGTGCTGCAGAAAGAAACTGTGCTACACACCGGTAAGATAATTGGTGGCAACTGAAGGCTTGCAAGACTTGTGTGGTGTAGCACAGCAAGCTAGATTGAAAAAAAGACATCTTTTTATTGGATCTCCGTGTATTGATATCTGTAGTGTCAAAGAATTATTACATTCATTTCCAACTGCTGGCTCTCCTGTGTTCCTTGGCTTGTGGGAGTTGTGTTTCGATAATAAAGTATTCAGCTCCCCCAACAACTGTCCAGTTATTTTTCCCTAGACATTCATTTTGAAGCACGACTCAAGGGAACAGCTAACCAGTCATTATTATTATTTTATTTCATTTTTTTACTAGGCAAAGAATATATTCAGATATTTTACCCTAGAGGTAGAGAAGTGCTGTGATTACTTGACTGTAGTGTTTTACTGTTCAAAAAGAAAAACCAAGATGCTGCTTTATAACAAGGCGCCAATGAATGTAATATTATACAATTTTAACATCCTAATTTGAAATTTGGCATTGTTATGAACTAAAGCCTGGTACATGCAGGGCAATTTTCACTTCCAATCTACTTTCTAATCTGGGGTAAAAAAATTCGACTTAAGGTGAGTTTATCTGTCATTGGTTCCCAAGCATCTTTTTTTGTTGGTTGGTAGTAGTATTTACTACTTCATGGTTATTGAGGGCAAAATGTTCTCTGTTTACCTAATCCATCTACAGAAATGTTTGCTCCTATATAAAGAATGTATAGTTTTTTATTCAGAAAGACTATGTTTTATTAGGAAAAACTGGATTCTATTTTTGTCGATGTTTAAAAGGTACATTGTAACAGATTCCAGATCAGCATTTAGATTTACATAGTTGTCAGGGTCAAGTACATAGTGATAGTCCAAACATTTTGTCAGTCAGTAGAAGCATATTAAGCACTTTTAAAAGTTTATGTAGACATTTACGATATTCTAAATAGGTAAAGGGCCATAAAATGTTTTGTGAAAAATGAAGTGATGGAAAATCTAGTTTTGACTAGACCCTTTATTTCTAAAAAATTATGCATGGTTTTGGGGCTTGATAAAAATTATTCAGGTAATGAGCTGTTTACATGTGATACATTGTATAATGTGACACTATAGGGTTCATAGAAGTTTGATGTCCCTTTGGTGGGTAAACAATGACATTAAAGTTAAGGATTACTATAGGCCCTTCTTCAGCTACTTCTGAGGCTCCGAGGATAGCAGCTTCAGCACCACTTATGATTATCGAATGTGATTGGAATTTGGCATTGTACCAGAATGTTAGTAATTATGCTAAGTGAGTCAAAGGCTGCATTTCTAATTTCATCTGGAAAGCTTTGATATTTGTTTATTATTCTGCTAATATCATTTTAGCAAACCTTTTTCAGCGCAGAAATTCAGTTTGACAGGTTACCAATTAATTTTTGGACACTTGACATGACAGCCAAATTACCAGTAGATATGCAGGAGCAGAGTCATTACGAAACTGGGTAAAGGGAAATGGAGGTAATGACCATACTAATCAGTGAGGCCACTTTTTATTTGATATGCTGGTCTGTATCTCAACATAAAATACTGTGCTAGAGGGGGGGACCTAGAACATGGTATATATTGAAACTAATATAAAGTAGTGTGGCAGGCTTTGAAGGCATTCTGGAAAGGTTTTACAAAAGGGAGCCAAAGGGAACATAGGAGGAAATGGCATTTAACAGGGCAAAGTTGCTTTTTTTCTCATTCTAAACCAGCAATATCCCATTGGTTCCATCCTAAATAGTGAAGATACTGCCATAGGTGGGAACATAGGAGGAAATGGCATTTAACAGGGCAAAGTTGCTTTTTTTCTCATTCTAAACCAGCAATATCCCATTGGTTCCATCCTAAATAGTGAAGATACTGCCATAGGTGTCTGAGGAAGAAGGGTATACAAATTTAATTGCAAAATGCAGATTTGTTTTCTGGATTGAGTTCAGGATTTCCTTTTGGTAATCATTGAATCTTTAGATTTTGTTTTCTTAGTAAATAGGATTGGGTATACAATATCTGGCATGAGATGGGGTTGGTGCCACTTGCATGTATTTGTCATGTAACTTGCAGCATTGGACTAAAACATCACCTGTTTTTCTGACATGGTTATACAAGAAAACCTGCAACTAAGACTCTCCTGTGATGTGACTCCTATAAAAATGTCTTCTCTATATGACACTATATGTCGGGTTTTAGGAGGAACCAATTTAGTAACCCAACAAGCCTTATTGTAAGCACATTCTCTAGTATACAAAATTAATACTTGAAAGATCTTTTCCAGAAAATGCAATCAGTCAATGAACTGCTGAAGGTATCCAGTTAGTAACATAAGCAATATGGTTCTCTTATTATAATGACTTTAAGGGATTGGAGGTTTGGACTTCATTGCTATTTGTGCTACAAAAAAAAAAAATCAACATTAAAAATGAGGTATTATGTTTATTCAACTGCTGACTTAGCTGTATCAGTATTTTGCTTTGCAATGGAATGTTCCTGTAAATAACATTCTATTTGTCTTGGTGTTCCTAGTATTACTGTGTTTTCTGCCATTTCAAGTCATTTGTTTTTTGGCTTATAAAAGTTCATTACTTAAGGTTATTACCTATATGATTAAATACAATCATGATCATATGGAGAAACGAAGGGTGGCAGTTTTATATTTCCTAAAAAACGCACAGTGTGTATGTGTGTTACATCCCCATAGTTATTACATTTAAAACATGTTTATTCTATGTAGCAATGGAATATTAGGTGGGTTCAAACAGAGGTCCTCTCCATACTTACACTGGGGAGGTAAAAATGACATGACTTATTTTTGGAACAATGGTGATAAACCATGAGTGCACCCATGTGATAAATGTTTTGGCAGTTGTCAGGTAAAGACAAAAAAAAAATTTGACTGATTTTTCTACTTTTTACTACTTTTTTTAGTTTGTGTAATCTTGACCTATCATTTATTGGCACCTGCTGCTATTACCTTCCTATTTGGGATTTGTGTGTAAAATAAGTAATAATCCACATATTATTGGTATTTTAAAGGAACAAAATGTGAATTCTGTTGTAAGAATGCTCTGGTTGGAGTACTTTTTGCTTTCTTTATTCCATTCATATAACCTTAATGGTAAAACTTACTTGAATTGAAAGAGTCTCTCTTCTTTCTTCTCCATATATAGCCCCATACCTAGTGCCTTGTTAAAAACTGTGATTAAATAAATAGGAATATATAATTAGTAGAGCTTTTTAATGTCAAATCCTTTTAAGTGTCTCATTTTACTTAATACCATATTTGTGCAGGGTATAAGAGGTTGTGAATGGAAAATAATTAAATATGGGGCCTGGTCTTTTGACTGTCTTCAATAGTTCTGGTTTTCTGTTACAGGTGCGTCTAGTGTTCTTGAAGTTCATTAGAGCATTTTCCAAAACAGTTGGTGTCACATTGTTCTTTCTAAAGGTGTCAAGATAAAAATGGCCACATTTAAAAATGCAGTGTTTGTCGTCACCATTCACAATAGATTTTGCAACCTAGCACCAGTCTTTTTTACATTTTGTTATTTAAGCCCAGTGCTTTTGTCACCGAGGAGAACAAACAGGTTTTGTTATTTTTGTTTGTGCGTTATAACGCCTTGGGATTTTCACCCGACTCCACATCCTCCTGTTTGAAATGCATCTCTCAAAGAAAACATGAGAAGTGCAGGCTAACAGATGCTTTATCAAAAACTGGAAGCCGCTTTCTCATTTCTATTTCTGCTATATATCAATGCAAATATCAGTGAACAGGTGGCTCATGGGATCCCCAAGAGACTGTTTACAGTAAAGGTTACAACCAGAATCGATCGCCTTGAGCCGCTTCCAATTTCAGCGTGGGCTGTTTGTCTTCACTGTCCAAAGTGGCAGCATCTCATTAGAGCTGCATTTATTAAGGTTGCCTGTGTCTGTTAAAACGCCAGGAAGCAACCTGCTTATATATTTTTATTGCACTTTCTCCTGTAACAGCATCTGAATACAGACTTAAGGAAATACATCCAGTCCTTTTGTTAAGCACTATTTGTTTCACCAAAAATAAAAAATAAAAATGTTTGATTCTGCTGTGCAGTGTATGTAATATGTTGTACTATGCTACATGCATTCTGATGCCCACCCTTAAAATTTATGCTAGGTACAGATAGAACCTTGGAAAAAGTGTGACTGCCTGTTTGATCTACACCTGTTTATACCTAGTGTACATTCAGTATAAACCTAGAGCAATATAAAGCCTGTACTTCCCAGTTCCTTTAAGCTGGGCATGCCACCCAGCAAGTTGAGTCACAATACAGGGGCCACCACTGGCCTCCAGCTTCTTCCACCACTGGCCTCCGGCTTCTTCCACCACTGGCCTCCGGCTTCTTCCACCACTGGCCTCCGGCTTCTTCCACCACTGGCCTCCGGCTCCTTCCACCACTGGCCTCCCTTCCACCACTGGCCTCCAGCTTCTTCCCACCCAGTATAAGAAATACTGTAAAGGAATGTAACAGTCTGAAATGCCCCTAGACTTCTGCCATGACCAGGATATGTGCTCATCACACAATAGGCACAATTTGGTTTGCCTCTTAGGATAATCTCTGTGAGAAACGTTTTAGATTATTTGATCACAATGATGTGGTAATAATGATATAATAATGTGTTAATTTGCATTCTCATAATGATACATTTTAAAATCATTATCACATGCATTATACATTAACACATGCCTCAGAAGTGTCATTGTTCTTGGTAAAGTCCAGACCTTTTTATACTTGCACAATAGCTACATGATTGCCGCCAGATCCAAATAAATTTTTCATATTGGGTTAATGTTGGCTGGCCAAGTGGGTTTACCAGTTACCAGGTAATACCCAGTGTGGTTTGCACAGTACATGAACCTTCACACTTGGCATATGCAAGCATACATGTTTATCCTTTTGTTGTTCAGCTGTAGATATTCTAAATATCTTCTGTGGACACGTTAACATAGAAGTACCTTGTTCTTAGACTGGCTTTGAATTTTATCAGTAATCCAGCATATATTACATCTAAATTAGCCTTCTAATTGTGTTAATAGCTTTTTTTCCAGCCTCCTGATTTTGTGTGTGATTCTACTGCCATCATTGTACACAGAGGCTTTGATCTGCTTTCTGATTTTGTATGTAGTCTTACACCCATCATTAAACATGTGGATCCTGAACCTCATAAGTTAAATCCATCAGATATTTTATAACGTCTTTATTGAAAACAGTCTGTGCGAAGTTAGATTTATTTGTGTTTGTTATTAAATCTTTTGAAAAAAGACAGGGTATTAACAGTGAAGCTTTATGAAAATGTAGATAGGAATCTCCCTGTAGCTTTAGAATCCATCTATCTACAAGGATGCCTGCCTGAAGAGTATACATCAGTGTATCAATTGTATTACAGTCATTTTCCTTTTTCTTTTCTTTAACAAATTATTTACTCCCATAGCAATTTCTTGCTGTGGATAAAGACTTCTTGATTTATAGCCGAAGTTCTTGAAGTCAGAAGTGAAATAGCTTGTCCCGTTTGATAAAAAAACTGCAGGAAATACTTTTTAAAGAGTTACTTGACATTGTTTTTTCAATAGCTAATTAAACTACAAAGGCAGAAGGGTATAAAAATAGAAAGGGAATATTCACATGGATGTCATGTGACCCATTTAGCCACAGCTTATTTGTCAAGCTGCAACAGTCAACCAAATGGCTGAAACTGTGCACTGTGTTGTACAGGATATTTGGAATTAGGGTTAACATTAACTTTAATCAAATGATTGTTTTAGATGTGGTTCCTTTGGGCCCTGTCCTTTAAAGGTAAATTTACAGAGTAATATACAAATACCTGAAGACATAAGATGATGATTCAGATTGTCTACTAATGTTATTGTTAACCAGAATTCCCTCAGAAATTGCTGGAGTGGCTACAGACCACCTAGTTGGCAGCTGGTCTTGGTACACATTGATGTGTTAAGACAGAAGACCTTGTCGAATCACTGCTCTATTACTATAAACCTGCTTTCCTAAGCTTACCATACATTTCAGTTTAATATAAATTTTGAGCATTAATTGAAAATTAGTCAATCATACTACCACATACCACACATTGGATTCTTTAGTATTAGTCCTCTGTAATAGAATAAAATGAAGATGTGTTTATGTTTCAAAATTTAATTACATAATTGAGAAGTCTTAAAAACCACCAGATACTTTAATGATCTATGTACGTTCTCACAATTTTACACTTGCTATCGTTCACCTATTTGATTCATAAATAATTAATTTATGGTTGTGTTCATAAATTTATCAAATAAATGAACAGGAAAATAGTATGGCCAGCTTTAGCCTACATGGGTTGTGCACATTTGATGGCTAGGTAAGTCTATATCTAGCTTAGGATGACTCTTAGCTTGGACAAGTAACTCTTATGGAAGGTCCCAACATTCTATTTCCTTTTCTCCACATTGTCATACAGCTATGGAAGCAATACACAGGCAATTTGGTAAGGCATAGAGATGGTTTAATTTCCACTAGAGTGTAGGCTGATCTGGCACCTTTTTGTGTTGTAGGGGGAAAAATCTATTTAAAGTATTTTTTGGTATCAGAACTTCAGCATTCCTAAAAGTCTGTCAGCGGTTGTTAACTTTTCTCTATGGATTGTAATCCAGATGATAAATAGTCCAAGTCAAAAAAGAAAAATTTCTGTGTCTTCAGGTGAATGGTATTTGCAGTGCTGATGGGAAGATATAATGTCAAAAATCTTTCTGTCCATGGACAGCCTAAGGGTGTCCAGATACACGCTATTATTTGCATCCAATGTGACCATCCATTGTGAGGAATTCAGTAACACTGCTGTCTGTAAACATTAAATACTAAAATCCGAAAAAAAGTAAAGAGGACAAAACCAACGTAAGATTAATTTGTTCTAAGTCACAGCTTCAAACAGTAACACAAGCAGATGTATGCAGTTTAGGTGATAGAACGTGGAAGATTTGTGTGCTACTTTCAGTGTGTCTGTCTGTTCCACAATATGTGTGTTCTCAACTTGTTGACAGCATTAAATGTTGACATACAGAAGGAAACAAAACCCTCAGGGAAAGTCTATATAGGCTGTTTAGCCTAATGTGGTATATAAATAAACTACATTAAACAATTCGCCTACCCCCAGCAGAAATCTAGAATAATGCTTTACACTTTATCACTTTATTATGAATGAGTGTACAATAAACAATTGGAGAAAGATCGAATATTTGATTCGGAGTTATGGAAACACACATTTAATTACATCTGTACTTTTTTGAGGCCCTTCACACCGTGAAATAATTTCTCATAGAGCTTGCTTTCTTGGCAATAAGGGTATTAACTGATAAGACATCAAAAGCCATCATAATCCTGTGTAGTTCATAATAACACATAGCTTCATGCCATAATCTCCATAAGCATAATAAAATCATACCTTTCTATCATTTTGTGCATGAACTTGTCCAAGCTTATTTAAAATAAACAAATTCATTTACTATCACTCTGAGGTATTAATATTAAGCAATAGTTTATTTTTTGTTTGAGGATAATTTAGTGTGGCTTGGAATAGAGGTAGAAGCACATTTTGTAATACCTGTATTCTGGCACTGACTACAGAAAATCGTCTCAAAGCAAAATTATAAAACAGAAAGCAGGCTGACCACTCGCCAGTCCCGATTATTTGTCATTGTAACTGTTGTTTCGCAACAAATAAAGCCTCCTCACTCCACACAACCATTGAAGTATAGACTGTATAGTAACTATAGTAATTCCCCTTAGCATAGTAATAGTGATAAAGCTTTGTTCATTTTGAATACCATATCATGTGCAAGGAGAAATAAAAAAAAAATTTTTAAATAGGTTAATTGAACATTTTTTTCTTTTTTTTTAAAAAGACTCCACAATTTTTACTTGGAATAGGATTAAATAGAAAAATCAAATTATCCTATGCAGAAACAGCTTGTTTACATGTCCAAAAGGCAACCATACCCAATAGAAGCCTGCTGGCTGATTCTGGTGATCACAGGCAACAGGACAAATGTTGGAAATCGGTTGATTCCATATAATATTCAGTTGCAAATGTAAACATACACCTAGAATAGTACGATTTTTTACAATGAATAAAGTAATATCAGAATGAGTGTCGGTCCTCCTGGTTTGGATTGGCCAGAATAACACAGTAAATGCTTTGTTTTTAGTTAATGTCATTGTTAGATGTCAGTGCTTGATTTTATACTCGTGGTCTTTAACTGTTGGATCAGGTTTATTGCCCAGTCACTTTCAGCAGTAGTGAGGAATAAGCAGGCTACAGTTATGAAACTCGGGTGCCATATTGCCAGTTTGGTAGCTCATATGTTGAACAATCCGGAAAAGGTCAGGCACATACATTTATGACATATTAACTGTAAATGGCATCTCGGAGGTTTATTAACACGCGGCACACTGTTTTTGCACACCAAATGCTAAGTGAGTCACAGCAGGCTCATCCATGGCTTTATTCTAGGAGATAATCTGACTGGAAGCATCGCACATTACTGATTGAAAATAAAAGCATTAATCCTTTGAAGTTTTCTGTACTTTATTGTACTCATGCATGCCTAGTGACAGCAGTTTCCTAAAAGTTAATTCTACCCGATTCTAGAATGTCATCTAGACAAGAATTTAGCGAAATATTGTCCGTTTAACAAAAGATTTAACAAGTTCACAAGTATTTTATAATTCAGAGTCTGCCCTCACAGCTAATAGGATGACGGTATTTGTGGATGGAAGCCCATATACTAACCCAAATATCCAGTTTAATATGTTTAAAAGTCATTTTCAAACATTAAACCTGCATCTTTCTTTAAATTAGCTGCTGATCCTGCATGAAGGGTCTTCTGTATGAAGGTCCTATTGTATTTTCCAATTGTTCTCCTGCATGGTTTCATGGCCTTCTAATAAAAAGTTCAAGTTGCTTCAACATACCTTATGCAGACATTGTCCACTGTCACCAGAGCTGTGGAGTTGAGAGTTGGAAGAAATTGTGTACCTAGAAATACACCGCGCAGAACACGCATGCAGTTAGGAAGTGTCTACATGGAGTTTGCAGAAGATCAACAGTACTAGAAAAGTAACGAAGGATAAAAAAATAAAAACATTGTGCTTCAATAAATGTAATTTAGGGTGTTTATTTACTTTACCTCAAATGGGTCTGCTATAACTAAAGCTTTTCGTCTTTTTTATGTCTCCCTCAAATTTTATACATTAAAGGAACATTCAGTAGAACTTCATGATATGACCGTTCCTCCATGTCCTAATTGGGTTCATGACTAGGGGTGGACCTTAGTAAAGTTTAAAATAAGCTGCTAAATGACAAAATTCTAAATATTGCTAGATATGATTAATTACCCTCCATAGCATTGTTCTGGCTTTAATTTTCCGAACTCTTTGTTTAAGGCTTTTTTTTTTTTTTTTTTTTTTTTTTAGTATCTATTGTACTGAATTCCCCAGGATAACATTGTAGATATCTTTATTTGCTTCTTTTTGCATTGTAGAATTTCTTTCTTACTATTAGTATGGGTATAAGCTTAGAGAATATTCAAGTTAAACATATTTCCCCGAGGCATTCAGCAGTTCAAAAAGAATGAGAAATGAGAACTTTTTGTATCTGTATATAAAATAAAAGTGCATTTATAATTAATCTGCCCCTATTTTCTGAACACGATTCTGTAATTAATTCTGTGCATCTTCTACATTTTTCAGTAAATTAACATTAATTAAGTTTGATGTGTTATGTCTTATTCAGTTGCATTCTTTCAAAATTTTAACAAGATCTTTTCACATGCTTTTTTTCAGGGTGAAGTGAAAGGAAAAGTTTTCAAGTTAAACTACTATGAGGTCAGAAGCTTTGCTGCTATATTTCACAATACTGCAATTTGCTGGGGCTGGATTCCCAGAAGATTCTGAGCCAATCAGTATTTCGCATGGCAACTGTAAGTAAAATAATAAAACACAAAACCATTTTAGCGAATGTATATTGGTATTGTTAGTTCGGCTTTAAAGAAAATGAGAAGTACAGATTTCTGTTCATTAGTAGATTAATAATTGTGACTTTTAAATGCAAGTAACCCAATTTAACAATAGGTCGCTTGCAGAGCCTATATGTTAGATCTCAGACTCGGAGAGTGAGAAGCAGCACAAATAGCCAAACAGTTGTGTTGAAGTTTCCGTGTGCTAACAGTGAGCATAGTAACAGGAGGAAAGGAATAGGATAGGAATACAAAGGAAACATTGGCAGGAAAAAATAGCTCCCAAATTCATATGTGTATTTAGCTGTTTACAAGAAGTTTATCTTGAGCTGGGCAGCTGAACATGGTGAGATGGGGCTTGTAAAGTCAAAACATTCCTACATGGAAATGAAGCATAACATTCCTTACCTTTGCTCTATGGATGGAGTAAAGAGAATGTATTGTATTTTTATTGAGACTAGATGACTTAAAGATAAAAAAATGTTATAGTTGGGTAGTAGCAATAAACATAACTACCCAGGCTTTAGGCTGTATAGACTCTGGAGCCTAATGATGTTTTGACAAGTGTCAATTTAACCCATCTCTTTATGACCCCATTCAGTAAATAAATGGCAGTGGGGTGATTAGAAGCCTCCATGTTGTCAGTAGACTTGTTTTGTTGACAAATATGTTGAAGCCTATTTATAGAGCAGTTATTGTGACATTTAGTGAACATTCTTTAAGGGTGAATCTACAAAGTACATGTGTTTTGTAAGTGACCACCAGGGAATGTTTTGTGAAAATCACATTTACAGCTTTTTGAGTTGACCCCTTGGACTCTCATCATAGGATCCATACAGCCTTGTGCCTAAAGTTCCCTTACAGTGCTTCTTCATTTATTTTTAACTTATAGTATTGTAAACTGATCCCGAATTGCTAATACACATTTACCTGATTCTAAGCAAATAGAGCTTTGTATGAAATAAGGTAGCCTTTTTTTTTTACTTTATGCGGCTGCTATATATCAACAAGACTTAAAAGAGCCAAGAGAAGCTCTTCACTTGGATAATAGAGCCAAGTCTTCCTTTAACAGTCTATGGTATTCATTGTGACACAGCTGTCATTTGAATAAGCCAACATGTCAAAAGTGACAAGTTTAAATTCCTAATCTGAATACTTTGGGTATATTTGCCAGTTTTACTTTTACTTTTAGGTACAACCAAATGTACAATGCAACAAAATAGACCAACGCCTATGATGGATTTGAAATTTCATAAAAAGTAATTTCAACTTGCAGACTCTGGTCAAAGTCCTTTTGTCTGTACAGGGGATAATCTCTTGGCATATCTACTGCTAATCTCTTCTACTAACCTTCTTAAAAGCTATAGGTTCTTAAGTACACAACCAGTCCCCTTCTTCCCAGTCTTATCAACAGACAGAATAGACTTAACTTTACTGAAAAGTGCTCTTTCCTGTAGCTTATCCTGGCTTTGCACAGCGTGGCCTTCATGCTGTCATTAAACTTTATGTATTTGGAGGCTGTAGCCAGGTGCTGATATGTTTACTAGGTTTAACTTTCTATTGAACCATCTGTTGGGCAGCAAACCAAAGTGGCATTTATGTACAGTAGCAGCTAATTGGTGCAGTAACAGAAAACACATAGCTCCAAAGCCACAGAGATCGCTGTCTATTAGGGAAAAAGCTTTCTCACCAGTGTGAAGCTGTAATTGTGATATTAATATTCACAAATTCAATTACATGTATTAAAATGATCAAGACAGGGAAAATGAGCAGACCCATACCACATGCTTATGAAATTAGCGAGGTAAAATTAAAAATGCACAAACCCAGGCTCATTCACAATAAATATATTCAATTAAAGGTTCTGTTAACATGCAAACTGCTCTTTTATATCAAACATGTTTATTCATATGCATTTCCTTGTGTATGAAGTAAGCCTATTTTATGTAGCATTTAAGGAATACTTTTAACATTGCATATGTATTTTCTAAGTATTGGTTATAAAAACACATTAAAATAATTCTATACTGTTTCAGAGAAACAACCTTAGGAGCTTTGGGTCCTAAATATTTGTCTCTTGGTATTTATAGTTTATTATTATTAAACAGTATTTATATAGCATCAACATATTAGCACTGTACATTAAATAAGGGTTAAAATGACCCTGCCTAGAAGAGCTTACAATCTAAAACTGATTAGCTTATTCATTTAAAATGTGTTTTGCAACATTTTGAATTACCCTCTAAAGGCCATTTCCATATAACTGTTATGTTAGTGTACCAGTGGGTAGGAAAGTTCGTATATTTGGATAAGTAGAAGATGGAGATCATCCAATCCTACTGTGAGAATTCCACAACTATTCATCAAGCATAACAAAGGAACATCACCTCATCATTGGGGTTTGAATTGACTGCAGCACTTGGGTATGTCACCAGATGGTCCCTCAGCAAATAGGATGTTAACATCAGTGTGACACTATTAATCTTACAGTGAAACTAAACCTGTGAAAAAATGAACATGTGATTGTATTTTTGTATTATGATAAATCTTCAAATCCATGGTTGAAAACTGCTTCTGCTTTAACAGGATTCTTTTCATGGCATAGAATAGCAGTAATTCTATCAGTGTCCTGATAATATATAGTTATGTAGTTCTGAACTAATGCTGGTTGGTAAGTTTGATGAGTAAACGGTAGGTTAAATCCAAGGTTTGTGGTCAGAAGATTATGGACTTGTTGCCATTAAGGTATTATTATAGCATATGTCCAGAAAACCTGAAACATATTGATGCATCTGTTGTACTGAGCTAAAGTTTTGATTCTCATTTTGTGCGGTCTTTTACGGTTATTGAGACTGGAAATTGTGGGAACTAAAAACTCTTTAAAAAAAAAATAAAAAAAGGTGTCTTCAAACTTCTTTCTTCTGACTGGTGAGATGAATCTGGACTACATGGCCATAGTCTTATTAAAGGATTGTGTTTCCTGTGTTTGAAGTAGTTCATTTATATTAGTCACCTGTTTTTTAGAGAATGGTAATCTTATTAGTTTTCAAGTTTTTCAGGAGAGGTGGCCTGTACATTCAAAGCTTGAGAACCAAACTTCTTCTGAAAAGCATTGTGAAAGAAATGTATTAAAAGAATGGTTGTGTAGGTTAAAAGCTTCCTTAATCAGGTCAAAGGATTTGAATACATTGCTAGGAAATATTTAGTTCACATACTTTTTCCTTTACATTCTCGGTAGAGTGCATTTGTGAATACATAAATTTTTTTTAACCAACCGATTGTACCATGTTTGTGACTTATGTCAAACCAGATAACTTTTTTCACATTTTTGGAAATAGCATCTGAAATAGCTGATACCTTCCAGTGCTCAACCCAGAAATTGTTTTGAGCGGGTTGGGAAGGAATTGTAGGCAAGTGGCAGTCCCGGTATTGTGACCCAACTCATCAGTAACCACCCAAAAACTGAAAAGTGCTGGGTGGTGCGTACCACTAAAAGGGGGAAGAACACTGCCTTCATTCTGTTCTGTCTATGTATGTAGAAAAATAAGGGTCTATGGACAGGTTTTTTTTCTCTGAGCTTGGCAGGCTAGTTTCCATCAGTTGCACCCCTGGGATTGATCGCAGTTTCATTTGCAACTTGCCAAGCCAAGTGATGCAGAGCACCTTGAAGAGAGAAGGCAAAGCTCTTATTATCATATCCTGAGGGTACCCCTGAACACCACAATCTTCATCCTAGTAGTGTAAACTATAAAGGGGATTGATTTTTTAGTGCCATACCTATTGCATTATTTTTGCCTTAAAATGTGTCCAGTGTTTTGAGAAGTGGAAATGCAACAAAAGCTCTAGAACAAGCAGAATCATTATCCACTTTCTGACACTTTTCCAAGCTGATTCCAATAGAAATATAAATATGTTTGGATTTCTTCTCTAACATGCCTGCATTGTTAAGAAATTCCCTGTTTATTTATGAATAATTTTATGTATTATATTACCTTTAATAAAACCTGTTCTGTTAAGCGAATCCTCTGGGATAAGCTTATTTTTCATAACAGAAAATGTCAATGCATGCAGTTATCAAATGATCAGTTCAGATTTCCAACCATAAATCTTAAATGATGCTTGAAGGAGTCAGGGGAGGAGGAGGGTCAGGAAAAATGATCTCTGAAACCCTTTAAGCTTCTTAAAAATTTCCTGAAATCCAGGGTGAGAAAAAAAAGGTACTTGAAAGCAGAACCTTGTGAATCAGCTATTGTTTTCTTTAGTTTTCCGTTTCTTGAATATCCACTATGTCATCTAGTGGAAGTTAACAAACACTGTGAAGGACATCAGATTAATGGATTGTTTATAGTGGTGTACCTTAGGTGACTGCCCCTCTGTGTGAACTAATAACCTGAGAAATGAAAATCAGGAGGTCTCCTAAAGACTTTTTGTGACATGTATTCCCTTTCTTGCAGATACAAAGCAGTATCCGGTATTTGTGGGGCACAAACCAGGAAGAAACAACACACAAAGGCACAAAATGGACATCCAGCAGATCATTATAATGAACCGGACGCTTTACATAGCTGCTAGGTACGTGTCTTCTGACTTTGCTTGTTGAATTAGTGAAGTTTAATTGAAACACATCTTTATTGTATTGCCAGGTTAGCCTTAAAATGACTACAGCTGGCCTCTACTCGCTGAAACACAAGTTGATTTATAAAAAGATAAACAGATTAATAACGTTTCCTTTTTTTGTAATATGTTCAGTTGAACTGAATATATTAAATATAATGACTAAAACTCCGATCTAGAGAATAACATAATTAAAATACACTGCAGGGAGCTTCAGCACAGCCTGAAATAGCTCTAAATATAAAACATTACAATATACTCCACTACCTGGCATTTGTCAATGCAATATTAAGTCCTAGTTGGAGGTTTTTATAAGTATAAGTATGCACACAATTTTGTAGATTCTTTACATAAAATAACACTATGAACTACCAATGCAGAGATATTGCTTCCAGGTCGAACCATTTGCATTTGCCACATTGATGTGTGACAGTTACTGCTTTTAAAAACGTACTTAGGCAGAAGGTTTTTATTATTATTATTATTAGCCCATATTGATTTTCATATGTAAATTAAGTCTGCTATATGTTTAAGTTGTGCACACCTTCCATGTGAGATGATTCAGCATTTGTCCATAACACAGACTTTATTCCATGGGCTGGGAACATAAGTGGCTCTCGGTTACATGCACCTGTCTTTCAGTATGTCATGTCGAATGACATGTGTTACATGTCTGTCATGAATTTTAAACAATCCTGGACCATCTTGTTTATACATTATTAAATCTTGTACGGTTATAATAAAGGTGACTGTGGCCTGGCCTAAAGGATTTAAAAGTAACAACACTGCAGTAGTACAGGAGATTAGTGGTGCCTGAAATTACCATTGTAGGTCTTCTAAGACATCTTTTCGTGACATTTTAATAAGTAGGAATCCTTGCAAAAAATGTTCAGGTCTTCGGAGAACTCCTACTATAATTACTATGTCTACAGCTCACAGCATATTAGTGTGGTGGTCAGTGGGAAGAATGCCTCTTACATTACTGGTCAGAAGTCACCCTTACAGATAGCCAAAAAGATCATTCATGAAACTAAACTAACCTGAAAGGCACACATTGCTCATTGCTCAATGAACCCTTAGCAACCTCTGGAGGAACCCGTAGGGTTCCACTGAACCCTGATGAAGAAACACTGTACTAAACAACTCTTGTATTTTAATTTGCGCATTGGAGACTCTGGTAGTTGCTTGACGGGCAGGACTTTATATTTATGATGGATTGGAACTTGCTGTAAGAGAGATCCCAGGAATCAATGATTTTACACAAGAATGAAGGGTCATTTCAAACATAAAAAATACGACATAACGGTCCTGCAGTGTAGCAACATTGTTACATTACAAACATTTTAGTTAAATTCACTTTATTAGGGATTTGAATTCTGAGTGAAACTTAATATAACTTCCCAGCACTTTATTCAGTTTAACCTTGAAAATGATAAAATAATTCCGTTCCCGTTCCAAATTAAATAAGGCATATTATAGGTATACGACTGAGAAGTAAAGTGTCTAATATACTGTAAGTAAAATCTGGAGGGCACACTGTGTTTGGTGAAGCTTTAATGTGCTAGAGCATGAACTTAATTTCCTGCTTCTAGTATTTAAACATTTTCAATCAATCAATGAAGCAGACTTCTAATGACTTGTTATTACAAGAAAGAAAAAGTAATATTCCCAACAGAAGCACCATTGTGTGTTGTAAGCCTGTTAGGAATCTGTTGATGATATGTAATATAGCCCCTGCAGCCTTTTATCCATCGGAATAGTCTTTGCGGTGAAATGGGAGACACTGAAACATAGATTTGCATCTGCTACAGGAGAGTCCTGTCTATGGCGGGTCTTCTCTTTGTTTTGTATCACGAGGTGTAGCTGAGCAATGTGCATCGAATATCCCCATCACTGTTCTACCTGTGATGAAATATCTCTTTTTAATTACTTGACTAATTTGACCCTTGACTGGTGTGATATCCTACTCATCATCACAGTGTACAATTTCATCTCTCTGCACTTTTAATGCACAATACTGTACCAGTTAAAAGCAATTGGTAATTACCATAGCAGGCAGTAGAGGCAATAAGATTTGCATGTTGGCAGACTGGATATATTGTGGGGATATGGGCTTGTTCTAATTACTAACCTTTGAATATAATTCATAGATAATTATTTACTAGCTGGAATGTTCACTTCCATCATATGTATGCATTCATTTTTTTTAATCCAAAATGTATTATCTGCACTCAAATGAGAGATAAAATAATAATGAAAACAATAATTTAAAGTGTTTGCATGTTGCTTTAGAAATAAACAAAAATGTATAGTTTATCTCACCAGTCTGGTTCTGCTTTGTGCACATGAGCCGACAAGGAAAAATAATTAGCAGAATGTTAATCTCATAAACGTACTGCTCCTGCTTCACGGTCCAATCAGCAGGTCAAGGTGTGCTGGACCCAAACTCTTTGCCTAGTTGTAATACTGCTGCATTGGAGACCAGCAGTCTGGTTGTACAGGGGTTCTCCTAATTAACTAATCTGTCTACACAGAATTGGTAAAACATACTTCAGATGGTAGTTGTTCCCTAAAACAGGTTTTAAATATTTACTTTCCAAATTTATAATAAATGGACTATCCTCAAAATCATGTATATGTCTGACATAGTTTGTGAAATGTCTTACTGAATGCTAAAAGATCCCATGGGGAAAGATTCATTTATATCCAAATGTTTGTAATTGGTGAAACACGTTCTGATTCTGCTGGGAAACCACATTGTCATATATATCAATCCGGCTCATTCATATTTGTCTACCAAATACTGCCTGCAAAAGACCAGCAGAGAGAGTTTATTTTTCAATGGAACTCAAATACTTTTCATAGTTATATATTTCAATCAAGAGTCTGCTGCCCTAGCAACTTACACAAGCTGTGACTGCAGCCTCTGTGGATGTGGAGTAATGTGTGGAATGCCAACCCCCTTCAATAATTAGTGCACTGCTTCATTAGTTGTGTTGATGGACTAAAGCATCAGAACTAGCATTGATGTGTGAGTCAGAGCTAGTATTGCTACTAATGTAACACACAGAAACTCCCCAGTGAGTCTAAATAAAAAGGCTAAAAAAAATTTACATGCTTATTAATAACAAAGGATTCCCAAAACCAAGGGTTATCTAAGATCCCGTAGTACAGACCCTGTTGTGGTGCAATTTCTTTTATCTAATGAAACCTAGCTTTGTCTGATGAGCTACTGCTCTGAAAACTCATTGGAATTCCAATGGGGCTTCTTTTAGCACAGCAGAAAAGAAAACTAATGGAACACATTTCTTCCCCAATTCTTTGGCCTGGTTAAAACAAAACATTTGGTAGCAAGTACAAAACCTCTAAATGTTCTCTTTAAATAGGTCTAGTATGAAGGTGCATTCATTTGCCCGTTTCAAATCGGATACTTGTTCCTGTTTTCTAAATAAATATTATAGACAATACATATCTGCGTGTCACGATGATGTGTTAAACTTTGTACTGAAATTCTGTCCATTTCCATTGAACACCCACCTTGCTTGAAGCCATGAATGGCTTCCCACTGTGCAGATCAACACACGTCAAGAGATCCGCACCCCTCAAGAATCCGCAGAGCTGTTCATTCAACAGCTACTGTAGCACATTTCCTGTAAACAGACATTATTATGAATGACCATAGGTCATGCAAAGCCAGTAGCATTGAACAAATAGTCTTACCCCACAAGACTATGCCATGGTAACAGAATCCTTGCCACGTCTATGAAGAACTTTTTCTCTTTCTGCTTGTGCTAACTTAGCAGAATGTCAGGCTGGTTTGTATTATACAGTTAGTGGAGCTTACTGTTTGAGCAGTACAAAGTCTTTTGTCTAATATGGGAAACGCTGTAGTTCGAAGAACTGTAGGGATGCTTTAGAAAAGGAAGTTTCTCACTGTGTTAACAAACAGAGGTGGGAAGTACAATTATCCCGTTATTAAGTTCCATTGAGACAGGGCTGCCTATGTTATCCAATGTACTTAGCAATATGGGAGAAAACAAGCCAAGCAGAAAGGTTTTCAGATTTTCCCTTAGTGTGACCATAATAACGAGGATTCCTTGGCAATTATGTGCTATGCAAGTGAAAAGGCTCTATATTGCTTCTTTATGAGAAGCTTGTAAACTTGTTCATGCAAATGCATTGTAACAAAACAAATATCAAAACAGCAACTTAACATCAAATTAGCTTTTGTCAGACACAGTCCAGGGGTTGTCCGCTAATGTTCACTTTATAGCATTTAGTATGGAAAGATTGGGTTCAATTATTGAGTTTGATGTGTTAGGTTGCGGTGATGCTTTGCAGCACAACAAAATGGGCACAGCAAATTAAGTTGAAAGCTAATGTTATTCTTTTAATGACCCAGACTGTGGTCTAGCTATTAAAGTGAACTGCGTGATAAACTGCAGTGTCCAGCTCCTAGGAGGCAAACAGAAGTTCTTTTCTTTAGGAAACCCAGAACACTCCATATTGCAGCATTTGGCAGACAACAGAACCCAATTACAAAAGAATTTAGCCACAAGCGTTAAGTAGTTGTTGGAAATCCTCAACTCATTTCTAGTTGTTTTGGCATGTGGTTTAATATGCAAACACTTTACTAGTTGTGCCCCAAAATGTGTTAACCCCTTTATTGCTGTTTTACACATTCATTCTTTTTAGAGACTGTACAGGGAAACCACAGACTTGCTCACTCATTTATCTAGGATTAAAATGCCACAAGGTTAGGATTAAGGCTAGCAAATCTAAACTACAAGCTATGATGTAATAATGAGCCATAATACATACATACATGAATAGAAATATGAACTAATCACAATAAAGAACAGCCATTCCCAACCAGGATCCATGGAACCGTAAGGTAAATTCAAAGGTTGCTAGATCTTCCTTGAGATCTGGCTGAATGACTTCCAATCAAACAATACGTGAATATTTCTACTATGTTGACATAGACGATATTTTAGGTAAAACTGTTACGGCAGATGCATGTTTCTGTGTAGAGTTGTCTTTACAAATTATATTAAAGCAGTTGACAATTGGCTCTAGGCAACCCAAATTGACCACTTTAGTCGCATTTGACTCTTACTACACGTTAGTTTTATACAGAACCAGCAAATATTATATACATCCTTTAGCTGCACCCCAGGTAATGTGGTATCCAGGATGGCCATTCTGAGTTTAGGTCAGTGGAATTTAAAGTAATTAGGGCTGACCGATTTTGCTGATGCTATAATAGCTTTTTACTGAATAGCTCTTTTTATGTAAATATAGGCTAACCTCAGATTGTTTTCCTCCAAATTTCCCCAAGGCAGAATAGCAAACAAATGTATATGGGTACATAAGGCCAGGTCACAGTAAAATTGCTGTTGAAAGAAAATATTCCCTAGTATTTCAATTGTGTACATTTAACTAAGTATCAGTGTGTGACCAAATCAAGAAGGCCTTGAAGCACTTATGCAGCTAACATTCACTGGTTTAGTTAACAAAGTCATAGTTTTGTGCAGTTCAGTAACCAGCTACAAACAAAACCACACAATGAACATACACATAGGGACCATAAAATATGGAAATGATGCTTCTGCAGCAAAAGTGGGGCCCACTGTTCACATTTTAATATGTGGAATTACATAAACTGAGATATGCACTAGTAACTCAACTCCTTCATTTGCTTTTTATGTGAATAGATTACACAGAGTAGCAAAAAAGTTTGACCCAACAGACTGTGAAATGATTGTGACTGTTAGAAGTGTAGGCTTGAGAAACATCTAGACTTTACAGTTGGCCTATAAAGATATTGGAGGGAGGCCAGACATGTAGGCGGAATCTGTTTGTCCTGAGAAATCTGTGCCTAGAGGAACGGGCTTGTTGTACAAGCTTGTGCTGGTGGTTTCTGTTGGGGACTTGGTGAAGTCATCAAACTGCCATCAACTGCAGCGGAGTTTCATACCAGAACACTACAAGAACTTTGTGGAGTAACTCTAATGTGCAGCAATTGTAATCTGGGCCAAGGTGGTTTAGTATTATCGGTCTCAAGGAATACTTTGTCAATAATATATTTAGACAATTTGTCAACAGCCCCAAAATGTTGGCTGTTAATTGTACAGCAATGTTATTGTAATAAGCCTGGAATGAAGATTTCTGTTTTTGATATTTTTGCCCTTTAAGGCACAACATATTTTTATCCTATTCCTGTTATCACTAATTATACACAGTTCATTCCTACCTACCTATTGTATACTACACTCCCACCTCTGTGATTGTAAACTCATTTTGGAAGGGTCTTCCTCTTTCATATATCTTAGCTTGTATTTGTTATGCATGCAGTTTACCATTTTTAGCCTTTGTCTATTGTACAACACTGTGTTATATGTTGGTGCTTTAGAAATAAAAGATAATATAGTGATATTTGTGTACTTTTGTTGTTTTGCACATGCATCGGGAAAACTTTTTTTTTTTTTTTTAAACTCAAAACCATACAAGTATACAATTTTAATCATTTACCTTTGTTTTAATAAACACAAAGGGTTGCCCTGATGTGTTCTTTAAACCTTCCATGTTTTCTTGATTTTCATTGATCCTCCAGATAAATCCATGCCAATGTTAAGCTGTGTGTTGTAAATCTATTTGCTTTATTTTTTTCCAGGGATCACATTTATACGATAGACCTGGATACACCACACTCAGATGAAATCTATTTCAGCAAAGTAAGTACTTTTAGGGGGGTGGGCTCTGTAATATTGGGAGTGTCTTTTGCATTCCCAGTATAAATTCAGGTTATTGCTTGCTGTGCTGTATATGTTCCTTTGTTTAAAACTCCAATTCCAAGTTTTATAATCCATCTCTTCCATTTTTTGCCCGTGGTTACATTAGCAAATTTTTGGACAGACTTCTGCTCTGTTTCTGTGCCATCCCTGACTTTTGTTTCCTATGGGTCTGATGTACTACATCTGATTGACCAAACATATTTAAAGATGGAGAAATTACATTTATTACATGCATTTGTGAAATGACTTTAGCCCCTGCTGTGTTTTTTTCCTTGATGGAAATGTCTCTGAATACACGCAGGATTATCCATCAAATGGCTTTCATCCAGCTGAGTTATGCATTTGCATTATGTGTTAACATTTACTTAAAACACAAACCAACGTTCTAGCAATGTTTTGTCTTGCTGTTAATAAGTGATTGCCTTAGTTTAATGCTTTTTATTCACTCCTTGACTATCAAGTTGATGCATTACCTAAGGCGCGACATGTCATACAGTATGAAGAATTCTGAAAAGTTTCACGAATTTTGAACTGACTTGGTCAATTCAAAACAAAGAAGCTGATTTCTATTTTTCTTTAATTACAGTATTTCCACTATGATAAATGGTATTATAATAAAATTTAGAAAGTAGATTTTGGAAGAAACGTGTGTATGAGGGTTGGAATATGTCTAGAGTCTTCCTAAGGTCAGGAGACCATTTGGATTGTTAGTGCAGCTGCCTAATTCCTTCAGCATTTACAGCAAAGATTTATGTTGACAGGTGAAGACAGCATAATAGCTGGATCTTCACTCAGTACGTCAATGGGCCTATCCATATTTTACTGATCAGTACAAAAATGTAGGTAGCCCACGGCTTCTCTGGGTAGCACCCCTCCCCCCCCCCCCCCCCCTTTGTATGTGGGACAGCTGGAAGCCTGCAATGGTTTCAGTACCTGGATCTTAAATTCACATGGCTCTGCAGGAGATGTTCCTAGAACAATTATCTGTAGCACAGCTGTCCAGGCTATGCTTGAATGGAAAACGGAAACCTTACTTGTGTTGTTTTTCCAACAAAAAAAACAGCCTTGTTTTTTTTTTTTTTTAATTTTCATTATTGTGTTTTATAGTTAATAGGTGTAATTAGGTAATCACTTTTGTCTGACAATAAGTTGGTTGTCAGGAAATTCTGAAATTCTCAGAAGATAAATGCAGAGTAAATATATCAAAGTTAAGCCCTGTACAGGTACCAGAAGTTAAGCCTTGTACAGGTACCAGAAGTTAAGCCCTGTACAGGTACCAGAAGTTAAGCCCTGTACAGGTACCAGAAGTTAAGCCCTGTACAGGTACCAGATTTCTCGCTGGGAACAATCTTTTGTTTGCTTTCCAGTAACTGTGGAAGGAATGAGCACTGTACACACAGCACTGTTCCATTCTATGGAGTGGGGAGGGAGAAGGATGAGAGAGCGGCACTCCACTGTGCTGCCTTCCGTTGGAGAATACAGCAGTTGTCCCGCTAAGCCTTTCATTGAATCACTAGGATAGACCGATGAATGACGTCGGGGTAACACTGCACATGTGGTAGACTTTTTTTCTTAGATGCCAGTCATCTAGTGTGTCTTAAAGATAGTTTTAAAACATTCACCCCGTTTCCCATTGTTCTCATATCTCAGCACAGTTTTGGTAAGTACAGCCCAGCATTGTGTAGGTGTATTAAAAACAAAACAAAATGTGCATTTGGGTTGTTGCTACACATTCAAGCATTGCTCATTGTATAGAGAAAACATTTAATGCTCAGGTACTTCATAAAAATATTTTATGATAAAACTAATGGTGGATGAAAAATAGATATATCCCGACACGAACACATCTTGACACCTCCGTGCTAAATAACAAAGAATATCTACTGGCAATGTGTGTGTACTGGTTATAAATCATATACAACTTCTTGAATATGCATTGCTCCCTACTCCTAGCTATTATATAGATAATAGAGCTCAAATCAAAGAGACAAAAATCCTCCTTTGGAATGCTGAGCATCTCTTTCCTCAACTTTGTACTAGTGATATTATGCTGATGGCGTAAAACTCTACCCAGGGATTTCTATATGGCCTGTTAGAGCTGCATGCCTCATTAGCATATTGCTATGCCTGTGGTGCACAGAACTACGAGGAGAGCGTTAATAAAGCCATCCCTTGATACAGACAACAACTAAGTGTGTCATGTCTGTGCCTCTATTCACAGCGATAGCATTTTCCTTTCAGCCTGACATTTCTACATCTTGCATGTACAATAGTGTGTTATTAGTGGCACACAAATGTAGAACCGTAATATGTTTTATGCCGGTCTACAGGGTAAAGAGGCAGCAAAGCGAGCTTTCCATAGGCAATCAACAACTGACACGACCTTGCAACTAGGTATTGCCCAAATGACCACACACCTGTCCAAGAGAACACATTGAACATGTCAAAAAATACAAGATACTGTATGATACTTTAAATAGATGACAATTACTCACAAGGGAGACACTTGCATCACGTAAACCTCTATTCTGTAGCTTGTTTCTTGACTTTAACTCTGACATTACCAATCAGACATGGCAGTCTCTGGAGCACTAATTGATTTTCTTCTCACCTGATCTTTTCAGAAACTGACATGGAAATCCAAGCAGCCGGATGTAGACACCTGCAGAATGAAGGGAAAGCATAAGGTAGGCAGTTTCCATTTCTTTGTCTGACACCAAAGGTTACCCTTTAGACGCCTATCTGTGCTGGGAGCCTGTGATGTGTTACGGATCACAGCGCACACTGCTCCAGCAGTAATTATTTTTTCAATTAACTTGGTGACTTTAAATTGCAGAACAGTGGATTGTTTACTGATAAATATCATGTTAAAATGAATCCTGCACAAGACCTTAGAAATAGTATTAGCATTAATGGAAGGCAGAGTGCAGTGTGCTTTTCTGCATAAACCAAAGTGTAAACGTAATCTTTTAAAAGAAAATATGGAGGCCACCCTTGCTGATATTTTCCTAAAAACGTTACTCCACCAAGCATGAAAATCAGGCAGTTTGAAACCCCACCCAGCATAAAAATAAGTACTTACACCCAAATACTATGTGTGTAATATTGCATTATCTCTTAAAAAAAAAAAAGTTTTCTCTTTTTTTAAAAACAGAATTGTGTCTTCTCTTTACTGACTACTCTATTCCAAAGAGACAGTCTGGTGTATTGTACCTGGCATTTAATATCTGCCCTTTTCAGACAGAATAATAGAAACAATCCAAAAACTACTTTAGCCTAGAATGGGCTATTGGAATTGGACTTCTTGGCTTGTTGAAAACGGCTGTAGTAGGTTAGGTAGCCCATTGACATAAGATGACTGTTGTGCAAACCAGCCATTTGTGCTGTAACAGTCATCAATTTTTTATCTTTAGGGGGATTGTAAAGCCCTCTAGTTGCATTAACAAACCAACTTCACTATTGTTGCTTTTGGGATAAGTGGTGCCAACAGTGGTAACTGTTATCTTTTTTGACAAGAACAGGAATGTTTAGCCTGCTCATAGTAGCCCGAGTCACAGTAGCCAAGGATGAGACCATGCATGCAAGTCTGACTACCTTTATAATCTAGGGATAGCAAGACCAATCATTCTTTTAGACCAGGAAGCTCTTCTTGCAGTCTGGGACACATACTCCAGGTTGGGTAAATGGGAATGTTGCATGGAATCATGCTGGGTTAGATGAGGCAAAAAAAAACTAGATATTCTAGGGGTATCTTGAAAATTTCCCTCACATGCCCTAACATTGTTTTTTGTCCTTTCTACAGGATGAATGTCATAATTTTATTAAGGTTCTACTAAAAAGGGATGAAGAAACACTGTTTGTCTGTGGAACAAATGCCTTCAATCCTTCTTGTAGAAATTATAGGGTGAGTATTTTCACATTTGTATACATTTTGTAGACCCAAGCAAGAGTAAAAAATAGATTTTTAAAATATAGAATATATCTGACAATGTTTATAGGTAGGATGAATAGAAAGGTAGCTATGAAATTTTCAAGAATCTTCACATTCAAGTAGATAATGCTATATTAACAGTGGCAGGGATTGATCGGGTTTTCTTTCATTCACAATCCTTGAGTCCATACTGCCAATTGTGATTACTGTTATTGCTGGCCCATGGTAATACACTGATTTTTTTATTTTTCCAAAGTTAGTAGTAAATTTATCAGCCAGAAAAAAACACATGCATTTTAACAAAGACATCACAAACCTTTAACTGAAGTTATGTCAATAATGTGAGTCCATAACAAGGTTTTTCATTAGCAGTGCAAAAAGTACAGTAGTCCAAAGCAATCAATAGGAATTTATATTATGCTTAACCAGTACTAGTCCTTGGGAAAGTGAAAACTGAAATAAATGTAATTTTGGAAGGCAATGTATGCTTTTTCAATAACGAATGTAAGAAGATTACAGTAATCACAGGAGACACTGCTGAAAGCAGACCGGTAGTGAATGGTTACTCCTAATTGCTATGAGTGCCACTGTTTAAATCTGGGATACCTGCAAGTAATTGTGCCATTAGTGTGCAAAGGTAGGATTACCTGTCTTTAAACAATTTGATGACTTGAACATTCTTATTTTAATAAATCAAAATGAAAATCTTTTGGTTACATTGCAATTCATTTTTATAAAATTTTTACCCACAAATCCTTTGTTAAATATGATTTCACAGTGTTGCTCCACGAGGCCTACTCTCTAAAAATATTAGGTTTATTAAGAATGGCTAACGAGCTTGGATTAGCTGTATGCAAGTTGGATCAATAGCTCTAAATTCAGGCTTTTTCTGTGTTGTAAACCAATGGTTTTGGAACTACAGATGGCTACAGGGCATAAAGGCATATTCTGCATATCTCCACCTGCCATCCTTAAATGAAGACCATTTGTGCATTCAATATTGATGGAATTATGTTGGGATGCCTTCTGTTTTAGGGATAATTCCACAATAACAATTTAATGAAATGCACTGCATGATCTGGGAACAATCTCTTTGCGTTTTACATACTGCAGGCCCAATACAACCAGTATTTTGATATGTTGTTCCTATAACCAAACTAGACAGATATATTAGCCAAGTGTTCCATCATAAGGCCTTGCAGATAACAGAGCCTGCTGCACACCTGGGCTTACTATGCTGGAATTTGCTATCTTTCTTCTTATCTTTCTGACTACTGCAGGCCTTGGAAAATAAACTAGCTCACAGTCCCAAGGGCCTGTCTATTCCACTGATAATCAGTATAGCTGTGGGGGCAGCTGATTGTTTACTTCCCATAGATCTTTCTTGTCTCTGAATGCACGCTACAGTATTTGCATTCAATACTGGAAATGTGGGCATTTTATTGTCTGGTATTTTTACCATACCGACATGGGTAAATAAAATGTATTATTTTTAATGAATGCTTTCTCGCTGTTTTCTAATGAAAAAGGTGGGTGTCTGTTAGATGCTTACCATTCAGTGTGCATTTTGCTATTTTCAGTTGTAAGATGTTAAATCTCCACACATTGACACTGGTATTATGTACTTGAATTCTTTAGATAAAGACGGGCACCTGCTTTTAGTATCATGTGGGTGCCGGTGTTAGTAAAGGATGCGTCCTTCTTTTTAATCCTTTTGTTTATCTGTTCTGGTAGGCAGTGGTTGTATACTAAAGTCTGATTTTCCTGCACTCCTCCACCGTTCTGTGCTTTTAGCTGTGAAGAATACGCAGCTGGTTTTCCAATAGCTGTGCCAAGCACTGACTACCCTTACGCCCCTTGTCACCATTCATTTGTTACAATTATTGCTTCTAACAACAAATTCTAATAAGTTGCTTTTTTGCTCTATTTGTTGAAGAGGGGGTTATGATTTACAGAATACAGATCCATCTCCTCTATTCCCACAGATGTTTTCTTACAATACCATTCAGCATCTGTAGACCTCATCACCTGCTGCCCATGTCATTGGAACCATGAGTGAGATGTGTAGGGGGAACTCACACCAGTTAACATGGACACCTGTGTTCTTCCTGTCTGTTCTGCTAGCTTTGCAGATGGTATTCCATCAACCTTTGACACATTGAACAGATGATCAAGCCTATTTCCTGGGCAGCAAAATGAAAAGGCAGATGGGCATCATAGGTGGAATATGACCAGCCTATTTCCTTTCATCTGACACTTCCAACTCCAGCTTAATTGTGCTGCCCACAAAAGTAATTGCTTTCTGAAAGGCTGGACAGTGAAGATTCATGACAGGAAACAAATGATGACAGGTCCTCAGCTAAGTGATGAAAGCTTCATAGCATATGAGTAAAAAGTTAATTGCTGCCTGGTACAGCAGGCAAGGTTATTTCTCATGAACCTTAAGCAGTTTTTGATTGATGTCAGGTATACCATTCTAGAGAAAGTAGCTGCAAGATGGATTGCAGTCAAATTTTCAAAATAGCCAACAATGATGTATGATTTGCTTTAGTTTCTGGTACTGGCTACTCTTCAAATTCACAATTCTTGACCATCAATAGAGACGAATGTGTTTATGCTTTACTTTTTGATGTATGCATAGTAAAAATATTGTTTGCTTAGTCAATTCAAATGTTTCTTTTCCTTGAACATTTAAAATGATATTCAGATCTATTGGATCAGTAATAAATATGACGCCGTATATGCCCAACATAAAGCTGGGCCAGTACAACATGAAAAGTACCCAGTAAAATAAAGCCTAGCAACATCTTTTGCAAATCTTTCAGAAAGAATACTTAACCCGTATAGTAGAAGCAATATATGTGTGTCTGAGTGTGTTATACACATTATAGTCATGCTTTAAAAATAGAATCATGTGGGCAATAATTATAAAGCACAATAATTCATGCTGTTGGCCATGGATGACCCCCATGTGACTTCTGCTGCAGCTCAGCGACATACATCAGCCAGTGTTTAGCCACTACCTGGAATTGCTCCAAGGTTGTTCTTGCGAACAAAGGAGACTTTATTACATAGTTGTATGTTGAGCAAGTGCCAGTCACCACAGACCGCATAGGCAGATAGCTCAGGAGAAATCCCATGATCGGATAAAATAGCAGAAAGTTTAGGGGAATGGTTTCTTAGTGACAGGAGTAAAATATGCGGGAAGGGAGGTTAATGGGTGGTTTACCATTTAAATGCTTTTATTTTTTACCTACGTAGCTGATGTAGCCACATCACTTCATACTGTATATGGAAATGTACCAAGCTTCTAGGCTACAATAGACCAAATAAAGATTGATTTCTGCAACCCATACGCCAATGTTAACATAGCTCTATTTTAATATTATTGCTAGGAAGGATAAATAAGGAGTAATGGAAGGACTGGCCTGTTATTGACTGGCCCCTAACAACTATCCATCTTGATACATTACAATAACGCTTATGCTATACTGTTAACGTGCACCCCAAATCAACCCATTCAAATAAGCTGCCAACACAACACAACACAAAACACTTGTTTGGGCATGCAATTTTTTTCCAAGTGCAGTGAACCACAGTGTATTACTGTGCGTTGTAATGTGCTATAATGCACATGCATAAGTGGAATTTTCCCAATGCTTTGGGGGTTCATTTCAGAATTAATGGAAATATAACACCCTGACACACCTAATGTGTGTTAACGTGCATTGTTGTGATATGATGCAATAGCAATAGTGGAATAGTAAATTGATGTGCATGGACCCCAAGTGTCTGCTGACATATAAAGCATGGAATATACTATTGTGTGTCAATTCATGTGGGTAACCCCTAACTGCTTATCCAAACCTATGTTCCATAGGGGTGCCAGGGATGAGAAAACTCTTGCAGTCAGGGGCTTACTAGAGTTCATGCACACAGTTGGCTGCATAGCAGTGCACCACATGCCTTCAGTATGGGCAGACATTCAGAGTTGGTGTTGCATATTTTATCCAGTTAGATGTTGGAATTTATCTTTTAGTCTGCTGTGGAGAAATGACAGCTGGAATGTGATTAGCTTCTTTGCTCTGTTTGCCTTTTCTTTCCCGTAGCTCCTATTACTGATCTCAATTGTTGCTTGCAGTACAAGTTATACAATCTTTTTTGTTTGACAGATGGACACACTTGAGTTTATGGATGAAGAAATTAGCGGCATGGCAAGATGTCCATACGATGCCAAGCATGCGAACGTCGCCCTGTTTGCAGGTATGGCTATTATTTGATTAGTTTTCATATTCCAGACATTTTACAAGTATGAATTTGGAGACACATTTTTTCATGCAAGCATGTTCTGTGAAGGATCAAAAAGAGCAGTGCTCAAAGTGCAATGACCTATGGAAGCCAGTAATTTTTTTTTTGTTTTATGTTAATTAATTATATTACGGTGGCCGCTATGGGTCACCACATTTTTGGAACGGTTAAAAAAAAGTACAATGCTGTAATATAGTTGTTGTATATAGAAAAGTGCATGTGAGTTATGTACTTTATTATGAACTGTTATTTAAGCATGTACAGCAGTATGCATTATCTGGTCTCCAGCGGTTGATCAGTGTTTGTATACCTCCAAAAGGGGCATAGAAATTCTTCTTTAAGACCTGCCAGCTCAGAAGTTGTCTTTGTCTCAGCAGAGTATATCCCAGCATGAAGCAAGTATAAAGAGACTGTGTAGAATGTTGATATAATCATTAGCGACTGTTTACTTACATATTACCTCCCGTAACTCATTATTGCTTTGCAGCATATGTTGTTTCTACCAAGTAGTGTATTAAAAGAGGGGGAAAAGAGGTAAAATAATCAACAGCCTTATTTTAATGAGTGCTAAATTCTAAATTTAATGTTGTGTGCACTGTATTGAAATTGTGTCCTGTTCTGCATTCGGGTAAGGAACTGCCTGCCATTTAGGGAAAATTTAAATCGTACTTTGACGTGCTCTTTTAAAAAAAGTATAAAACTTTCATTGTTAAAGTGAAATGTCAGATGTAATTGGAAATATTGCTTTAAAAGATTGGAAAGGTCAGTGAATACATTTCACATTTGCATCCCAAGGTTTTCATTTTCTTAGTTTATGTTATTGGAGGTAGGGAAGATGGGGGGTGGGTGGGAAAGAAATATATCAAATTTAATCTAAATTCGTCATATGACGCTGTCAACACTAACCAAAAGAGTACAATTTGTCACCCACTCAGCTAAATGCTGTCTGTATAAATATTTAATGAGATGTCTATGACAACCACATAAAAACCAGAACAATCCGATGCATTACTGCACACATCTCAGTGATGTATGCACTGGCAGTAGGTAGGGATTCCACTTCTACACTCATTCCCATACGTATATTATATGTCCGCTGCGCATCAACAATGACTTTGTGGAAACAAAATAGACATGATATGACTTTAGTTAAAGGGTTGATGTGGCAATTATGTCCACATCCTTTATTTACATTTACTACTACAGGGAACTATATAACATAGATCAGTTATTATTCATTTAAAGCCCAACTCTAGCTCAAACATTTTTTTTTTTTGCAATGTATCAAGAGGAAAAAGGAATGACCTGTACACAGTAGGTGTGTTGCAGTGATAGGCACCTGATATTCCAACATTCATAAATGGACTCACAATGTGTGGCCCAAACTCCAACACTATGAAACAATTTCAAAGTGTTTGCCAAAAATGTATCGCATGTAACTTTATTTGTCCACATGAGTTTTTATACATTTAAATAACTTTATTAAGTAGCAGTAATTCAACAATAGGACAACTTACAGTAAGTTTACAGTCAATGATAAAGCATTGGTAGGTTGGTGTAACCAGTGGAGGAAATTAGGTGAACAATTCATTCCTAGAAGAAATGTAGAATCAGTTTTAAAAGTATTCTCTATAAAAAAGTATGATCTAGTATGTGTACAGGATCAAGATCAGATTGATCTAGCTTGGGTTAAACTAGTGCACAAACAAAATAGACGGCTGCTTTTTAATCCGTAAACTCATGGTTAGCTTTAAAATATTGTTGTAGTGGTTCTGTAAGTATAGCACATCTGGGACAGGTCTGGATTGGTGAATCTGATGGTTAATCTATTGCAACAACAAAAATGTGATCCGATTAGTTGCAACAACTTTGTTTTATTGTGCTGTGCTTCGGTTTTTAGTTTGTTTTTATTGGAACTAATTCTTGGTCTGTTTGATACAAAATCTTTGCTCTTTGGCAGACTAGTTCCAAAAAACACACACGCAGTGAATAGGAAATTTATTGGACATATACTTGATGGATGTACATGAACCAAGTTTTATTGTTGGAGAAATAGAAGGAACTCATCAGTGCTCTAGAGCCCAGGGCAGCCTATTGGATTATATATTATATGCCGTAGATATTTTACTACTAACCCCAAGTGGCCTTGTAGAAACTTTTCATTTTTTATGGTGCTTTAGTTGCCATTTTATGCCTATTCCTATTAGCTTATGCATTGTAAGATATGCGACCACCAATGAAATGTGCCCAAAAGGTATCGATCAATTGCATGTTAGACTCCGCTCACTGACTCGAGAGGAAGGTATTTCAGTGTTTGATGGAGCCAAGTTCTGAGCTGTTTTTCATTACTTTACCTCAACTTGAAAAAAATTAAGAAAATACCAGGGAGAATGTAACCCAGAGGGGATAATGAGAGTGGAAAGAAAGATAATTTCCCATGACTTGTGCTAGCCTTCAGCATCTTCCAAATTGACCATGTAGACTCATGTTTGCGTATAGGAAAGTAACTGAAAGCATGAATGATACTTGGCTAACAAAATTTTGCACTTAACACTGAACTACTTACATGCCTTTTTTTGTCTCTGTGTATAAGAATAAGGTGTATTTGTTATGCCAACATTTTATTAAAAAGATACAATAAAAAAAATTAACCATGCAAAGAATACAAAAACCTATAGATGATTTTGACCAAAACATCATTATATGTGGAAAACGGAGTTATGATCCTCAGCTAAATAATAAAATAGTTTGAAGTTTGATGTTTTAAGTCTAAAGTTCTGCTAATTAACAAACAACATTTATGGGTTTATGCAGCCTTTATATTGTTTGTTTTTGTCATTTTTGCAATAGTTTCCACTATCCAACCAAGGACAAACATCAGGTTATATCTAAAATGTAAATGCGTCCAAAAAGAAAAAAATAAACCGTCTCAGTGATGGTTATTTAGCATTGTTTTATATAAGTTATGCTACTGTTTAAAATCAGTGTATTTACAAATCAGTGCGGATTTGCATTTTACTTGTTTTATCCCCTTTGACCTCCCAGACGTATAATATGGAGAGTTTAAATACGTGATGACTGAAATTAAACATAGTGTTTGTGTGTGAGGATTTAAATTAGCACAGTATTTCTGCAATAATACCTATGTCGGGCAGTTTTCCGATGCTGACTAGGTTGAACAGCGATTCACTTCTTCTCAACGTCTTCTGGAAACAATCATCAGTAAGACAAAAATCCTTAGGAAACCAGGTCTCATTATTTTTTCAGGGAGCTACATATTTTTCCCTATTACATCAACCTCATAATCTTCTACAAATAAGCAAATGTAATGTAAATCTTCAGGTGCAGCCGTGTGCCGTGGAACTGAAATTGCACCCTGGCTAATAAGGGGATTTAGTCCATTAGTCTGGTAAAAATGACATGTGAGCATGTCATTGTATGGTTTTCCAACAAGCACCATAGACTTGCCCTGATCTTGTTCTGCTGTTGGAAATATGATCTCATCATTTGCTTTAACCACAGTTGGAAGTTGTATCCTTGGGAGTCGTATATGTAGAAATGTGTTTCCTATATAAAGTACACACCTCGACCTTTACTGTTCTCCATAATCTACAGTCATAATGCTCACACACTCTGCATGTAGTATGCCATAATGATATTAAATTATTTAGAAAAGACTTATAATAATAACCCCCTGATAATCATATTCCAGCTGTTAAATCCATATAAGTGTCACAGGGGAAACAGGATCAGCAGACTAACCCAGACTTCCCTTTGCCAACAACAGACCTTAGTGCATCCATGGGAATTCCAAGATGTTTCCTGGCCAGATGGGACAAAAAGCCTGCCAGGTTTTTCTGGGTGTTGTTGGGGTTACTTATGATCACATCAAAGTTTAATTGTGTGTTTATAAATGCCAAATACATCATTATATCCAGTGATAAAGACAGCTCTAAGTTCTTTTTCAGTTTTAGGGTTTTTTTTAGCATTGGTTTTGCCCTGCCTCTTCTATTTCTTGAGTCCGACTATTGCCCAGCCAGGCTGGCCATCACATAAAAACACACTCTTGATTGGTCCACATTTTACAGGAGAAGCTGAGATCTGACTACATCTCTGGTTATACCATTCATCTCTGAATATGTTCACTTCAGTGTAGTCATTTGTTTGCAATCGTGTTTGATTGAATGGCCTCTTCCTACCAGTTTAGTCCAAATCTGGGTAATCTATAACCGTACAAAATCCAACAACATGCAACATGTTTTTTTGCTATTAAAAAAAGAACATAAAAAGGAGGTGGCTTGAATTTGTTCATTAAATCCTGGTACAGTATACCTATAATACGGCTAATCTTCTTTTAATCAATGTACCACTTCTACAATAAACCATTGTATCTATTTTCTTTTTTAAAACATTCTACACACTGTTTCACCAAGGAAATGTCTTGCTTTCAAGGTCCTGTTTGGACTATAAATGCTTAATGCCATGTTTTTTTATCTTTGGCAGATGGGAAGCTCTATTCTGCAACTGTCACTGACTTCCTTGCAATTGATGCCGTCATTTATCGAAGTCTAGGAGATAGCCCAACTCTGAGGACAGTTAAATATGACTCCAAATGGTTGAAAGGTAGGACTTTCTCATTACTGTAATGTGTTTAAAGATCTGACTGAACAAATAGATCAATCAGTTAAGGTTAAAGTGGGCCTACCACCTACTTACAACATTTTACTCATAGTACATACTGTACTTGTTATGCTGAAATACTGAACTGATCTATCATTGGGGTAGGTCCCCTGTATTTTAGGGGACCAATTTTTCAAGGAAGTTTTTATAATGTGCTTAAAATACATAACTAAATATGGAAAGTTATGGCTTTTTCACATCAGCTCTGTTTCCATGTGTTATGCTGTGTTGTGAAAAGCAAAACTTTTGTCATTTTGCACCTATTTTTGGGCTTTTTTAAAGAAATTGGAAGAAGCATTTGTAAATATACAGAACGTTTTTTAGGTGCAAATATAATATATATACAATACTAATAAAATCCAAGGGTATTCATCAGAAATCATTAAAAAACAGGTACTTTTTTTTTCTTTTTGCATATTGCTTAGGAGGGGTAGATCTAATATAAGACCTGTATTTTGCCCAGAGACAACAAAAAAATGAAAAGTCTGTAATAGGATGACAGTTGTTCATCTACTTATGTGTCTGTCTATTCTATCTCCAGAACCGTACTTTGTACATGCCGTGGATTATGGAGACCTTATCTACTTTTTCTATCGGGAAATTGCAGTGGAATACAACAGCATGGGGAAGGTAGGGCATGAAATGGAAGAAAATTACCTGCACCACTGCTGTTAGATCAACCTAGCAATAAGAGACCTTGCAATGAGAGTCATTAATCACTATGACAAGGCTATCTTTTGGGGTGATTGCATTGAAGATCCTGAAAGGTTGCAATGTCTCTCAATTGCAATTCTTTTAAATTGTAGATTATTGTATTGGATCACTTCAGTGACAGATGTGGAAGCAGTGCCGTTACTTTGGTTATTGTATCATTATCTGTGTCTAACATCATTTCATTATGGGGTTAAATCTGTGTCTAGGAATCATATTATTCTTTTTTTTTTTTAATTTTTTGGGATCTATTTTTTAAAGACTTGTAAAGCTTAATTTCTTTAAATAGGCCAATTTTATCAGGACAAATCAACATAATTATTCAGGAAACAAAGAAATGTTAAAGTTGTGGGGTAATTGGACTCTCCGCCCTAGAAGAAGCAGTTTTTAGATCAGTTTGTGCTTTGTGATTATACATAGTTTAATCTTAATGCTAAAACATTTAGATCTGTTGACAGTTTTGCTCCTGGCAATTGGTCAGAGTCCAAAAACACTGCACCGATATTCTGCCCTTATTTTCTGTTCTCTGATAGAAAGATTTGATCAATCGTTTGTACACAAAGCATCCATATTTAATCCATCTATATTCTGCATGTTTAATCTGTTCACCTACCTTTGGAAACCCCCCCAAAAAGTAAAACTGCAAAATAAATTCAATCTTGGGTGCATGAATACATATAATTTTAATTCTGGAGCAATTGTGAGTTGATATACAACAGTGTAGTATACCCAGTCATCTAAAAAAAAAAAATGTTTTAATGGTGTTTGTGACGACTGATTCTTCTGCTTTCTATAGAGCTGTTCATGGAATGTGCATGGAGTGTGTACAGAACCAGCTGACCATGAACAGCTTTGCCCTTATGCAGTGTGTAAAGCAGACAGCAAATGGATAATGAGATATATTTAGCTATGAATACTCTGGGATTTTGTTAATTCAGACACAGATTTTATCAATGTCGCTTCTGTATTTGTGAGGACATAAATGTAGCTTCTAACTGCATGAAGATCTATACATTTCCCTACCAACATCATTTTAAAAAAGATATCTGAAAACTGATTGCTAGTACAGGGTTCTAACTAGAAATCATGCATCCTCCATAGAGAAAATTGGATGTAGCTTACTGATGATCTCGGGCCAAGGGTCACAAATGGTGCAACTACAATGAGTTTCTACTCTAAAAAGTATATTACCTCCTCTCTTGTCAGGTTTCCCTCTTCTGTACAATCACTAACCTGCACTCGGTACCCAAGTTTTTGGTTACTTCATGTGATCTTACATAAGAAGCCTTAGGAATGGGTCTGATGGGGATTCAATGAGAAGCTACATGGGACCTGTCACTGGAGTTTTTTCATTTATGAGCTACCCATCATTGGGAAGGAGGGGGGATAGTTGAGGACCAGTAGCTACTAGAGAAGTTGCAGTGTAGGTAAGAACTCATTAGGGAGAAGCAAAATAAGGGTCAATCATTTGTGCTGCTTCTCATTTCACTTTACAGTCAGAAACTGGGGTCAGAGGAGACCTGTGAGCGTTACTGAAGGAAAGTATAGAATAAAAACCCTCTGGCAGACCGGGCATTGTGAAGAGGTAGACTTAAGACTAAATGGACATCCGGATGAATGGATGTATCGTAATAAATTCTGCAGTCTGAAAATAATCTGTTTATGTTCGGGTTTGTGTGTCTACTGTTAAACCTAAAATAATACTATTATTTTTGACATAGGTTAGACCAGCAATAAAAGGAAATGCTATTTAAGAACTGTCTGGGTCAGAGAATATAGCAGAGGAACATTAACCTAGGCTTTACTGAAATATGAGCTGCTGTCTCTTCTTTAGACCATAGTTACACATACAGAGAGAATTCTGTGTAGTGATGTAGTGGCAAGGAGAGATTCATTTCCAGCTTATAACAGCAGTATGATGTCAGGGGTAATACATTTCTGCTGGCGTGCATTGGATCATACATGTGTCTAAAGAACAAATCCCAAGGTACATTTATACAAATAAAGGTATTGGTGAGAGGGTTACTCTTTATAGTGTTAAACATAAGGAGCATTAGATTTTATTAAATAAGACAGAGAGCAGTGCGCTAGACATATTTCATTATTGTGACTGCTGTGAAAGGGTGAGGAAAAAAATTGTAGTTCCTGGTCTTCAAAAATGGTGTTTTTGAAAAATTGGATGTAAAGAGAACCAGTCAGCATCCATACGGCTGACTTCATAATAGTTGTCTTGCACTGCTTACAGGACACTGTCAGCAGAGGTGAATGTCTTCCATACATGCTGTCATCTGCATACATTTGGATAGGATAAAGGGACTTGAAGATTGATTGGGGCTCACTGTTGTACATAGCCTGGAGGTGCTGTCAATTCACAGATTAGAGGCCACTTCCGTTTAAGGTGGCCATTTAGGCTGGAAACAAAGTGATTTATTCAGAGAGAGGTGGTATTCTGCAAAGTACACAATTTCAATCAACCAGATTTCCGTTTATTTTTAGAAGTTTAATTGAGAATTTTGAAATGGTTTCTGGGAGTTTCGGTACATTGCACCTCATTGTTACACATTATAGATTTTTATATTACCGGTATAGCCTGCAGTTCACATGTAGAAAATCTTCAGAAATCTCTCATTTACACTACCCATAGAAAACAATTGAACTAATCCCTTCTATAGGAACCCCCCTCCCCTTACAAAAGAGCCTTTCTAAATGTTAAGTCAAAAACCTCATCCCTCTGAATATATAACAAATTCTTTAGGCAGATGTGACAATTTCAAGAAGGAAAAAAGGCAGGGAACACGCTCAAACATAAAACATTTAGGTAGACTTTCAGTTAAATTTTGTTGCAGAATTGTTCTAAAGTAATTTGTGCTGCCCTGCCTAGACAATACCCATAAACACTAGTACTTCAAAAACCCAACCATGTATTATCATAATTTCCTTTACTGTAAAATATATGTAAACCTAATAACAGACTTCTTTTTATTTGCTCTCTTTTGGGATGTTACATATGGCCATATGTAAGTGACCTAGCTTTTCAAGGGCAAGTCTACTCCTCCATATATCCATTACAGTGAATAGACATTGCCGCCCTAGGACAGGAATTATGGTACTGGCTGGTTAACCAAGTGAAAATATATAAAAGGGGAAAAAAGAGCTGGAATGCAGCTACTATGTGTAAGAACTGGTAAGCTGTCATATTACAGTTGTTTGTTCTCAGGTTTAGATACACTGTAAGTATGCATGGCTTTTACAAGACATAGTGATATAGTTATATCACAACACCAACAGAAGGTAATTTTTGAAGCTCATCCCACACATATTGCAGTGAATATGTAGCACTTGAAACGATTAGCAAAACAAGCCTATAAATTCATAAGTGCAAATGCTAATGCTGGATAATCTTTAATTAAACCAAAACAAAATACTGTTAGGATGACTTCAGTGATGCAAATGTCATTGAGACTCCCGCTTATTTAAATATAATGAGGCAGTGGTGACCAAAATGAATTACAGAGACACAAGCGATTTGTTGGGGGTGGGGGTGAGGGTGTAATGGAAAGAAAAAAGGCGAGAGTGGAGATTTGGTAAAGCATCCGGCTTTCAGTGTAATCTGCTCTGTAAATGCAGAATGTGCTTTTGTCTGTGAAAATGGAAAGCTAAGCAGTCTTTCTAGAAATTAATTTATATATTGCAGACATCTGATGTAGCAGGGGATTTATTGCACTGCTTTAAATGGCACATTCTTATCTCCTGTAACACATGGCTCCAGCACTGAATTTTCCTTTTGGTTGCTGTTTTTTTTTCTCTCCAGAGGATTATAGAGCTTTTGTATCCCATTACACACCCCGGCATTTTCTGACACCTTGGCTAAAATATTATTTTTCTCTGCAGGTTGTGTTTCCAAGAGTTGCCCAGGTCTGCAAGAATGACATGGGGGGCTCTCAGAGGGTGCTCGAAAAACAGTGGACCTCTTTCCTTAAAGCACGACTGAATTGTTCTGTCCCTGGTGATTCCCATTTTTATTTCAACATTTTGCAATCAGTTACTGATGTCATCCATATTAACGGCCGGGACGTTGTGCTAGCCACATTCTCCACGCCCTACAACAGGTAAGCAAACATTTTTCAGGCTCTTTTTTTTTACTGTTAGTCTAAAAACTGGGCCAAAACTGCTTTCACAATTTTACAGTTTAACAGGGATGTTTATACTGGAGATTATATTTACCTACAAAATCATTTAATAACTTGACAAAATGGCTACAGAGAAAATATAAAATATTTAAAGGGACATTTTTTTTGTAAACATTCATACATTTATAAACAGGTTTTATACCTGTTTTTTATATGTATTTGGTACAACTATTGCATACCAAAGATTCAGCACAGCAGATGTGGCTTCGATTTATACACAGCGGTCTCTCTTTGTTCTTGGTGAAGAGAAATTACTGTTATGACTCATTCCACTCTATGTAAATACCACCCTAATCTTCACACCACTGTACAAAGACATTTCCCAATCCCTAATAGATAAACAGAGCAATATAAAGAGGACAAGTTGTTTTTACCTGCTGAGGGTGAACCACTTTTCATATCTCTTTTGTAGTGATTGCATAGGTTAGAAAGACATTTATTGCCATAGACAGTGCAAAGTAGAAAAACATCACAACAGAAGATTATTAGTTTATTAAATTTCAGACAATGAAAAAAGGATTTTCAAATGGTTTCTGTTAGTTATTAGATCATCACATTTCTTTTTGCCTAAATACTTTTGCTGTCTTGTACATCACTACACTATGTAAAAGTCAACAGGTGTAACCATTGTGTGAATAGGGGGAACAGGTATTTACCCTACCTAGAATGGTCAAATACCTGCAGAAGCCAAATAGCAGCTATTCTGATCTAGGAATCTGTGGAACGATGAAGAAAAATTGCTGGCATTACAATAATGACCTTTAGGATGTCTTTTTTAGTTCTTTAGTTTAGTTCTTTACACTGGCCACCAATGTAACAGGCTTTTCTCCCCACTGAGCCTTAGGGAATAGGTTGTAGCAGGGGTTCCCCAAGATCTGAACATAATATTAAAGGTTCACTATAGGTATAAAGCTTGAGAAAGTCTACATTAACCATCACAGTTTTCAAGAATTGCCAATCAGTCAGAATTAAGTATTTATCAATATTATAGTGGTCAGAACAGTGGATGCTGTGGATTGCTACATTGTACATTGCTATTTTATGCAATAAAGCTTTTTGTTGCAGTGTTTGCACAGTGTAAAATTCAATTTCCAGCTTTCTTCCCACCCTTTAATAAGTGGGACCAAACTATAGTCAGGAAAATGTCCCTAATGAATAAACACCTTCACGTATTTGTTTCATTGGTTTATTCCAACGTATCTGAGGATTCGTGAAAACATGCCTATACGTGTTTACACCTTATGTGATTTCACACCACCGCAGGGAAGTGCTGAATCTGGTTTCCATGTTCAAACTCTATTTTATTCTTTATTTTATTCTTTTGAGGCTCACATTTGAAAAAAAAAAAACAAGTAACTTACCAATAATTGCACTGGATAATAATTTTCAAAGTCATAATTATATTTTTTATTTAGAATTAGATATGGGTTGATTTAATCCATGTATCTTGCTGTTTGAAATTACTTTGAAACCATTAAAAAAAAAAATAAAAAAAAAAAAACCTGTGATCTGACCTACTTTTTGGCATTAAAAACTTGGTAATGAGAATGTCAAATGATGTAACACTGATCATGTTTTAATTGGGCGCTTTAGCATTAAGCTGCATTCACCATAAGTCTCTATTGGCTCAGTGGCACAGTGGGATTTTGTGAATCAGTGTTAGAAAAGTGTGGATAATATCTACAGGCCAACATCTCAAAATAATAGGCCATAATTCCAGCAGCCCATTACCTACTATGCAAACCCCATGGAAGAATTGTTTCCTCAGGGGATTTCTTTCTTTTTAAGTTCACTGTAATTAGGTCTTCTTTATACAGAATTCATTCAGGAAAAAAAGCTGCTAACTGGAACTCGGCTGGCGCTACATTTGTCTATTTTGAATGGGATTGCCCTGAGTTATCAATAGCTAGAGGTCACGGAGTTCAGGACTAAGCTTTCTGGGACAGGAAGGCCTTTAATAAAGCATGTGTTTCAGTCACAAATTGTATGCATAACTGTGGAATGACTAAGAAATTCTGGGAAATGTCACATTGCAGCATCCCAGGCTCTGCCGTCTGTGCATATGACATGGCCGACATCGCCAGTGTGTTTACGGGGAGGTTCAAGGAGCAGAAGTCACCAGACTCCACATGGACCCCGGTCCCTGATGAACGCGTACCGAAGCCCAGGTAATGAATTGATGCATGTACTTGGTATCCAGGTAAAGACAAGGCTATATATTTGTTTTAAGTAATGATGCTTTTTGTTCAATTTCCAGTTTTCTTCCCACCCTGTAATAATTGGGACTATACTAGTCACCTAGTATACTAGTACTTGACTATACTAGTCAAGAAAGTGTACCTAATAAATAACATCTTCACATATCTGATGATATTCAGATATCTGAGGATGCATGAAAACATGGCCATAAGTGTTTACACATCTTGTACTTAAAACATAAGACAAAAACATTTAGAAGGTTTTATGACTCCTGTACAGATTTAATTGCTGTGTGTTCACCTTTTCTATTTATCCTGGTGACTATTCTCTATTTCGGTATTGCTTTTTATTGACATCTATCCAACTATGGGGCATATGTACTGTTCCTCTTCAGGAAGCCCAATCTTTATGCAATCTTTAGGTATACACAAGTAGGGTTGGATAATATCCCTTTCCATAAAAATAGTATCCAAGATTCGATAGATTCCCCTGAAATGTGTACACATTAATCTTAAACAGTCCATCCCTTTCACTGCATACAATTTCCATTCACTGTCTAATATTCTTGTGTTTTTACTGTTTTTACTAACTATAAAAAGTTATTGGCGACAACATATTACCTACTTCTTTACCAGACTCTTCTCATCATCCCCTGCAAACCCTTCAATTGCTGAATTTAGTAGGAATCCTTTTTTTTTCACATTTTAGAGACAAGCAATGCTTTTTAATTTTCTTTGTAAACAAATCTTGCTGAGGTTGTGGTCAGAAAACCAAAGTTAGCATGATCCTTTAATTTGCATTGTATGTCATTTCTTCCGTTCTGTGTTCCAGACCCGGCTGCTGCGCTGGCTCCGCCACAGTAGAGAGATATGCCACGTCCAATGACCTTCCAGACGACACCCTTAATTTCATTAAAACACATCCTCTCATGGACGAAGCAGTGCCATCTATAGTAAACAGACCGTTGTTTCTCCGGACTATGGTTAGGTAAGCAGTTTCTAGAGGCACCAAGCAGATCTCTGTGGGTGAATTGCTGTTAGGTTGTGCGTTTCAGGTACTTTGAAGGTCTGTAAACATCTCTGCTGTTCTTGGCCTTTCTCCAACATGAACTGATGAGAGCGCAGGGCAGATGCCACAAGCGTCCCAAGGCTGCTTTCAAGATATAAAATGTCATTTCAGATGTGCTAAAACCAGATGTTAGTGAAGATAGAGATCAGGAGGTTAGCGTGCCTCAGGTGGATTGGAATGGGCTAAAACTTTCAATATCATACCAACATATTTTCCAATTTATTTTTTGAGCCATTACCCTCTGTCTCTTGATGGTTATTGTGATTAATATATTTTTATATCCACAAACACTGGTAATCAGTGTCACTAAAGTCACATCTCACAGGGGAAGAAGAGAGCAGAATGCAAAATATTATATTCTACATATTAAATCTAATATACTTGATCAAACTATTGGGTGATCAAGAAAAACTGGGGGAAGTAGACAACTAAAGTAGATTTGATTTAACAACCAGCTCTTTTATCCTTTATTTTAAAGAGATATTAAGCAATGATTTGGATTAGTTGCATGGATCTTGGGCTCAATTCTTATTCTCATTTACTTTTCTACAGCTAAAAGTGAGTGTTTAGCTAATGTCTTTAGTTTTATAGACTTGTATGTATCCTAGCAAATTTAAATTTAAGAGTTGGTTTTAGAATTGCAAATTTAGCCAACAGCAACCATAAACATTTTTATTCCTCCTTTTTTTGACTGACAGCAACACTAATATTTGCTCCCATCCAGAGCTACAGGCATAACAACTATTCACCACTTTAGGGCAGCGCTTCTCAACCAGGGTTCCTCTGGAGGTTGCTAGGGGTCCTAAAGAAATTAACAATTTATGCCTCTCAGGTCAGTTTACAACTGACACCAATTATCTTTTTGGCTATCTGAAAGAGTGTAATTCTTTCCACTGGATAAAATGTAGGCATTCTTTCCATTGACCACGTGTTGTGAGCTTTGATTATTGTTGTTCACAGGGGTTCCCTAAGACCTAAAAGTTATTTCTAGAGCTCCCCCATGTTAAAAAGGCTGGGAAAGGCTGACTTAAGGTGTGTCAGATACCATGCTCACCTATGAGTTCTTTGGCTAAACCCACTGGCAGCTACTTTTTAAAGCCTTAAAATAAAAGTAACCCCTACATAGACAAAGGAGACACTGCTTAACTCTAAAATGTTTTGTTTTTTCTAGGTATCGCATCACAAAAATCGCTGTTGACACTGCTGCTGGTCCTTATCAGAACCACACTGTGGTATTTCTGGGATCAGAGAGAGGAGTTGTTCTCAAGTTCCTGGCGAGGACCGGATACAGTGGCTTCCTTAGTGACAGTCTCTTCTTGGAAGAAATGAATGTTTACAATCCTGAAAAGTATGTTTACCTTTTACACATCATTGCACCATTGTCCTTCACTGTTAGTTTTTGGCACAGAAAATTTCTTTTCTTCAGTGTTTAATAGGTGCAAAGAAGACCTGGAAATATTTAGAAGTTCTCTAAGGAGATGTATTTCCTTTGAAACTGTATAAATGTACTAAATCAAAGTAATGAACGTGTGTGAACTCTGGATATGCAAAGGGTAAAATATCACGCTGATGGATTTGCCACTTGCAAACCACTGTCATTTTGACTCAACCGTAACCCATGCTTGGCCATGTATTTTTAAAACAAGCAAAAAAAACCTAAATGTCACAGTATCTCCCTCTTTCTAGGAATGATTCCAATTCCCTTAAAGGTTAATGTTCAATTCCACTGAAAGTAGAGCCTTTTATGCTGTTCTACAAAATGTTATGTATTTTAAGACAAGATAAATTGATCACAATTTTGTAGGCAGTAAAAATAAAAATCAAACACTGGCAATGTGTGAGGTCTAATGCACACAAGCATCTGCTGCCAATTTTGTACTCGAACTAACAATACGATCGATTTAGTCAGAAATCCCAAAACACTGCACACGAGTACAAGATTCTGTCCTTCTAATCATTTTTTCTAAATAGAAAACGAGTACCTTTTGATCAGAATTCCAATAATTCCCCTACATGAAATAACGTGTGTACTTTCATATATAAGTCCACAATTTATCTGAACCTAAAAACTCAGTCTTATATGATTAGTCAGCTGCCTAATTCCCCTTAGATGTGATAAATTTTATCTGAAGTTAAACGCTGACTGTGCAGTAGCCCTAAAACCCAACATTTTTTTCCCCAAATTGTGTGATACATCTCACCAATAGTATGCTTGTGTGGTGCAGTGTAAGGCTTGACATATAAATGGGGGCTTGCGCTGACCCCTCAGTGAGGACAATTCAGAGCCCCATTTATTACATAGCAGTACTCACAAGAATGAGAACAGTTCATATATAATAATCTGCAGAAAACAGTAAGGAAACATAGCTAGTTAAACTGATTACCAAGAATCTTTGCTCCCAAGGCTTTTATGACTACAGAAATGCTTTGATCAGATGCCGGATCCTCCCTGGTGTGGGTTGAATATAAAGAGATTACCCACATGTATTGGAAAGATATGGCTTTATTAGGTTGGACAGGTGGTCAACAAGAACCTGAACAGGTTTAGTGAAGTAATCTGTTAGAGACTAGTTTCCTGAAGAAAATGTGTGCACAACACATGGCCATTTAAGTGTTTTTCAAGACATACCATTGTTATTAATATTATATTCTATTCCTATCAACGAAAAAAAGAATATTGTAAAGTATTCCATAGCTGCTAACATGACTTCTAATGTGCAATGTTTTGTATTCAGATGTAGCTATGAAGGAACAGATGACAAGAGGATTATTGGGATGCAGCTTGACAAACAAAATGGAGCTTTGTATGTGGCATTTTCAACTTGCATCATCTGGGTTCCACTTGCAAGATGTGAACGACACATGAAGTGCAAAAAGTAAGCGATCCCCTGTGGCCTTTATATTGTTATTTTATATATACAGTTGAAATCCAGCTAGAAATATTTTTTTATGGAAGGTTGTTGTCCTTTTTTATTGCCTTTTCTTTCCCTACTGGAGAGATCTCTGTTGCTTTCTTGTCTAAGAGATATGGCAAGAAAGTGATGTTTCCATCACTTTCAGTCTCGGTGATGGTCTTTGTCATAGTAAATGAAGAGAATAAATTATTAACCCCCTGAGCAGTAACCAAGAGTGTTGCTCGGGGTAAAAAAAAACAGCTAATAGCGATAACCCCGAGCCACACTTGGGGTAGCTAAAAAAAATAAGAAAGAATGACTTACCTGGTGCCATCGGTGTCCTCCAGTGTCCTGCCACCCTCTGGCTGCATCCTCTTCGTCCAATCTGTCCCCCGGTGAGTGCGCTGATGTTCCCGGGAGTTCCTGGTGATGATGGTGCGTATGTCGGTGCGTGCAGGAGTGTGGCGGGAATTTTGTATTAGATTCAATACAAAATAACTGTATTGAATCCAATACAAAGTAATCGTTATAATATATATTCTACTGTATAGTTATATTACAGATTCAGTGTTTTTGAGTTATTTATGCACCCTTTTTTAACAGATTTTTCTGTATTTTATTTGAAGTTTATTATTACATTTGTTAAATGTATTAAATATTGTTCCAAGTGTACTTTGGAACATAATCTCCATCATCCTCACCTGTTCCTATTAGTTTTGTATCAGTCCCTATTCCAGGGTATGAAGTCAGATTACCTAAAATAAACAAGGATGGACCAATACTCTGCTTCCATGCACGTCTCTACCTTAGATACATTAAAATGTCTATATATCAAAATCCAAAGAATGCCTATTCTGGTTCACTTGATATGCTTTTCATCTCATTGTGCTTGTTAGCTCACTCACCACTTGATTATTGCAAATTATACTGTGATAATGAATAGCACACTGTATAGGCAGCATGAACAATTTTACAGAATTGTATTCCTGTAAGTTCTAATTCTTTACTATCAATTGTTACTGTAGGACTTGTATAGCTTCCAGGGACCCGTACTGTGTGTGGATGCGAGATGCAGGAACTTGTTCACAGCTGACACCTGGTACTAAGTAAGTTGACACAAATCAACTTGTACTATTCCAGAGGTTATGGAAGTAAATGTTTTAATTGGATATGCAGCAGACTTCATCTCAGAGCACTGACTGCTATGATACAGTGTTAATTATAATAAAAGAGAAAAACAGAATGAATAACATACAGTCAGCCTGATACAATGAGCCAATGTTTCCATTCTGCATGAGAAGGCTTTGCTGAGAAATGTTAATAGTAAAATTTATAAGAAGAAGAAATTGTCCTTGGCGAGCAGGTGCCTCTGAGCCAGCGATCTGTAATTATGGAAAATATAATAGGACTTTTCAATTCATCAAAAAGCTTCAGAGAAGATACTTGTTGCACAAATGGAATATGCAACTGAACAGTTTAGGCAAGTAAACCTTTATGTAGGGCAATGTTAGCACAGAGGACTTGTTGTTGTGTTCAAGTAAGCAAGAATGGTAATATTTTTTTTTTCTAATTTTACTTCACTAAACTGTCTTAGCTGAATCTTATTTTACCTTTTGGCATTAAAAAAAGTTAGGAATGGTTAAAACTGGAATGTAGCTACAGAGGTCGCAGAAGACACAGTGGTTACTCTTGCTGCTACTCATCCACCTTTGTCAATTTTGTTAGTTGTTGGCATTCACTGACCCTTTCATAATGTTCCTTTTGATTGTGGTATGCACTCAGTGGGGCTATTCTAGTAAAGGTTTAGGCCGGTGTTTTTCAACCAGGGTTCCATGGAACTCTGTGGTTCCTCCAGGGACTGCTAGGAGTACCTTGAGCAAATTTGTGCCCCTCAGTTCAGTTTAAGTGACACCAATGATCTTGGTATCTTTGGATATCTGCAAGGGCACATTTTTCCCACTGACCAGCAGTGCAAGTAGTGTTCTTCCCAATGACCACCACACTAATGTACTTTGAGCCTTAAAAATGTGCCAATGTACTGTGAGATACAGAAATTAGAGCAGGGGTTCCCTGAAGATCTGAAGGTTATTTCAAGGGGTTCCCCATCTAAAAATGTAGAGAAAGGCTGGTTGAGGCTGGTCACTTGGCAAAAGTGAATTATTACTTTGCACAGGAGTTTTTACTAAAACACCTGCATATAAATATGAAAAAAACACCTCTGCTTGAACATATAAATAGATAAAAAAAAACTATAGCAATTGGCACAGTAAACTTTCCTGATTTACAGATGGATCCTGATTTCCAGGGACTTCAAATTAAGATAATATTTTCAGTCCCTGGTCACTACGCTGAGATTCTGTTGAATATGGCTGATCTCCTAATCTCATACACAAATTGTAGCTAAATGGACATGGAGATAGAAAAAAATTTACAGTTCAGTGGTGCTTCCTGCCATATGCATATATTGAGTATTACTGCCAATTTCCAGTGTGTAATGGAATCTTCCTCCTAAGCTGCAGGACTGTCAGCACTTTGCTACATTTGGTGAAGTTTAGCACAGCTGCTGCACAGAGGGTGTTAAGTATCTCCATCTCATAAATTCATAGAACAACACGTGTCACCCAAAAAGCATGTCAGTCTAGTATAAATGTTCTAGGGGAGCTCTGTTTTGACATTTAGAATTTATTTACAATGACTACACTTACAGAAATAGCTTAAATGATATCAGACATAGTTTACAACATATAGCGACATATACATGGTCAGACAAGGCTGGTGTGGACACCACCATATGTGATCAGCACTGTATATATAGTCCTCTGTCAGGTGGGCACCTATAGTGTGTTGTGGACAACAGAAGAGAATATACAATCTCTGCATACAAAGGCCAACCTGGGCCTTGTGGGACTTCATCCATCTTTCTTCTCCTCCATTATTTGGTTGCTTGCCAGTTGCTAAAGTCAGGGGCAGACCATTTGTAGATCAGATGTTGGCATTGAAAGTATCATAGATGTTTTCTCTGCTTGTAATGAACATCCTAAACTTCAAGCACCCTGTTACAGATCAATATTCATTAAACAGTTAAATATCTGATTGGTTCTGTTGTCCACAGTTATAGAAATTAGTTGTTAAGTCATGATACAGAATGTGGGGGGGAGTATGATAACTGTCTCATACATTCATAAATATAAGCCATTGCGATCCATCCATGTCAGATCATATAAAAGTGGGTCACTTGTAATCAGACAGTTGCTGATCTCCCTTCAGTACCACTTCATATCCAAAAGTTTTATCAGATTGGAAATCTGGTTGGAATTGGAAATTGAACCACATGTACTAGACCTAAGCTGTCTGTCTGGTATCTTTGCATATCCAGCATATAATGCAAGAATATGGTTTTGCTGCTTGTAGCTACATCCAGAATACCTTTCCATTTCAGCCTTATAAAAAAAAATATGTAGTTACTTTGGGAAAAACAGATACTGTACTTTTGGATCTTTATACATGAGGCCTTATAATTTAAAAGCTTAGAATTGTATTTTAAATTCCGATAGTGTTAGAGGTGTCTGAAAAATTCTGGCAAGGACATTTAGAAAATGCTTAGTAAACTAGAAACAGCTGTGAGGACCAGAATGACTGCAGACGCTTACATCATAAACCACTGAGAGCTTAATGACTTCCAGGAGTAAACCATTATTTAGGTTTGGGTTTGTTTTGATGCTCAACATTGTAGTAAACCATAGCCACTGTCCTGTGTGGTGTGAATAGTCAAAACTGTTTACTGAAAACAAAAATAAGAAGGCGCTTTGTCCACCATTAGTCATCTTCATATTGTTTTCATCTAGAGGGTTGAATTAAAAGCAAAAGTTGCTGTGCAGAAGGCCAACATGTAATTAATGCATTAGGGGCCATTCTAAAAATATTCTTCCATCTGAACAACATTCCGGACTACAGCTGACAGGAGGAAATCATCTCCATAGACACAACACTTTTTGCACAAGAGACTGTTTGGGTGACACATGCTGTTTTCTTCTGCATTGCCTAGCATAGTTTGCTGTGTTGTTGACTGTTAGGGTTCCTGTTATGGATGAAAAGATGGACACGCTCATGCTGCAGCCTTTTTAGAGTTCAGGAAGTTTCTTTTATGGACATAAGACAATGGGATGCTTTTGTATTGATCTTTGTGGTATATCTTAGATTGGTTGCCTCTGACTATTCAGCATTAAGGAACATTCAAGCTGAATCTTAACTAGACTTGGCAAAATGCAATGTACAATGTAAAGTGCTGTAACTAAGGGCAGCCAGTTAATTTATCCTATTTGGTTAATTTATCCTATTTGGGACAGCACAGTGGCTAGCATTCATTGTATCCCAACCAGGACATTACCTACATGAAGTTTGCATGCCAGTTTTGTAGGTCATCCACTCTGGTGTTCCCCTACATCCGACAAATAATATTGGTAGGATAATTGACTTCCTCCAAATTGTCCTTGAACTAAAATAGTGGGCTATGACTATGGTAGGGACTTATTTGTGATGTGACCTAAATAAACTGATTAGTTGCCATTGGTTTCTATACTTTTCACATCACATTTCATTTGCTCTTTTTTAAATATGTTTAATAAATTAGTTTCATCTACTTTTACAAAAAAATCCTTTTTCACCGTCATGGTTTTATGCATTTAACCCGAATAATGGGATTGTTTTGACAAATAACTAGTGAAAAAATGATGTATTTTTGTATGAAACACATGAGTGTTGCTTGATGATGCCTAGCCAAAGCTGCATATATAACACTGTCTCCTATATAATGGATACAAAAGAGAATTTTTGAGTGTGAGCCTTCCACAGCCAACGATGCATGTAATCTTTGACATATCTATTTGAAATGGATCATGCAAACCAAGGAAATGGAAAGGCAGTTATATGGATCAAAGATCACAGCTGGAATGTGCCTGCTAAAGATGGTCTACAGTTTTTTTGTTTTTGTTTTTGTTTTTTAAACAATGTCTTTCTGTAGATAATATAGTTTGCAGGCTAGATTATGTTTGTTTATTTTTTTGTGTATCCACAGGAAAGTTCAATTCTAGATAGTTGTATCCCCTATATTCTCTATATCCCCCTGGCTGTCCAGATATTTTGAATTGGGATACATCCAAAGTCACTAGACCTACAGACATCCTGAGTCTTTTTGTCTTGTCGACTTTTTGTCCAAATACTTTACACAAAGCTTTGATATTTTTACACCAGCTGCATGTAGGCTGGACTTCTGGGTTGCTAATCCAGTGTTTTATTTCCTCTTCACAGAACGCCATTTGAGCAAGACGTGGAGCATGGCAATACAGACGGCCTAGGCGACTGCCAAAGTAAGCAAAGAATCAGCCTGCTGTTTACTTTGGGTGAAATAAGCCCTCTAAATTCCCAGTGTCAATATACCTGCAGCAATAATAGCAGAGACACTTTACAGTAACAGGCTGAAAAGAATTCTATCATTGTGAATTGGACATGAAAAGGAACCTCTGTGTTTGCACAAGGGAATTGTAGAGAGTATTTATAGTGTTGATCTTGATGTGGTAAAAATCACAGGAGGAATGGGTGAACCTTCAGGAAGGTGTTAGATTTCATAGAGCATAGCTTGGATGGAGGAAGCTAAAGTAACTTTTTCTCTTCTCTTTTTCCAGATTCTTTTGTGGCATTGAATGGTAAGAAAAAAATATAACCTCCTAAATACTTTGTCTTCTCTCTATTTTTTTTTCTTTCATATATAAAGCTCCTCTTGCAGCTACACCAGTTACAAATTTCACCCTCACTATTTTTCTATAGAGTTTTCAACTACACCTCCTGATCCGGAAATATTTTACACAGTGTATGGTCAGTTTATACATGTTTTGTCAACCGTTTTGTAGCTGTCCTATACATTTTAGATATCTCTTTGAACATTTTTAGCTATAGCTCTACATTTACCAAAATTACCATTGTAAAAAAAATCTAATACCATGGGGCAAATGTGTCATGATCTAAATAACACCAACCAAATAGAATTTCTCCATAAAGCGCCTTTTTGTGTTGGGATTCATCATCAATAGTAATATATATTCACAGAAGAAATCTCCTATTTCACTAATAATGAAGATAGGATATGTAATGGAGATAGGATATGTAATGTAGAGTACTTGTGAGGAAGGAAAACATTTTCTATAAGGTGAAAAGGATGAAGAAATATCCAGTGTCGGAGAATAAACTAATAAATTGATATCTCATTAATAATGCATTCAGATCCTTTAATTGAAAATGTTTGGTTTGAGGCCAGCAGATTGCTTCCCTGACAGTATTTTCATGCAAATTAATGAAAGAAATGGGATTTCTTCACCACTGATCATGTAGGTGGATAACTGACATTTATAAATTTATACATAACTTCAGTACATCACAAACAGTTTTTTTTGTTTCCAAAGGGTTTATTTTGGCATGTAAAAGACATATATACTCTAATTGAATCCAGTTTGCTATGCGTCATTAACCTGCATGCCTAATAGGCAGAACAGGCCTCAGGTCATGCAAGGCCTAGTCTTCTGTCAAAGTCCTGTCTGGATTTATTAGGTCAGCACCGACATGAGACCACACATAGCTCTATCCAGCTCGTAAAGTCTCTTATTTTCGCAAAGGCAATTTTGGTAAATTGGACCATTTAATTTTAACTTCTTTTCTCTCACTACTCACTAATACCTCTAGGTTTCTTTAGTTTTTCAATAGTATTCTATAGCTGTTTATAACCAACCATAACCACTGTGGCATTGCAAGTAGCAGATCTAGACTAGGCTAAATATCATCAAGTTCATTATTATCTTTCAACTGCTTATTTTAGCTAAAGTAGTTTAATGAAAAATGTACTCACACATAACTCACTGGAAGTTCTACATCACCTTTGTGAAAGTTTAGGAATCTCCTTTAAATTGAATAATGTATTTGGTATTGGCTAATTAGTATTCTTTTGTTTTAAGTAACAAAAACACAGCTACACAATCACATCAGCTTCCATTGTATTACTTTACATTATATACTAGTAGTTTCTTTTTTTATTAATTTGAAAGTAGCATTCCACTGTAGGTGAATAGGGGTATTGATGCTTTTGGTGGGTATACCTTCATAATCCTATACTCTCTGTAACATACCATAAAAATCATAGTCAATTCCATATTTTATTCAAAGTATATGCACAGTTAATCGTATGTACATTTTTAAGTGTAGATGTTTTTTAAAGTGTACCAGTTAAAGAGAGACAGATACAACCCAATACTATTTTGGGTATTCCTGAATGCCCAGAACATCTTCTGTGTCAAGGCGTATGGCATTTTTGTTTTCTCTGTTACTTACACAATGGTCTCTCAGATTCAAGCAGCCCTGTTTACACTGCACTTGGTCCACTGGGAAAGAGGCTTTGTTGATGGAAGGAAGGGTGTTGCTTTGTTACCTGCATACATCTAGAATACAAAAGGGTCAAACAGTGCTTCAGTTGTCTTAAATAAACATCGCCTCATTGTATCAAAATTACAATTTTATTGACTCTTCATGGAACATCAGTGACAGATGTCTTAAAGCACAATGCCACAATGACCCAAACAAGACACAGCACAAATATACATCATTGTTTGCCGTATTAAATGGTTTATTTGTTTATTTCAAATACTCTCCACTGAGGAACAGTTAGTCACATAACTGTGGACACTGCAAAGCTCTGCATAATATGCCAGTGCTAAGCAAATAAAAAAAAAAAATTAAAAATTTAAGAGCCTGATCCACAGCTTAAATATTGTATTGCAGAACAGAATAAAATTCCAATTACAAACATATGTTACAAAAAATATTAGCCTTTCCCATTCTTTCCAAAACAAGATCAAAATTTTTGGCCAACGTTCTGCTTTAGGAACGTTGTGAACCTATTGGAAAGTAATCAATAACATTATACAGATTTACAGATTATACAGACTATATAGAATGAATATAGAAACATTGACATTGAGTTCAAGCAAAGGTTATTCTTCAAAAAGGACATGATATGTAACGCACAAGCACCACCTTCACCTTTACCATTAGGAAGGGCAGTGCAGTGTAGCGCAATAAAAATGGCCTTTTGCAGGTGTATAGCTCTGAACTTTTTAACATGATTTAGTGGTGAATTACCTATATTATACCATAACATAGAGAAAATGAGAATTTTTCTGTTAGTGTCCAGCCTATTATTATGGACATCAACTATTTTTCATATTCATCATAATTTCTCTCAATTTGCACAAATTCAAAGTAACAGCATTATATATTTAGGTAAGCTTACACTTTATGTGCAGGGTATGTTTTTTTTTTCCTAAATTCATCTTTTTTAGGACTCACTGCAAAGTACAGTTGCCAGACAGTAATAACCTGATGAAAGCAAACTGCCAGACAAAAGCTGTCAACAAAATCAAAAGCTTTACCAGAATAATGTGCAAATTACCAGTGTTGATTAGCAGGAATAATAAATCAGAGGCAGCTCCGATAACTTATAAAGTGTGCAGTATTAACAGTCTGCTTTTTCTTCTATTTACTCAGAGACAATTAATAAGACACATTAATGGCTTAAATCATGAAATATGGTACTGCCAATTGTGTTTTGAAGATATGCTTCAGTATTCATTCCACATTTTCAAAAAAAAAAAACACTACCTAAATTAAAAGTGGACATAGAAAATATTGTGTTTGTCTTCTACGGATATACAAGGATTTATTAAATGATGGCAGGTAACATATTAGTAACCTCTTTGGCCAATGGGGTACCAGACAGTACACCATTGTTTTACTTGCTGTCATTCGAGACAGAACCTAATGACAATTTTGAGATCTTAGTAACACATATGCAGGTGCCAATTAAGAATCTGTATACTTGAATATTTCTGTGCCAGGGTCACAAAAGCATTCACAAGCACATTATTGTTCTTAGAAGCCCCCACAACTCTTACTGAATTCAGCAAGGGTTCCACCTCAAGCATGGATGGGCATTTCTGCTGTGTGATCCTTTAATTGCAGTACCCATGGGGAAGCACCTATTATATGTTGGTTATTAGCAAGTCATATTATTCAAATAGTGGTATTGAACTTTTAAAAAAAAAAAAAAAAGACATTCTTGAGGGTCAAGGTAGGGTTTTGTCAGTGTCTGTGGCTGGACTGTGGCTGGTTTTAGAGAAAGAGAGGTTTCAGCATTTCCCCACCGTACTGACAATTTTGTTTTTCTGTTGTATCTGTTAGGAATGTGTTGGGTTGGAGTTGCACACATATATGAGCCCAAACACATGTATTTGTCAGGGAGGGAAAAACATGTTTTTCAGAAACGGGTCATTGCACTGCCAAACAAGTGCATGGATAATATACGGTAATCTTGAAAACATCATAAAAACATATTCTGTAGAGACTTCTGGTGTTAACTGATGATAGAAAGTTTTAAAGCTCTCCTAATAAAACTGCAAGAGAATAATGAAATCTGTGTTTTCTAAAGACCTCTTGCCAAACCATCAGGTAGTCGCACTGCACTATGAATAAAATATACTGCTAACAATGTTTCTGCTAAAACTAAATCCTCAAATTTCTTAGATCCCAGCACAACCTCTAACTCCAGAAGACACGAAAGTTACGATAGGGGTACTGTCCTGGACTGGAAAGACACCTATGATTCTGCTGAGAACACCGACCCCCACATCGCTGACTCTTTCCATAACCACCAGGACAAAAAGGGTAAGGCCTTGGAAATAACATTTCTGATGTACAATAAAAAGTCAAATGGGGAGGGAGGTGAGTTACATAGTGCGGATGCTTTCAGCTCTAATATGATGAATGAACATAGGTCAAAAAGTGATTTATACTTTAGATTTGCTCGTTTTTTTTATTTTTTTCTACACGTACAACCTTTTCATTTCACTACCAGCCCCTGGCAGTTCTGCTCTTATCAGTGCTAAGGAAATCTGGATGCCATTTGGCTTGAGACTATAAGACCATTAGACTAAAATTGTTTTGTGATGGTATACTAATTTAATACAGCCCCTCTGCTTAGTGTGTATATAGCGATAATGACTACCAGTTTAAGGAGATAATGACTACCAGTTTATATTAACTGTTGTGGGCTTTTTGCTAACAGACTTTAACACATGTGACCCATTAACAGAATGCATTACTTCATAGGGGACAACTGAGGTATAAATTGCCAGTGTCCCCTTTTATACAATGAAAGAGAGACAGAAAGAATAATGATGGCCGTGTAACTTGAAATGATCGACCCGTAACTGGCAATTCTGTGTCTGATCAGCCGCTCCACGAACATAATACTTAATATAGATGTTTTTGCCTGATTAAAGTAGTTCACTCACATTATAAACCCATGCAGAAAAGAGGGATGCCTTATGCATTGAGTAATTTAATCATCTTCTGTGAAAGGATAGAAAATTTGGAACAGATCCTCTTTATGATTTTTGACCTATTCATAAAGAAATGGCACATTGAACCAGCCCATTATCTCATTTAAATCAGTCAAAGAACTAATTTTAACATTATCTTGATGCTTCTCTCCTGTCATTTGAGCAAATAATAGATATCACATTCTGCCTGACTGCTTCTCAAGGGTGGTGGAGGAAGACATGATTAATGAACAGGGTACTGAACCACAAAAACTTGCACATGGAATTATAATATGAATACAACAATTTATTTTTTTTTTATATATATTTTTACTACTTTGTTTCACAGATGAATTGAAAACCAGAAAAGATAGACCTAATAACAATCACAATAATACAAACATTTAAAGCTCACTAAATTTTACATTATTTTATTAACAGCACCAATTATAATTATCTTCACATGCGTTTTGATTATTTTATCTAAAATCATAAAAAAAATACTATTTACGTTTAAGGTATTTATTATGACCTTTTAGAATTTTGTCTCTTAGGTTTTTTATTTTTGCATTAGTATTCAGCACAATATTGACTTTTTCATTCTGTGTCATCATATTGATGAAGCTGAAAGCATTGCGCACATCATCATGTAACCAGTAATTATGTATAAAGGCACAATGGTGGCAGAAGTTATGCATGGGTGTTTGTTTTTATCATTATCACATTTGTGTGCTTAATACTCCTTGTCTCTGTCTGTACATTTTACACAGTAATGATATTAATCTTCAACAGAAAGACAATGAGTAACCTTGCTTTACAAAAAAAAGTCGGTATAGAGCTTGATGTTTTGTTATGGTTTTGTTTTTATTTGTTCTTTTATTTATTTTTGCATATGCCGATGACCTTTAATTTTGTCAAACTACAAGTTTTGTTTTTTGACTTTTTGTTTTGCAAAGTGCTTTGTGGTGTTATTTAGTGTAGTTACTTTGAAAGGTGTTTTCTTTCATTTTCCACGCTGAGAGTAAATTCCTTTCTTCGTACTAACTCTTGACTCACTTTCTGCTTTGTTTGCAATGACACTAGTGGTTTGATGATGTCACATCCGTATGTTAAGCAAACGCTCAAGCTCAGGTACCTGGAAAATTGAGGAAGTGGAAAGTGGTCCTTGAAATCGCTTGGCTCATTGGGATGTGACATTTGTTCACCACTGCTTAATTAGCTAAATATACTCTGGAGTTGTCATGTATATAATTTTATATTTCCAAGTTAAAAACATATCTGCCTTGAAAATATGATCTATCACTGTAGGTTTATGCATCTCACCATGTTTAAAAAGTACATTTAAACATTTTCCTTAAACAAAAACTATTGTCTTTAGTTACAACTCCAGTGTATATATGTTCCTGTGCAATTTGTTTTTTTTTTTTTTTTTTCACTGACTTTTGTGTGTTCTTTACCTTTTTTGCAAAATACACTAAACCTCATGTCCTACACTAACCCTTTCCCTCTTCCTGCTACCATTGTACTTGGCCTCCCTCCCTTAAAGGGATTCCTTCCCTTAAAGTGACAATAACATCTCAAACTACAAAGGGCCTACATGTGCGTATTGCATTATGCACAGCTAGTCAATTATACATTTTAGAGTGTTTACTTTGGTGTAAATTCTAAGGCATAAAGAAATGTATTCCAGTAAATGACCTGGAGTTTAGTGTACAGTTTTCATAGATAACAAACAACATAGTAACAGGTAGTGGCAGTGTCTCCTATTAAATTTGCAATAAGACACTTCAAAGAGCAATGCAGGTCTGTCAGAGCCAGTCACTAATCAGCATTGTATAAATAAATGAAAGGGATTAGTTACTTCACAACACAATTTTTACCAAAATAAATAAAAGAACTAGTAATCTTTGAACTCCCACTACATTCTTCATAGTGTAAAATAAATGCATTTATAGGATACAGCATCAGAGATACATATGCATCCATCTGAGGGATGGAAGAAAGCCTTTTATGCCTTAAGATTGAACAAAAAGACACTCAAATGTTGACTAGGAATGTATGCCCCAGGTTATTCTAAGGTGTTACTGTTCTTTTAAATAAGAAGGGGAAACAAACAAATCTCTCTCTGTGACATATTCCAAGGCTTTACCCTGTTAGTAATAGCATAATGCCTGTGTATATGTATTAGGTATACTAACAGAACCTGTAGATGTCAATAGCTGCTGTTTGATTGTAGTTAGAGTAAATGAACTTATTTTCTCCATTCATTAAGCTGCATTTCCCATGACCTTCCCTATTGGTCCTCGTCTGGTTTTCTCTATTCCTTGCATCTTTTTCTAGTTGTTTATAGCATAGAGGTGAATTCTGCCAACTTCCCTGTTTTATCTTGATGTCTCCAAATGTCTGGAGCCTTCCCAGCCTTCTTAATGAGCTTAAAAAATAAGTGGCAGTGTTGATCTACTGGAGGTCTCGTTTCTTTTTTGCTCTGTTTAGTTAAAAGGAGTATTGTCTTATTAAATGCACGTGTGAACCTCAGGTTTGATTGAACAATCCACCTTTTGTCTTACTGCTTCTCTCTAATATTTGGTAATAGAAAATGATTGTGGCGGCTTTTCATTTTGGCTCAGATTGTTTGACAAACCATGATTTATGGTGTTTTTAAGTGAAAATGGGATTTAACCTTTTACCTCTTGAGAAAATGTAGTAGACAAACCATTCCGAATGTATGCAATCACCCTTTGTTGTCACATATGTCTCTTCTTAAAGCTGCTGAGTATATATTTTTTTATTTACAGAATTGTATTTCCTTTATCGAAGCTGTAGAAAGTGCTTTTCAACTCATTTTTGTTATTGTAACATTTTTTTTTATTTTTGTAAATGTTTCAACAACAAATTTAGATATAAATGACATGGTTAACTCCATGGAAAATGCAAGCTTTGGGGGCACAAAATACATTTGTCCTGAAGAAAGCATTTGCTGCTTTGAAAGCTTACAGTATAGTTTTATTATAGTTTTTTAATATTTTACATTTTGTTTTTTGTACTAAATTTTGATCATATACTTTTTGAAGATAAATAAATGTTTTTCTTAAAGCTATATTATCCCTATAGAAGGAGTAGCGGTGGTTCATTTAGTGAATTAAATTAACTTGTGTTGACAATAAATGACAGAATGTAAGCATAGTGAATGTTTACTTTGCAGTGTGGACAGTATCTACTCCTTTAGAAAGTCAGCCTCATGGTCTCTCTGTGTATGATGTACGTAACAGGGAATTTACTAGCTATACACTCAAAATAGCCTTAATTAGGCATTTGCAGGATGACAACAGGACTTTTTATTGTGTAATCCAAAACAGGAAGTAGAAGGTCCCTTTTAGGGAGGACAAATAACACGTTTGTACACCCCTCCTTTTCCTGTACAACACAATGCTTAGATGCTGCTCCTGAAATGGTTTTCATGTGTTTGATAATGCCCAGAAAACAATAATCTGAACCAAGTATACCTGCTTACTGATGCCTGGGGGTTTAAAGTGGGTGCCAGTTGCAGTAACTGGACAGCAATTCAACCATGTGTGAACATAGACTAAAGCTATATAACACTCACTAGATGATTGTCACCCAAGACAAACAGTCATGCTTTTCTTGGCTGAAAATCTAATGTGTGTTGAGTGCTCCCTTGACATTGTTCCTATGGAGGAAAGCACATTGGGATGCCACTTGTTCTCCATAAAACAGAACAGAGCTGTGTGTACAGAGTCTGTTTGTTATACTGTCATTGGGAATGATCTTTTGTGAAATCTGATGTCTGTTCGGGGGCTTAGGATCCCCAATCAGGAAAATATTTCAGTTATAGTTCGGATAAGCATGTGTAGTTCTTTGCGGGATGGCCAGATTGTGCTGAAGATCCTTCCTCGGTCTATGGTTGGTTGATGTGTACTGGCTCTAAAGCTCCTAATGCATGACAGATCTGATACTGTAAGAGAAGGCTTTGTAATGATCAACCTTAAAAATCGTATTGATTACTTATGTTGTCTTCTTGTGCCCTTTTTTTTTTTTTAAGGTATCTATCACATCAAATTAAAAATGATCAAAATTTGCTTTATAGCATAGACATAATATGGACACACCAGGGATTGTTATTTATTAAGACATAATAACAAATGCCACTTGCAAAGTAATTATTTTATTGTTCTATATTACAAATAAAGTGACATAGTGGAGCTGGAGTGATGGAATCCATCTCCTGGCAGCAAGATATGAATAATTGAGGAACCAATATTGTGTTTATTTAATTGTTGACATTTCAGCTTGGTAGGTGCACAGTTATATTTGTTTCCTAGCAAGACATTTAATGAAGACATATTACAATAATGATTTCATGCAAAGTAAATGAGGAATTTTACATGGTGTCACAAACCTGGACAATAAGTGAAACATATGATGGAAAGAAATGCACAAGCAGATGTTAACTTCAGTGAAATCTGCAAGTCTTACTGATCAACGATAAAAACAGATTAAGTTTATTTGAATCTTAACTTGTCCTGTTTTTTTTCCATTATATGTTCAGTTGGAATTGCCTATGTCCCCAACAGGTTTACTTTTTACCCTTTATTTACCTAGAATATTTACTTTAGTTTGGAAAACAAAAGAACAACCCCAATCTACATGATTTGCAAATATTCAGCACTATGGATGATAGAATCTTTAGTATGCAGACGCAGGACTTTCCTTGGCAGGGGAAGTGGAAATGTCTTCAGGAAGAGGAAGTCTGTTTCTATCTAGAAACTTGACAACATAGCTCAACATAATATTGTACAGATGTATCAGACCATTGTGATTAAAAGATTGCCTAAGCGCACACAAAAGCTATTTTTATGTTCTTTTTATATACACTTTGCATGTATACATAAACATTTATCAAAGTGGGTGTTGACCTAAAAATTTGCAATCTACTCCCAGAGCCCAATGAAAAATATCTAATAAATGGTCTAAATTTTCAGCTGTTTGGTAGAATTATAATTTGGGGTATGATCATGATTTTGTCATGTAGCAGTCAGTCACTCAACAGTCAGTGTTTTCCTTATTGCATTGCAGTTAGAACGAATAGGGCTGGTTGGCATTTGATATAACTGCATATTATTATCCGCTTCATTGTAACCCCCCACCAGCACTAAATCTTCAACAGAAAGTAAGTTTTCATGTCAGTAACCTGATATAGATTTTTTTCAGGGTGGCCCTTTTTATTTTAACTTGTAAGATGATATTCATTATCCAGTAGGGGTATGTTACAAATACATTTGCAACATTAGGTATTTCCTCACCTTTAAGTATCTACATACTTTGTGTGACTATCCTGGTGTATACAAATTATAATAATACAAGTAGCTGTTGATGGGCACCGCAGAAACCAATCCATTCCTGAACGATATGTGTTAGTTTCATGCTCCATTTAAGCTGTTTTTTTTCCCTAACTTGTGTAATAGATGTAATAGATTATTCTTTATGACTGCCTAATTTTCTGCCCAAATCAAGGCATTGACATATGACAAGAAGTCCTCAGATCTGTTCTTTTAGAGTAAAAACCTGCTGATTGAAAGCCATCTTGTCGTTTGATGGTTGGGGTGATTGTCTGGGGTGTGCTTTCATCAAGCAAAGTTGGGTATATTGCTGCAGTTGATTGGTCCTTACGGGACCAGGTGTTTGGTCTCAGCGTCATGTGTGAACATATTTTAGGGTGGTTTGCATGTAAATGCAGCTTGCCATGGAATGCCTATATTCTGATACAATGTAAGAGAGGCAGCCATGTAAGTGGACAAAGTTTTCCATTATTCTGTCATGGTATTATTTCACACAGACTTTTGCTACAGTCCATGGACTCACAAAGTGGGTCATTGAGTCATGGTACAACAGGGGTTGTACCTCCTTTGCTAACTTTGTGCCTGCACAACACGGACACCTTACAAAGGAGCTAAGGTTTGTGATTCATTAGGCCTGATTTGTTTAGGCTCTCCAAGGCTGGAGAGGATACACTTTCATCAGTGAACCTGGGTGATCCAGCAAACCTGGAATGAATCTGGTCCACGAAATAACAAATACCAAATGACCTTTAGAAAATCCTTTCCAGGTTTGTTGAATCACCCAGGTTCACTGATAAAAGTGTATCTTCTCCAGCCTTGGAGATCTTTAATAAATCAGACCCAATGTGTGGTCAGCAGTGGCAGAGGAAAGATAACAAAGGTTCATGAAAAACAATTTGGAGGACAAGGTCTGCATAGTTTCATTTCAGAGAGGGTTGACACAGGAGAGAAGGTTGTTCTGATTTTAGTAAAGAGAGCAAGTGATGCCTGGGCATTATAATGTACAGCATACCTGCATTAGTATGGGAACTGTATGATGCTTTGTATGATGGGATTATACAGTACAGGGTAAGGGGTAAAAAAAAAAAAAAAAATACCAAAGGACACTACCCATGGAGAAGAGAGGGGTTTGAAGGTACTTTTAAAGTGATAACTAGATTTCAGCCCTAAGGCCAACAAAAGTTGACAAACCATTGGCCAAATAAATGCAGAATATAACATTTTAGGTTGCTTTAAATTCATCAAAAATATTTAGCTTAACAGTAGCTGCCTTGCAGATTGGAGCACCTTGCTGGTTACTGCACAAATATCTATGACAGCTTTGTGTCCTACGAGTGGTATTATTCACAAGACCACATACAGTATTTTAGTCTCCAATTCCATTGTTCCTAGAATAAAATGAGTTGTTTGGAGAGGCTTAGCTGGTCTCCGTATTGTTGTTGAAATAAATGTATCAAATAAAGATTCCTGACAGAGAAAATCACTCCTGTGGTTTTGATGTGTTCCATTCTCATAATAAAATGAGACATCTAATTTCAATTCATGCATTAGCATCACACAATGTAGAATGACACATGCTTAAGTCAATGTTTGCCCAAGAATATTTATCAGGGGTAAACATGAGGATGAAACACTGATAAATAAGCTTATCAGCCTTGTGCTGTATTTACATAAATTAGCTCTTGCACTGTGATATAACATGCAAAAATGCTAATTCTCACATTTGCATATTTGCCAGCACAGTTGACACTTCTATACTAAAGGAGCCTGAAATGTATTCTTTAAGAGTGCAATGTAGATTTCTTGTCAGAAATTGATTGTAAAAATGTACCCAATAACGCATTAGACAATGTTTGAATAAATTAAACCAATAAAAAGTGTTTTACCATTTAAAGGAATATATTAGCCCATCTAGACAGCAGGTTTTTAATACCTTTTTAATATGTGCTTTAAAGTAGAGTCAGCCAAGCTGGATTCTGTTCATCATAAAATCTTTAAGTGATATAAAGCTTGGCTCCTGTTTTGAAAGTAACCCCCCCCCCCCCCAAAAAAAAAAAAAAAACACTTTTACCTATTTACCTTCTCTGTCCCCTGGCTTGATCCTGTTGCAACACTGTCAATATTCGAAAATTATGTATTTGATGATTATCCAGACCGTTAATTGCATACCTAGTGTGATGGCAGTTAACCACCCAGCACTGCGTTGTGAAGGGGGCTGTAGCAAAGGTCAGGGTGGCATACAGGAGCAGGGAACGTAAATAAATGCCTTCTACATGGCAGCGAAGATTTTTTGCTTTGCACGTGAGAGGCGCAGTCTGGAACTTCCACAATAATTAACAAACAGGAGGAATAATATGGTGGCTATTGAAAGCTTTTCAACCAACGGCGGCATATATTGCACATATTTCTGCCTTAGTATTGAAACCCTTACAAGGGTGTAGCTAATACTAGCAGAGTTCTTTATTGGGCTGCATACCCACCTGTTTGCTAGGTCCAGATTCGGGATTGGATCTCTCTCTTTTACTATTCTTCACAACAAGCACCAGAGGGGTTTCCTATGTATCATATGTGATTTCTCCTGAAGAAGCAGGCTCATCTTGCAAAATGAGTTGGGATTTCCAAATATCACCTGAAAATTAGTATCACCTAGATGCTAACCCCAATCTTAGTTGATTATGTTATGGTACAGTTTGTTTTGTTTTGGTAATCTGTTGTATTTGGATGGTTTATAAATATGACTGTGTCACTCAACTCCCTGCTTTTCTGGAAGTCTTTCTTTCTTGGGTATATTGTTGTAAACTCTTTTCATTGATTTTTACTGATCATCAATATGCAGATCATTATATCTTTCAGCCAGTTTGGATGTTGTTTGTTAGGGGGTGTCTATTATGCAAAGCGACCTGCACTCCTAAATAATGCAATTTTTTCAGTAGCTTAGAGAGGTCACAGCATTGTTTCAATATACAGTACTTGATATACTAGTCTTCATTCTAAAATCATATTCAAGTTAGTTTGATACATGATGTTGAAGTAACTAGGAGTTTCAGTGATGGTATTCTACGTTTCTTACTTAGTATAGGTATATTTTAAATAAATAGTTTAAAAAAGTGTTTAATTACTGGGAAAATACAATTGGTTGCCCAGCAATCCCACAATTGCCCTATCGTCAGCCACACAGCCCCATCCAACTGTCAGTAAAAGGCCAGCCTGAAACACCTGTGACAACACTGATAAATATTTCAGGAAGCAGATGTCTCTCAAAGCTGAAATGGATACTGATCGGCTCAGGAAAGTCTCCAGCTTTCTGCTCCCTGAAAAAAGAAGACCTGCTGTTTTTCCATTACCTTTTTGTTTAAAAACCTATATTTTTTTTCCAGTAAGCAGTTCACCTCTGTGCATGATAATGATGCTTTTGTCAAACTGCACGAGTGAATGTTTATGTGAACTTTTTATGTGTCAGTGTTTGGAAGCAGGGTTTTAGAGCCAATTTTATAGCTCATTCACAGACTCCGGAATTCTCAAAGACTAGAGAGTTTATGGATTTTAATGTTGTTTGGTATCTGGATTGTCTGTGTCATCCAAACTTCTACAAGGACATTACTGTAAAGGAGGGGTAGCTTGCTTTACATATGCATAACGTATTATGTTTGAGGGATGCAAAATAGGTACATTTGCTGTGTTCAGCAGAGAGAGTTCAGTCCAAGGATTACAGAGTGATAAGTACTGCAAGAAGCATCTGCTAGGACAACATTTGTCCTGCACTGTTTGACATCAGCTGTGTGTAGCAAGGATCAGATGTACTTGTTAATAGGTTTCACAGTTGTACATTTCCAATTCAAGTGGGTAGGGTAATATTATGGTATTGCAATGCCTATTGTGATAATGGCCTGTTATGGGAGCGAAAGTGGCCTGATGTCTTTTCTTGAAGCACACTGCATTGTCAGCACATTCTGGGGTTGCCCTGAATTTAAGTGCCTTGTTGTCTTTCAAGCCAATAAACCATCATTATTATTACTTTGTTGAGTAACTGCCACTTCAAGCAGAGATGCCAACTGGTCAATATATATTTGGCAAGCTGGTATAAAATGAACTTGGCAGCATGAAGCATTTTGTTGGCGTGGCTACAGAGTGAAGGATAAGAGCAAGGTTGTGGGACCAACATGAAAAGTGTTTTTATTATTATTCATTGAAAGACACTAACCCTCCATGGTTTGGCTACTTTGGCCAGATATGTGTCGTAATAGAGTGTGTTACTGCTTTACCCATCAAAGTAGTTTGAGATTTGAATGATAGTCTTTATTTGCCCAAATTTTCAAGTTTTCCAATTGCATTAAATTTTTTTCTTTAATAGCTGATATTAGCTTAATAAAAGTTACCTCTAAATCCCAGCCTCCTACTCAGACCTATAGCAGATTATAAAATTCTTTAATTTTATACATAGTACATGTTTTACCATACAGGGTAGCAGTTCATACATTGTACGTATCCAGACAGATGTCAAATACCTCTAAAATGTTATTTTTTTTTACTCCAAAAAGCCCTGTAATTTATAATATTTTCATAACTTTAGTTTTGTTGTGTAGCTGGTAGATAATAATTTTTTGCTGAATCTGAGTCATGACAAATCTTCAAGGCACTAAAGGTTTCTAGTGTCTTGTTTAAAAATGTGTAATCTTAGCCATACGTGAAATAATATTTTCCCTGGTGCTACAAAAGATCTGATCTTTAGTCTCACAGCTTCATAGATCCTCCTGAATGGTTATGTTGTTATTTGTGCAGACATATTTGAAGCATGGCACGTTGTTGTTTACCCCCTGAGCATAGAGACGTTTATTTCAGTGACTTAACTGGCTTCAGTTTCATTTCCAATGTCAGTAAACGTGGCAAATCCACAATAAAGATTCATTTAGTAACAGTATTTTGTTTTTGTTTTTTTTGTATCATCCTATTACCTATGCATCCAGGGTCTATCATATAGACACAGGAATATTGACACTTGGCAGGAAAAGTGGCAGAGTCCTTTAATGCCCACCACAGGCCATTTTTACCTAGTTTTCCTGCTACTCTTTTGCTTTGCAATGCTAATCTTCATAATTATCATGTTATCATCATCATTTACCCCCACCATTTTATAACAGTTGTTGGAAGCCCCAACCTAAGATTGAGATCGAGAGTAGAATATGCCTAGTTTTCTTGTGGCAGCCCTTATAGTGCAACCAAACAAAACCTTCTAAGTTTGCCATTACAAGTAGAAAAGATTTAGCATAAGTCATGCTTATTTGTAAAATAACTAATTGCTCATTTTTAATCCAGTACAGAAGCCACTCAGGCTTTAAATTATTTCCATTAAAATACTGCTTACAATGTTGTTTTTTCCTTTCACATTTTTTTTAGTGTGTGTGTTGGTGTTATTTATCTTAATTTGACTGAACCAATAACTGCTTTGTCAAGTAGACAGTGTGGCACAACTTTTAAGGCTTTCAAGATCCATTAGCTATGTTTAGATATATACACAGAGGACACGGCTCTGAATTACGTGTCTCGGTGTCCGCAAGACAACCAGAAAAAAAGCCATTTAGAGCTTCAAGGTGCCTCCACTCTCCAGGATAAGGTCAAAAGCAGCTAATTGAAACTGTCGTATGGTCTGCACTGCCATATTTAGAATGGTAAAAACAAAATTAGTTTTTTCCTAATTTACAGTGTTAAGGTACTTGTCACCAACCTGAGCAACACAAGAAAGTAATGCATAAGTATATTTTAATCTGTATGCCAATTGTAAATTTTTTCCTTTATGATCTTTTGTAGATAGGTGAATGCAGCATGCTTTCAGGTGAATGCAGGTTGCATTTGAGATCAGTTTGACACTTGACACTTTTTGCATCAAGCTTTTTTTTTTTTTGTTTTTCTTTTGACCTGTTTTAAAAAGAAGGATTATAATGCAAATAAATTCATGTGTACATAGAACCATAAAAATCAAGTTTGGTCTCAAGGGTGTCTACCTACCAGGTCTCCATATTTGTCATAACCCATGACATAAACCTATCGTGGGAGAAATACGGAGACTGCCATTGCTGACCTCTGCTTTTGGAAATGCTGGCTGCCTTAACAAAGTTCTGGTTCTCTTGCTCTAATACTTTTAAATTCCAGCAGTTTTATGATAAATTAGTTTAAATACATTCCAAATTTATAACGGTTTACAAAATACAGTTCATTTCCTTCAGAAATCGGCCACAGAATAAACAAGTATGTGTCCCTGCTAGCATGCTGCAAAGAAGGAGTCTTGCTCTCTAGAAAGCGTAGCCTCTCTGCAGAGATCTGACATTACATCTCCTGCAGTCAGAACTTGAGCTCTGCTATTTTAGGAGCTATAAATCTCATTCACAGGGGCCATATTGGACCTCTGCATAGAGCAAATGTTTTTTTCATGAGCAACAAAGGTCTGGCCGTTTTTCGACTCAGGGCATTGCGTCTTAAGAAAGAAAGCAAACTGTACTGTTTTATTGCATTGTATTTGTACTGTTTTAAGCACATTTATACTAAGTTTAATTTTGCTTTGCCATTTTGGTTTCGGTACTTTATTAAGGCCACCAAGAAAGCATCACTGCCAGGAAATGAGCATTTACAGAAGGAAGCCAAAAGTAGAAAGCACCCCATGATTGGTTTACTTTTAAGGATCAATTGAGAGACTCCTAAGGTTGGGTCTTAATTGGAAGTTAAAAAAAAACTTCCAAGTGGCATAGTCCTGTTGACAATTGCCTTAGTTAAAATTATGAAACAACTGTCAGCAAGGAGTTACCTCCTTGGTAATATGCATTTTTATTGGCTTGGGAAGCCTATTCAGGAAATGTCAAGAATTGCATATAACTTCATTTGCCCAAATTTCTGTACGGACAGATCATTTTGACATGTTTTCACAGAAGGTAACCTTGATTTGAACAATTTTTGCCCTAGGGTCAGTTTAAATTGCTGAGGTTTCAGACAAGGTTTGTTTGATTTCTGGTGAATGCAATGGCCCTTTATTTCTACCATCATTATTCGTCTATGATTTAAGCTTGCTGCAAACACTGGTGATCAGTAAATGCTTTAATAGGCACTCCGCTGAAATTGAGAGAGCTTTTTTTCTCATTAGGCTGTGTCCCAGTTCTACCACACTGTGTGCACCACATTTACTCATCTTTAAAAAATAAGCTAGCACTAAAACTTTACAATCCTTTTTGTAGCCTTGGGCTCTTGACTTGAAGGATAACTTTGTGCTTTTTAGAGCCCCTGACTGTTTATTCTATTTTTCTGTATTGTACAAAATACTGTTTGTGGGTTAAAGAGTTCAGCTAGTTTTTTTCCTTACATTTTAGACATATTTCTTCAGTCTAGCAAAAACCTATGCTATATACATCTGGGGATTATTTAGCTAATTCTTTGTGTGTTCTCTGTAATTTTCTTGAGTCTGCCAAGCTACTGTTCCATTTTAAAATACTACAGGCGTCTTTAGTGACAATACTTGCCGAGAATCCTAGGAATAGAGAATACAAAAGAGGAAATAATTGAAGACAGTTTCAGTGAAGCTTCTTGGATGCGCAGTTATAATTTCACAACAGGCAAATGATATCTAGAGGTGGTAGGAAGGCAAGTGGGCTGAATCACATTCATCCGTGCTAAGCTTTGCCTGAAGATGAAAAGCTCAAAATAGCTTTAACACCCACTGCATGCACAACTTATTGGCTGCAACACATTCCATTATTGGAAGTTTGCAACTAATTAGTAGCTTCATGAAAAATCTTGTCTTTAATTTATGGCATTCCACGTCCATTTGCCAATGTTTAGGTTTCATACAATGCCATCTGTTCCACATTACTGTCTAAGCACTGAAGGACGGACGGCTTTCTTAAATTCTTTTTCAATTGATTCCAATTGGTCTTGCGCTTAGCATTCTGTGCCCAGTCATTAGGGAAGCAGGCTGAAGCAGTGAGTCTTGAGTTGCTGAGTGAATAGTACTAATAGGCTCATTCTAAAAAATGAAATAGTGTTTAGATTGTGGAATCTCTGTAGGAAACAGTATGCCAACATGAGCGCTGTTTCTATGGCAAATGTGGGAGGGGGAGGGGAGAGAATCCGCTTCCTTGTATGCACTAGGAACTAATATTTTAATTTGTCCTTTGTAATGGGAATGTTCCAATTCTATTTTAAGCATCATTTAAACAATAAAACAAATACTTTGTAAAATGTGATGTTATTTATGCAGATGTATTACCTGCCTAAAGATAATTAGACCTGAGATAAATAGATATAGATAATAAAATAAAATAGATAAATGTGTTTTTACTCACTGAACATTAGTGTTGGAGTATTGGTAGGACCCTTTTCATAGGCACATGCTGTCTGTGCCTCATTGTTTGACATATTTGGTACATGACAACATGCATTGCTAACTCTGGAATACAAAGTGTAGATGCCCTTGCCATTCCTGGTCTTGCCATAAGGGTAGCTGTCTTTGCCATTGCTGGACATTCTTTTGCAGATCAAATGTTTATTTCATATATTTTCCCCCTACTCCCCCCCCCCCCCCCCCCCCCCCCCCTCCCCATTTTTTGAATGTATGCCTTCCAATCATTGCTCCCTTTCACAGTCCTATGATTGTCAATAGATTCTAAGGCCGGGAATCTTCACCACTCTCTGCCTAACAATGTCTGCAAGGTTGTGGACACAGTGATATGGCTCGCAACATGCAGGATCAACTGGAAAATCAGTGTCCATGTCATCTTTTGTTGGCTGATCTGTAAACATAAAACCATATCACCTATTTGTAGAAGCTACAATATAAACAATATTATATACAGTACAATCTGAACCAATCTCATGATCCACAATTTAAAAGAGTTGAACAAAGAAAGACTTGTGAAAAGACTAGCCGGGCTGACAATAACTTTCTCCATTGATACATTGGAGCAGTGTTCGCCAACCTTTTTGGTTCCGCAGACAACTAAAATCACCGGCTCCTGACCGTTCATGCTCGGGGAACCAGGTGTCAAATAAAAAGGGAGAAACCTCCCCCATAGTGATGTCATTGTGACATAGCCCTGCCCACTCTCCCATCACAGATCTGAGCCTGCGATGGCAGAGTGGGCAGGTTATGTCCAGAGAGACAGCCAGACCACTTACCTGCACCTGGGACTTGTACGGGGGACATGTTCCACCACTCTAGCCAGTGCGTCCTTCCAGCGGGGTCCTTCTCCTGACCTCTCTTGGGGGTGCATCGGCCAGAGCCGCGGACCACCAAAATTTTCTTGCAGACCACTGGTTGGTGACTGCTGCATTGGAGTACTAAATGTAGTTACCCCGATGAAAATAAAGCGGGCCAAAAATCCTTACAGATTACTAATGCAGGCATCTCATTTGAGGACGCTTAATATATATTACATTTTTGTTATGAATAATGTAGGAAAGGTTTGCACTGCCGGTTGAGTCTTGACTAATCTCTGGCATTCTGTTAGAGAATTTTACCCTTCGTGTTCTGCTTACAATGTTTTGCCATTGTAAGTGAGAAAAAAAGATCTTCAACTGGGGAACAAGAGAAACTAGGATCTAAGAGGGGTGCTAGTCTTCCTCCTACTCTACTTTTCACTTTAATCTGTAGTGCTGCTCGATAGATCTTCAATTCCATCTGGAAAAATGTGGTCAGTAAGACTAGAAGTAAGGAGAAATCTCTCTACACAGGAAGCAATATGAATCCAAAGATGGAGCCTCTTCCTCTGCACAAAAGTATACTCAGAACCTAGTGCTTCACACACAAAGGATGCAGGCAAATAAAACTGCCTTTTGGCTTAGATTTTTTATTTTAGTAAATGGTGATTAGTTAAAGATGATGATGGGGCAAAGGTTGGTGGAGGTTAATGCCTAATGTTTAGCCTAAATTACCAGTTACAAATAATTGCTTCATCAAATGAAGCCCTAAAGTTTGCAAACTATAGTTCCGCTTTAACACATGAAATGCTGAGATGGATAAGATATATGATGTTCCGTGGGTCATATTGATGCTGTCCAATTTTAATTCTGGTAAAATGAAATACATTCTAATCAAAGGTTTTTGAATTATTACACAATGTTCTTTTGTATAGGAACAACTTTTATTGTAATTTTTTAGTACTAAATTAACAATCCATAGTGTTAGGAAAGTTTGGCTGTATGCAAGGAGAACATTGTGTTAGTGCCAAGTAGATGTCCACTGTTGTTAATGATTAATGCTTCTAAGAGGGAGTTGACCTCTTTTCTACATTCTTTAGCTGAACTGCAGGGTTATTCGGTATTCACATCAGGAAAATGATACACTCTGACTTGGAATCCTAATATTACTATGCCAGTTCTGCTATCCCCACATGAAATCTCACACCACTATGCTGTGTGTGTGTCCAATGCTCTAGAGTTGAGCTGTCATCTGCAGAATGAGCCCAAGGGGTACAGGGTGGTCACTGGCAATAGTCGGATCAGTATGTTTTTCACTGGATATCTCGACTTTCATTACATTAATAAGGTTTATACTTAACCACTTTTTATTAGGAGTCCTGCATTTAACAGATTGTATTGAAAACTATAAGTAACTCTCTAGTTTGAATCTACTTAACCTCAAGCCATTAACATACCTTAGTGAAATTTTACAGTAAGCTACTTTGGAGAGTTCACTGCTAAACCAAAGTGGTAGGGTTTCACTCCTATGTGCATTTTGTGATTTATGGACATCTGCAGCCAGTATTGTTTTATTTCAGATATTTTTACTTTCAACAGGCAGTAGAGGTTTTTTTTTTATGTGCTCTTTTTTTTTTTTTTTTTTTAATATGCATAGCCCTCACTATAATCTTGTAAATCTATAGTGATTTAGCAAACACATTGGATATCAACTACCCACTTATTGGGTGAAACTTGCATTGATCTTCCTTTGTGTGTTTGCCACTTTATTTTTAATTGGTAGCCAATACACATAAACGGTGAAAAATAGCAGCTAGTCTGTTTTTTTACAAGGAGGCATACTGCAAAAGGATTACCTGTTTCTTGTGGTGCACATTAGCACACTGTTTGTGTGTTGGGCATTATAAATGCATGCAAAACACCACAACATACATATACGGTGTGCTATGGTATGTTAATGTAATAAAAATAAAATTATCCCCAATAAAGCTTGTTGCTCAGACTATGTAGGTTAGGAAACCCTAAGTTCTGTGCTGACTAAATACCAACACATACAAGAAACTTCGACTTTTATATGGCACAAAGAGAAGTAAGACCTACATAAAAAAAACAGACAGATGGTAAATCAATAGTTAGCATTCTTCTGAGACTTTTGTCTGACCATATCTCTCACTCTCCTCTGTTCTAAATGTTTATGCCGGCTCTCTTCCTTATCTTTTGACTTCACGGGCAAAAATAATTCTCTTTTTACAATGCTACAAGGGGCTTATGCGTGGTATGGGTTACCCATATCTCTGTGAATAAAATAAAATTCTTTTTTTGGGTGCACTTTAATTCATGTGTAAGAAATCAAGCAACAGTCAGAATTAATACAGTTGAGTATGCATGACCAAGGTAGTTTGGACCTGTAAGCAATTCCAACCATCCCCATTAATTAAAATGTTTACCTCCCCACTCCCCCCCAACCTGCTTACCAACCCAAAACTCACCAAAAATACACAGACACCAACTTGCACTTAAATTGGCTGGCAAGCAGCCATTTATTTAAACAAATAAATAACCATAAAATATTAATATTAAATAAACAAGAAGTAACCAATAAATAACAAAAAAATCCCATTTACCTTAACAAGCATTTCAACCATAAACCAAAATTAACTCCCCTTATTTATTACCATTGCAACATCCCTGTTTTAAACCCTAACAACCAGGCTCCAGGTCTCAGAAGGCATAATCCCTTGGCAACTAGCCACCCAGCACCGCTTTAGGAGCATAACTATTAGATCACCATAAAGGTGGACCCTACCACCAAGGATCCCTCTTCCCACAAATCACCATTTTTACATGCCCAGAATCCCTGCCTTCCAAGAGTCCAACCACTACCTCTAAAACATACCAAAATCCAGAGAGGGTGAATGGGAAATGCTTTCTTCCTAAAAGAGGGCCTCCTACTTCAGACTTCCTCCTTTTAAACCCCCCTTTTCTTATTCCCCCCCCCCCCCAGCTCCCAAACACTGCCCCTCCCTACACTTCTCGGACCACTTAACTCTTTCCTACCTTGTGCTGGAACCTCACACCCTGTCATGCAGGCCCTGCGCCTAATATAATATGTCTACGGGCCTCACTTTAATAGGAGAAGCATATTAAACCCAAGGGCTGAGAAGAGTTTTATTTCATACATTGAGGGTACAGCTGCTACACATATTAAGGTACGACTGAAGTATCCTCACTGTTTTTTCTAGGAGAGCTCCTTGCTCTGGGTCCAGTAGTGCCCAACACTGCACTTTGCATTATTGTGTTTGATGGTTAGAAATTGGTCTCATTTTGCTGTTTCCTAAATACATAATGCCTAGATGCTGTCAGAGAACAGCAAATCAATGTTTAGTTGCTTTTCTGACACCTACAATAAAATGCTTCTGGAAATGTGTGTTGGATGCTTTATTCAGATGTTCCCTGCTTCATCTGTATTTGTCACATAACAAATCGCCTCTTGTAATAAAACACATTTGTATGTCTTTTCTCTAAAATATAAAGGCAAGTTCATTCAGCTTCACACCAGTCATCTTTTTACTGTATATATGATATTCAGGGTAGTTACTGACACATTCATAATATGTAACTGGGCCCTAATCAATAGAATATACTTTTTACACCAAGATAGAATTGTAACAAGTTTGTAAAAACAGCTATGGCTTTTCGCTTTCTTTTCTGCCTTAAAGAATTCAGACACACCACTTAATTTCTTTTGCAGTCGACATGATTGGTGTTTCAACTAGCTTTCACATTTTAGCTCAGAGCAAAAGCTTTATTTGTATGCCTTAGATGTCATGTCCTGCTTAGAAAGTGCTCAGCGAGGTTAGCAATGGCTGAAAACAGAGCCTCCATACAGTACATGATCTGGATGAACAATCGGTATCATACATGACTAATGCATCACTAATTAAGGGTTATAGAAAAACAAGTCTTCCACAGCTGCATATTGGATCAAGTTTAATCCTCCTGGCAAATGTTTGGATAAGATTTTGCCTAGCCATTAAATATCTGACTTTATGATGAGGCCAATACAGAACTAGACCAATGGTACATTTAGGGATTAATAAATTAATTGCCAAACAGAGCAAAATAAGCAGACTCCAATTCTCCCAGCCGAGTATGAACATCATCATCTGCATAATTACTGAAATATTCATATACCTATTTTGTCAACCAAATGCAAGCGTATGCCTCTGTTTAGGAGCAAAGTGGCATAGCTGGATACTACTAAACTGTTTTAAAGCAAACTTGATTAGGTTTAGCCACATTCACATTTATACATTTTATTTAATAAAACAGAGCAAAGAAAACTACACCTTTATAACTGTTTTCTGAAACATAGAATTAGATTAAAGTTTGCTCTGGGTCACATTAAAAAAAGATCTTTTTTTTTTTGAGTGTTGTGAAATGTTGATGTTTACTTGTATTTCATTACTCATTAGTATGTATTTACATAAAAGCAAAGACAGTCACTGTTCATGATACTCCAAAATCTCTAAAATCCTTCATTTACGGCTCCAAAACCCCACAGGATTTCTTTTTTCTTTGTTCTTTTTTTTTCTTGCAACATCATAAAAATTATCTATATAAAAGGCTGCTAATTTATTTAGTTGCCGCTAATATATTGTAGACTTCTACGGCTCCATTGTAACTTTCCATAGATAAAATGGATGACTCGACTATACACACATAATTCTAACACAGAAATATTAGGTGGGTACTGCTAAACACTTTAATATTATGTTGTAAATGTTTTCATTTTAACTATTGACCCTAAAATACAAGCTGCTACAAGTTCCTCTGATAACATTCATAAATGTATGAATTTAGATATTCCAAGACATTTTATGAAGCTGTAGTATCTTCGTTAACGCTTACCTTAGGCTGGCTAAGAATGTAATCGGTCTTGCCTTAGGTAAACACACTAGGTTTTTTTTTTACCTAAGAGTAATTATTGAAATTGCTTTGATCAATTGAATCGAATTGCGAAAATCTGGTGTGTGTATAGCGGTCCCCAGAAGCCATTTATCAATCCATCCTTTCAGATCAATTAACGATCAAGCTGGGATGACTGCTTTATTTTCCTTATTCAGAGAGCGCATTGGGTGCCTCTTGCTCATCCTTCTAGAATGGAACTATATGCCCAGCACTTTTTTATGTTCCTTAGGCTACGTACACACATGCAATAATTATCATTGGAAACGAACGACTAACGACCGATCATCCAATAATTGTTAACAAAAAAAATGCACAACGTCTGGTCGATGCCAATGAATGAGGAATGTCGCTGGAAAACGAATGACTATCCCGGCAGATCTGATTGGGCAACCATTGTTTGCTATCTATTGTGTGTACAGTCGTTCAGTGATCGTGGATTGTTCTGTTACACTTTCTCTTGTACATGTCACTTCCTACATCGTTCAAACGATCGTATCCAGTGTGTGTACATTATTAGTGGATTATATCTGACTGATCGTATTGTTACAGCATGTACAGAATCGTGCACAATACGATCGTTCGAAATATTCGTGAATAGTCATTGATCGGTCATTAATCATTTGTTTACCAATGATATTTATTGCACGTGTGTACGTAGCCTTACGTACAGGGTTTTTTAGCGTCCAATGACAAGCCTAATATTGATTAACAAAAAAACATTTTGGAGCTGCTGTACCAAAAGAAGGTTGTTAGATGACCTAAAAAAAATGTTTTATATTTAATGTAAATTTTAAAGTGAGGACATTTAATTAAAATTTTTGAGCCTAAAAATATAGAACACTGCAGTAGTTTTTAGGCATTGTGAAAGAAGGTATAAGCATGAATGTTATTGAAGGCATTACCTGTTCAGCTTGTATTTTAGGTTCATTTATTACTTTAACTAGAACTTTCTAACACATTTTCATGTGAAAACATCCTGCTGCCTTATCCCTGTTAATATGAATTAACATCATGCAATGTAATTCTAATTTGCATAATTACATATTAATTCATTTTTGTTTATTTGTATATATGTGTTTTCAGATTCTTGATATTGATCGATTTATAGCTGGATAATTTAGTACAATTAGCATTGTTTACTGTTCCTTTTTATTTTGCTTTTTAATATAGATAATATTTTGTTAAATAACTGTTTTTGCGTTATTGTTGCCTACATGTAATGACCTAGCTGTAAATCTATGCAATCTTGACAGCATGCAGAAAACATTTTACCATTTTTGGTTTTTATAGATAGAAAATTCCTTTGTATTTACTGTGTACAAAATGGTTTCAGAGTTTTTATTTGATCATGTTGTTATCACTGGCTACTACATTCTTAAATACACATTTTACATTTGAAAACCTTTTGGGCACCTAACTAGTGTTACTTTAGAAGTAATGCTTCTTTTTCACTACTGAAATTACACCAGGACAGCAATGGATTTTTGTTTCATTATGATTTTTTTGTGATGCCAACACAATGATTCTTTTGTGATGCCAATGCTATTTGTGATGATCGTTTTTGTGAAATATGCATTTGCAGAACCTAAAATTTAAAGCAGAGATTGAAATTTATCAAACCAAAAAAACTTAATGCAAAGGTAAAACACAAATTAAGCCTAAAAATATTACCTGAAAATATCAAAAACCCTATTACTCATTCTTTTTAAAGATATTGTTCAAGACATTTTGAATAAAAAGCTAATGCATTAGTGCATAATTAACTTACTAATGCAAATTGACCTATATGGACACTGCAATTTTTTTAACTGCAGTCTATTTTTTTTTTTATAAAAAAAATCTCTTTTAAATGACATTTTGACCATAGCATATTGTGCTGTAACTATTTAGTAATTCAATGTTCCACTGTTTAGACTGTAAACACAGTCTAGACAGTAGATGAAGCTATAATTAAAAAAGTGTCATAGGCATGCAGTGGTGTAAATAATGTTTATACACTGAAAGCTTATATATATATATATATATATATATATATATATATATATATATATATTCAAACAAAAAAAGTATATTATTAATTTAATAATCTTGTATACATAAAAAAAGATTTTAATTAGGATAACAGTTCTGACTTTATATGTAGTCAGGGATATAAAAGAAAGAGAAATGTAAGGGTTAGTTCTAGTGTAAACTAAATTTTAACCCCTAATTGGACAGATTACTAAATCACTATGCATCATAAATGTCCTCGGTTTTACCTTGTTTTGATCTTATTTTGTATCTCAACCCTGCTGATCTAATCTAATATCTTTGACACTTTTAATCTTTATATACTTGCTCAGAGTCAAAAACACATCATTGCTCAGGTCACCTTCCCTAATGTGATTAGAGTAGACTATGCCTTCACAAAGTATGTTGGCATTGCTGCTTTTAGTCCTGGGCTACATACACACATACTATGGTTCTCATCCGATAATCAGCTCAGGACTTTTTGTCCATCGTCCAAACGACCATTCTGGCGGATCCACGGATGGTGGACGACGAACGATCCAAATGGAAGTGAAGGGGGAGAGAGAGCAGGGCAGTGCCGCTCCGTCGTTCTCCCCCTACCCTTTCCATAGAGCAGAATGTTGCTGTATGTACAGCACTCGTTCATGTATCCTGCAGTCGTTAGTCATTGGAAATAGGGATGAGCAAAAATTCCTCTGACAGTCTCGCAAAAATTTCCCTGAACTTCCGATGGGTCTGCGAAATTACAGCGAACTGATTTCGTGAATTCCATTGAAGTGCAGGTTTCCACACTCCCTGGGCTGTACTTATCATTGCTGTGACTGCAGGCGAACTCCAGATGAACTCCCAATGGGGTTTCTCCAATGAGAGTTCGTCTGAGTTCAGTTCCCACGGTCACCGGGCTCTACTTATCATTGATAAGTACAGCCCAATGACCGTGGGAACCTGCGGTCAGAACTGATTGGAGGAACACGGGTGCTTCCAATCAGCTGTGACCACAGGAGAACTCCAGATGAATCATCTGAGGTCAGTGAGAACACGACCTCATGGCTAATCACAAGGCCGTTCTCGCTTACATGTTCTGTAAGCGAGAAAGGACAGATTCTCCGTGAGATCAAAAATTAATAATTTTGCTTGCTCATCCCTAGCCAGAAAGGATCGTGAAACATCGTTTCCAATGACAATTATTGCTTGTGTGTACATAGCCTTAATCATGTGTGCATTTGACAGGGTGTTAGTGTAGGACCATAGTCAGTACACAGCTGTCTGCCTTTAACAGGAAGAGCTGGAATTTTAACTAAAGCTGCAGATTTTAAAATATTTTAAATAATTTATGAATCTACATCAACATACTGAGGTTTGTAGGAGAATTCAGAGATACGTTAAGGCTGTTAGAAATCTACTTTGGTTCCTACATCTTTTACGACACATTTTATCTTTGGCCTTGTGCATTTTTAATAAAACTAAACTCTTGATGAATTCCTTATATAAGTGCATTAAATTGTCACAGTATCTCCAATACATGCATGCAGAGTACACAAGGTTTAATAGGTACATGTTCTGACATAAACATTTGCAGTTTGTTATTGTGTGCAGAATTTATTACATTAATTATAATGCCATCAGTATTAGACGTTGTACATTAAATCTCCCTCAGGCCACAGTTATGACACTTAGAATAGTATATGTTATTTTTCATAATTAATCAAACATGACAATGTGACACATTCATTTTAAGGTTGTCAAGATGATGGGGAAACATATGTATAATTGCAGTCGACATTCTTGATTACCAAGTAAATAAGAAACGGTGACTTCATGGTCTTTCCTGAGATTTGAACTTGAACACATTTTTCACCACATTCAAACCATGCGCTATACTAAAATAGAGCCAGAGAATATAGAGACACAAGACTCATTAAAACTTTTTTTTTTTATATTTGTCAGGTTTTTTTAAAAATATTTAAAAATGTATGGTATTGTTTTAAGCACTTTGCACAACAAAATGACAATAGTTTATGTTATTTTTACAGTTTAGTAACTTAGTTAACTTTTTGTCATATTTGTTGCAGGGGTGATTCGTGAAAGTTATCTCAAAGGTCACGACCAGCTTGTTCCAGTCACACTTTTGGCCATTGCTGTAATTCTTGCTTTTGTCATGGGTGCTGTCTTCTCTGGAATTATTGTGTACTGTATCTGTGACCACCGCAGGAGAGATGTGGATGTGGTCCAGAGGAAAGACAAAGACCTTAGTCACTCCCGTAGAAGTTCAATGGCAAGTGTTACCAAGTTAAGTGGACTTTTCGGTGATGGTCAGGGTAAGGAGCCTAAACCGGAGGCCATCCTTACACCTTTAATGCATAATGGAAAACTTGCCACTCCAGGCACAACTGCAAAAATGTTGATCAAAGCTGAACAGCACCACCTAGACTTGGCAGCTCTACCAACTCCTGAGTCCACTCCAACTTTGCAACAAAAGAGAAAGCCCAGTAGAGGTAGCAGAGACTGGGAAAGAAACCAAAATATTATCAATGCCTGTACAAAAGATATGCCACCTATGCCATCACCTGTTATACCAACTGATTTGCCTCTTCGTGCATCACCCAGTCACATTCCAAGTGTGGTAGTACTTCCAATAACTCAGCAAGGGTATCAACATGACTACGTAGACCAGCCAAAAATAACAGAGGTGGCACAAATATCTATTGAAAATCAGAGCTCTACTCTAGAGTACAAAACAATTAAGGAGCACCTTGCCAGCAAAAGTCCAAATCATGGTGTCAATTTGGTGGAAAATCTAGATACCATTCCACCAAAGGTACCACAAAGAGAGGCTTCACTAGGTCCTCCAAGTTCATCAATGTCCCAGAATGGAATGGGCAAAAGAATAGACATGCACTCCTCCGCATACAGTGTGGAATACAAGAGAAACTACCCTACAAACTCCCTTACAAGAACTCACCAGTCTTCAACTCTCAAAAGAAACAATACTAATTCATCAAATTCTTCTCATCTCTCCAGACATCAGAGTTTTGGTAGAGGGGACAACCCTCCCCCTACTCCACAAAGAGTAGACTCTATACATTTCAATGCTGCTCAGGGGCAGACAGTGACTCTTACCAGGCAGCCTAGCATCAATGCTTATAACTCTCTGCCCAGATCAGGTGTGAAACGTACTCCTTCCTTAAAGCCAGATGTACCTCCTAAACCTTCATTTTCATCTTCTTGTAAGTCCAATGATGCATGTACATAATTAGATCAGAGGGGTTGAATACCAGCTAAAAAAATTGCCATTATGAGCCAGTGTACTGCAACTTCATCAATAAACTTCAATTTCCAAGAAGGCTATAGTTAAGCTACAAACTCTTTGGAAAGGAAAGTGAATATTTTCTTACAAAATAATGTGATGTATGGTTTATATTTGCAACTGCAGGACTTGCACACAATTCTAAACAGTTGTCTTTGTTAAAACTTAACCCCAGAACATCACATCTCATGAGCCAAAAGCACAAAGTTGAATGTTGAAAGGTACCTCCTGAAATTCCTCCAGGACTGGTAAATGGAGGGTTGAAGAGTAACGGACAACAAGACAAAGGAAAGGGACGCATGACTTCAAAGACGATGCTAACTCAAAATTAAAAAAAAAAAATGGCAGACGTTTACTATGTGCAGATACTGTGAAATGCCCATCAGTGTTACAGCCGCTTGATTAGCAGATGGATGCCTAACTGGGCACAGCTCCTTCTGATCTCTGCTATACTTCTCTTTTTAATAAATAACATGTGACCAGTTAACAATAGTAACTTTGATTATTTATTGTTCATTTTGTCTTTCCTAAGGAAATGACTGTCCTGCAAATCACCTTATGAGCAGCTTTGTGGAGAAAAAAACAAAAAACAAAAAAAAAAAACAAATGACAATAAACTTATGATTCTTATTTAACATGACACTGCTAACTAAAGTAGCTGAGTTATTTTATTTTTTTCCAATAAATTGGCAGAAGATATAATTTTGTGCTGGCATTCTAAAATTTGGATTGCATTTCAATCTTCCTTCATTTTCATCTCCTGTCCCTCCTTTATCATTTTTTTTATACTTTTAGCCATCTCCAGGAAGGGTATGTGACTTCAAAACAGTATGTTACAGAACCATCCAGATCTGATGGGATTAAGAGGGGAATATTTATTTTCTGATTGAAAGGATTCACTGGCTGGGCCTTTGAGATTTATTTTTCATTTCATATAGAACCAAGGATCTCACGTTTAATTTGACTTTATGTAGGGACTGTAAAACCCTCCTTGTGATATATATTGCACTCCTGTGTAGGGCATTGCTGTTAGCATTGGCTCTTCAGTAGTGATTTTTTTTGTGAAGGCACTGTTTTGTGCTGTGCCAGCCTACTTCATGTTGCATGTACATCAGCAAATGAGATCCACCGAAGGTGTGAACTTGCCAGCTTTGAAACCATGCAGAGATTGATCTTACAGGTTGTTTATGGGAAAATTCTATCTGTGAATAACCTTTTCTTCCACATGTAAATTTGTGCCTTACACCTTGAGTTTTGTGTACTTGTGAGCTGTAGTACCTAAACCTTCTCCCATCAGATAGATACCCAATAATTTACCCATACCTCCTTGGTCCTGACCAGTGCTTGCAGTGCCTGCTGGGTATTTTGGAGATAAAAACACAGTAGTCCGGAGAAGAATGTAGCGGTGAGACAGCTCCATATTCCCTCAGACAGTACTGCACCCTGTAATACATGTGATCATTCTGGATGTGCCAATCTTGTTCTTAGTCCACCCTTGTATCATACTACCAGTATGTCCACTGTCGTGGGTGGCATTTTCCTTTTCCAATATTACCCTTTTACCCTGTCATATCATTTCAGTATGGTGATATTATGCATCAGCTAATGTACTGTCTTAATGTCTGGTGTGCACACTGGATGTAATACGGAATGTGATTGGCTGGCTTCCGTAAGAACTATCCGAACCACATTCACAGTATGTATGTACAGTCTGAAAAGAAGTTAGTTTTAAAGCAGGCTGGCTCCTGCTGTAATTAAATACTGCTAGAGTAGGGGAAACAAGAAGGACATTTTTTTTTTTATTTCATTTGATTAGTTTCTTTTCAGATGATATATTTTACAAAACCTACTATAACATCTGTATGAACATACTTTAGAGACCTTGTTTTTTTAACTTTGATCTTTTGTGTTGAATTTTATACCAGCTTTGTCAGATTTTATTTAATTGGTTGAAATTAGTTATTTAAAGCCCTGTCATGTATGTGATTTTACAAAATCAAGATGGTTTAGAATAATGTGTATAACAAGGGTGGTTGCATTTCATTCCATTTTTCTGGTTTGTCATTATTATGCATATTTTGTATTTTTTGTATTTCTTAAGGATTTGGCCTATCAGTTACAACTTTTCATCTCCTCCTCTGTATGTCAATGGCTAAAATTTGGCAGGTGATAAAATGTCTTAGTGTATTTTGTATGACTGAAAGCTGTCACTTTTCAAGGGAAACTTTCCATCATTTCTAACATTCTATTACAAAGGCATTTCAAATTGTTCTAAAGCTCAATGTGTCCCAGTGAAATCAAACTATTATGTCATTCTTTCCCCAGCTAAACCTTTGGACCCATTCTTTCTACATGTCTTTTTTAGGGATAAAGGTCTCCAGTGAATCAGAAAAAAATATCTTATAGTACTATTTAGGTATTGGTTTAAGATAGAGGGAAAACCTGAAACTGAACTTCTATTTCTGGTACATACTTGGAATCAGGGGTACATTCCTCCAGTCCCCTTCTATTGTCCCCTTAATACACATAGTTGTCTCCACCCACAACATCCCCTCCACACACCTGTCCCTAGGTTTGTAGTGGCCTCATGTTCTGTCTGCAGCCTGGCCATCTTAAATCTAGTGCCATGCTGCTCATACTTGCCCATGTCCTATTATTGTCCCATAGTTTTGAATAGCATGTTATTATATAGCAGGAACAATATTCTGTTCAAATCTGTTGGATGTTTGTGTACTAGTGCCAGAGGTAGACATTGTCATGGCTCCTTGTATTATGTGGGCTAAGGAGAAGGAGCTTGGGCGTTTATTTAAGTGAACATGTACACTAATATAATATATAGAAAAAAAAAGTGGCTTGGGTAGAACATGGCAAAAGAGAAAGCACTTGTTCTAGTTTATTTGCAGTTCAAATTATGGATTAGGTGCTCAGTAAATGGACAAAACCAATCAAACAAGCCATGTGGGTTGTGTAAGTTTTATAGGAGATTCATGAAGCTCAGCATGGTTGTAAGCTTGTATGCTTGTATGCAGCACTCCTATTACATGATGTGAACTGCAATTATATGGTCATCATAAAGCTCAGTTTATGAGATGATTAAAGAGTGGGTATTTAATCATCAATGATAGGATAGCATTTCGCCCAGTTGTACAGTTTATTCTTAAACCTTTGGCCAAAAAACCCAATTTAACAATGAACATTTTATTTCAGCGGATCAACTTTCTGTAAAACAGAATCATGCATTTAGATTAATTATGCACATTGTGGTTTTACATTTCTAATATAAACAAAGTAATAGCATTTGGTTTAATACAACTATCAAAGTTCTAGCTTTCAGGAAAACTACAGGTATTTTCCTATATGTTTCTGTACTCCCTAGTATTGCACATAAGGGCCAAACACACTAAATATAGTAGATATTGCATTCCAGGTATGGTTTCCATTTATGTGAAAGAGCCATAAGAATTAATGCCCATTGCAATGGCAGACATAATGATTGTATCTACTGCAAGGTGGATGACGCTAACTGCAGTGCAGTTAAAATACCATATTTAGCGTTTAACATTTTAGATATGTCTTGTCAACTCTTAAAGTATGTGCTTCTATTTTGGTGTTGGCCTTTTTATCTCACATTAGTTGTTTTCAAAAGTAAAATTAAAACAAAATTAAAAACATAAACTTTTAAGGGCTCTATTAATAAAACGGGGAATCTCATATTCCCTCAAACATTCCCTGGTGGGAATCAGTTACTGCCATTGAAACACATTAAGCTGGGAAATATCAGTGAATATTGTATAAACCAAGCCCTAATTATTCCTGTGTGCTTCAAACCGGTTCACACTTTTGCATTTTTGGTGCAGTTAACTGCACAAAAAAACACATGCTTACTGAGATCTGTGCCATTATTATAAATGGCAGGGCACTCCTCTATATAGATGACTCCAACCTATGTCACTGTATGTACACTTGCATGTGGCTGTGGGGGATCGCAGTATGGTTCTTGAAAGTAAGTTGCTTCTGGAGGTGACAAAGCAGTTTTTAAACTCTGCAGTTGGCAGCATAGTGGTTGAAGGAGGGGCAGCTGGAATGGTTTTCCAATACAAGTGGGCCCGAGCATACTTGCAAGGAATGTATAAATGTGTTTTAAAGCCCAACTGATTTTTTTATTTGCCAGTTAAAAATCTCTGGCCTGTTAAAGTAAAATGTGTGCAAGGTTATACCATTTATGGCAAAAAGCTGCCACAGGTTAAGTTGGAAAGTCTATGCCTCACCATTATTCTACCTAGAAGAGGTCTTGTTCTTTGTGTAGAATTTGTGTAGAAGCAGTGAATTCTCTGCAGAGGTCTGGCAGAGTAAAAGTCAATCAGCAGGGAAAATGAGATGTGCTGATTGCAGTAATTTCTTAGGAAAAAGGTGTGTTAGACCTCTGCAGAGAGGAAACATCTATAAACAGAACAAGGGCGCGTCTCTAAAACCATATTTTGCACAACTTTTGTTTTGATTGACATGAAATGGATTTAGCTGATTTTATAGCTGATCAGTCATACATTTAAAGAAGCCATGCACTTTGAAATGCTAAAGTGTGACCCAGACCAAACTACCTTGCAGTGTTTGCTCCAACGACCTGCATTTGATTTAATCAAGTGTGAAGTAAAGTAAACCTAAATGTATCTCAAGGATCCAATAATGTGTATTAGAATTCCCTTTTTTTATCTGATTGAATGTTTGAAGTCGCCCCAAGTATATTGCACTTCACACTTTAGTAAATGAGGCCCTGTAAATAAGAAAAATAAAATATTGCTGAAAATAGCCAATGAGATACAATGTAGTATGAATCTTATTTCTCTGGGAAACTGCAGTTTTTTCCTAATTATTCTACTTTTATACTTTGTCCCCAAGAGCCTGTTATTGGTATAAACGTTTACAGTATTTTTTAACCTGGCCATGTGTTTATGGCTGAATACATGTTCATTTTATTTATTTACTTTTCATAAACCTATGTGTGCCTTTGCCATCCACCCTTGTTATACACTAAGTAATTGAACAAATTCAGACTCCTTGTGTATTGTTGTAAGATATTGTGATGTCACCAAATTTTTTCTTCATAATCCACATCCCTTAACATCTGATACACAAATTAATGTATGTTGTACAAAAATGATAAAAAAATAATAAAAAAAACTTTATTACATAAGGTAATAAAACAGTCTGTTCTAAATTTGTTGTGCATGTGTTGTTATCTCTTAAAGTATTTGCTTCACAATCTTCCAAATGGAAATAGTAGACTAAGCTAGATCACCTGGGTTAATATAGTCTACAATAGGTCACTGATCCTTGCAAAGCTTTTTCAACTGACTACAAATGTGGCCACTACCAAAGTTTGGTGGATGATAAATGTTTATTATGGGATAAAAGAATAATATGGGATCAATTTATATTGGAATGGAGGAAAATATGTCAAAGTGAAATTTGTTGGTGTTCTGCTTCAGATCTGCTATATGGGCACCCTGGCACCAACAAATCCTAGAGTACTTTGCAGTGCAAATGGCTGACCAAGATTCCTGGTCAGTGGTGCTTTTATCTCCAGTCCTGCTTAATACATACATTTAATAGTAGGGTTGCCTTTTTATCAGTGATTTGGAGATCTTAAGATTTTGTGCATTAGATCCGGGGCAGTATGGATGCCCTGGAAGTTATTTGTCCATATGTTTCCTGCCAACAGTTTAGGCTTAAAAAAGAAACATGCCAAAATGTTTTATGAAGACACCAATTAAGTATAAATTAGTCACTTTATGTTTAGACCTATGTCCAAGCATTGTATGATTCTTTTACCTGTGATGGCTCTTGTTACAGGTTATTGGTTCAATATAACGGCAGGCTGGCAAATGTCTCAGAGAGACATGTCTTTAAACTATTACCACCTGCCTTATCTGCCTTCCTTTGTGACCAAGTAGATCAAGCACTTGTGTAGCTAAGGCTTGTCCTTTCAATTCTTTGGAAAATAAAACTACTGCTGTTTACTTGTCTTTATGCAGCTAATCAGAAATGTGTCAGAGAATTATCTGTCTAGACACTGGCCGTCAACTCCCATCACATGTAATGGGACAAGGCACCACTCAGTATAATTATTTATTTTGTGTATATTGCCAAATGTAAATGTATATATTGTTATCACCATTTGTTTTTGAAGAATATATTTGACATCACTGGCCAAAAAAAAAAGTTCTTTGTTTTTTGTTCTTTTCTTTTCAACTAATATGTTAGAACTCCTTGCCAATTTTGCTTACCATGACTCTGATATAAACTTTCCCAGTAATTCTGTAGCTGGCCATTGTGTTTTTAGCTCAAGTCAATCTAATTGCTTGGGATGGGTTTTCACCATAATTTTTCATCATCATTTTTGTTTGAATAAGTGTGTTTGTCTTTTGTTTGGAGTAATGTGACAGTCTAACTATGTTCTAGACAAACTTAATATAGAGCTGGGTAAACAGTGTTGCGGATTACCCATTAGTGTATGGGCCTGGCCAGTCAGAGAGATCTTGATAGCGGCTAATGAGGATACTAGCAGCGCTGAGGATAACTGCCATAAACCCAAATGTAACAGTGAATGCAATGCTTGCACATCTGTAACCTGCCCCTGTACCAGGGGAGCCTTGCAGTTCCTCTTTATGGTCTTTTAGCAGTACAAAGTTGAAGGGTTGGCACAGTGTGCCGTGACCCTTCACCATTACAAATTATGTTATCTGACAAAACAGATCATATGATCAAATCGGGGAAAAGAAACATATGGAGAAACATTGTTTTGGAGGCAGAAAAGTGGTCCAAAATTTGTTACCTGTTTATAGGTAGCAGTGCCACTGATTAACAACAAACATACATGCTGAGCTGCACTGAGCAGGGGTGTCTTAAAGGCTCCAGTCTTCAAGGCCACATACAAGCCAGGATTTTTGTAAAACAATATCTTCCTTTACACTTTTTTACATCTGTCTGATAAATACTACAAATGTGTGCAGATCCCGGCTTTTGTGTAATGAAATTGTCCACCTTTCCTAGAAAGGTTTGATTTTGCTTCCAGCTGCCAGGAACATGAACACAACTTTGATGTTTGGTGTGTTCTGTGTGTTCTGTGTGGCGAACCAGGATCCAAAGCCTCAGCTTCCTAAATGCTTCCCTTTTGTTTTTGAAAAAGTTGAGCAACAATTTAAAGAGAATGTATTCATGACAAAGTTCTACTATAAAGTATGTGTAATGTGTATGTCAAGGTTTGCTATAGATACAACAGGGAAGTAAACATTTTTTTTTTACTAAAATCTGTCTCTTGGTAAAGCTGAAGATTTACCAAGTGATGGAAAGTTCTTTGAAAATCAGGTAAAAGGTAAAACCTCAAATGGGCTTTAATTTTGTATTAGTATTTCAAAGCCTAGGAAATGTGTGCCTTGACATACACTTTAAGGGCTAAAGGAATAATTCAAAATGGATATCCCTTTTATGATAATGGCAAATATTGATTGCCAACCTCTAACAACAGCCAACATGAAGGGAATACATTTGATCTCATAAGGCATCTGAGTCCAAAATCATAGAGAGGTAGTTTTTTGGTATTAAACATGTTTAATTCAACATCAAATGAGTGCTATACAAAGTTAAACTATCACACTCCAAAAGGTATGGTTAAAAGTATATTTCCATCTGCTAGGAAAAACATTAGTCCATTAGGGGAATAGAATAGATATATCTCAATTTCTAACGCATTTTGCTATATTTGTCCTCTTAAGATTAGAACAAGACAAGTAAAATCAGATATTCCAAGAATGTTTAGGATGTTCAGTGGAAAACGTGACCTAAGGTGTCAAAAGAACCCTGGTTACTGGTTTTAGTCTCAGGTGCCTATGGGTTCAAATGTATTCTCTTTTAGGAGTTAACTGACTTGAATCCTAACTTCATCATGCATTAAGGGAAGCTGTGCTGTGTGATTTTTACATTATTGTGAAGCAGGTCAAAATATAATATTGGCAAATCCTGTACCGTACTAAAGATTGCTTCAGACTTTTCAGTACAACTGTAGATTTGAATTGCAGTTAGTCAGAATACAGTGGGCACATGAAATGCTTATACAGAAAGTCCCCGGGTTACATACGAGATAGGGACTGTAGGTTTGTTTTTAAGTTAAATTTGTATGTAAGACGGAACAGGTACAATATTTTAATAGAAGCAGTTAGGGCCGATGTTTGTCTCAACATATTAGGCAGTGAGGTGTCAGTTACTGTATAAAATCCTTACTGTGAGTTAGTAACAAACAAAGCAAAAAAAAAAACTTTATGGAGCCTAGACATTTATTAACTTCTGGAGCAAGCTGAAACAGCTGCAGAGTTTCTTTGTCATTAAAGAGTTGCAAGATGTTACAGATCAGCTCCATTCTTAAAATCACCCACAACCTCAGCTGTGTTTAGCAAAAGATTTCTTATGCAAGTCATGCAAACCGCCCCCCTCCAAGACTCCATCCTGAGCAAGCAAGGAAGGCCCGTTTGTATCTAGGAGGCGTTTGTATGTCAGATGTCCTCCACTCAGGCTACCTGTATTGATTTTTCTGCAGAATTCACAGCAGATAGCTTGTCATTGTACAATTTAAGAGATTAGGAACTTTACCTGTTTCTGACTTTAAGTGGTTGCATGATTGCTCTGAAACCCAATGCAGATGTATTAGGCCAGACAGCTAGATTTTATATAGAGGCTAGCAATGGCAACCACATATTACTGCACTAAGTGGTATACTTTTACATATCTACATGAATACCAGAATATAAATCTTCAACCCTAGAAGATTTTGTGTAAATATTTCCTGCAACATTGAATCTCTGCTGAGAGGTTTCATCTGACTCATTGGTCATTGTGAGGACAGGTACAGTTACTTTAAAACCTACAATAGTACTTGAATATCTTGAGTGTTTTATATTTATATACTATAGATAGGTATGAAATATCTCTAAATGCTAATTCTTCTACTGGAAAAATTGTCCATCCTTATTATTCTAACTATCGACTAGCTTGTGGATTGCATCCTCTTGGTGTATTTGCAGGAAGCAACTTGGTGATGCAGGTACTGTGTTTATCCCCAATTCCACCTCAGTGTTTGAACATTTCTGAGACTGGTTATTTTACCAATATTTAGTCCTAAGTGGTCACCAAGCAGCAGAATGTCAGTGAACAATTACCAAATAAATTCTCTTTCGACTTGTTTAGAAACCTTGGGTGGCATTACAGGGTACCTTTTAATAAGTTCAAGGAACTATAGAGCACATTTAAAGAGTCCGTCGCTTGTCTATTAGGAGCAAACTATTTAAAAAGTTCTTATAATGCTTTAAAAAGCATTATAATATGTATAGATTGGCCAGCTCCCATCCTCAGCACTCACCTGGGGACTTGTCAGGCAGTGAGGTCCCAAATACAGCTCTGCATACTGAGCTCACACAAAAATGTCAGATAAATACAGATGCTCATCTGTATGTTTTATCTTTATATATGTGGTAGCCTGCTAAAAAAATTCAGGTAATTAGCTGAATATTGATTTCACAAAACAACAACACATACATAAATCTATTTTTATCTTTTTTTCAAGGCAAATTCATTTTTTGTGATTCTATATAATGGGAGGAATCTCATATTTTTCCCCAGATGGCCCATCAATTTTCCCCAAATGGCCCATCCATATAGGTTAAATAGAAAGGAAGAAAACTCCTAAGTGAGTTTAAAAGAAGAGATGGCTTTTGAGGACCACAGTTTACTACAAAATAGTGATTTTACTTGCTATTCCTCCATACAATTAGTGACACATTCATTGGGACATAAGAACCATGAATATAACAATAATGGTAAGTCCATGAGTAAAGCAGTTGAGTCTCATCTCTTGACATATTTCACATAGGCTTCTACAGGGGAGTTTTGTACAGAGATTCACCATTCATATAGGCAGTACTATGGAGATGTTGGGGTTCTCCATGAATATCAAAAAATGGCGATGTCCTGCAGTGTGGGAATGTTTACTTGGCTTAATAGTGCTCTGTATGGTGGCAGATTGACTGGGAGTTATCTGCAGCAGAGGTTAAGGACCCTTGCTTGTCCTGCTCCTGGCTGTTGCTTATAATATAGAGTTTTATCCAGATCTAGGAATTGATCTAATCTGATAAACAAATAAGAGAAGTGTAAATTAACAGTACAAATGCTTGAACCCTAAACAAGTTTAGAGCAATCACAAGGAATACTAATTATGAGAACAGCAAATGTCATATTTGATTTCTTTAAAGGGTCAGTCATGTTGGGTTTTATTTTTATGATCAAATGTTGTTGCAGTATTTATTTTTAAACTATAGTATTCGCTTGGGCTACTTTCTTGTGAGTGAATAGTCTGCTGTATTGGATGAAACAAAAACATTTGCACAGGAGAGGAAATACCCTAAGACTATTTGATCTTTTTTAAGGAAGATTTGTCTTCCTTAGAATTCACATTGATTTTAACTTGAAGGGTTTATCAATCCCAATGAATCTAAACCAGGCATGTTCACATGAGTAAGATATTTTGCTTTCAGGGCCTCCACCTGCTAAAGGATTTTGATTATTTAGTTCATTTTGTATAGAGAATGGAAAAAAGTATGCAAAAGGCAAGGAAAATCTCCAGAAGGACATGAACAGTGAGAAAGATATGAGATGGCTTACCATTAAATTAATGAAATCATATAGGCATCCAGGCACTAACTACGTCAATCAGGTTGGCTGAGTTTGCAAAAGTATTCAAACTCCTATTGTTCGGCCTGTTTTGATGCATTACAACCTGGAATGAAATCTGGTTCTTGAGGGGTTAGCATCATTTGGTTTACACAACATGTCTATCCATTAGAAGGTGCAAAATATTTTTTACTGTGACAAAATAATTAAGATATAAAAACAGAAGTATTGAGTGTGCATAGGTACAGTATATACCCCCTCAAATCATACCTTCTGCTGCAATTACAGCTACAATTATCTTTTATTATTTCTCTATTAACTTAGCACACCACATAGCCATTGTGATATTTGCTTATACCGTATGGAACTGCTTCAACTCCTTCAAGTTAGATGGGTTGTGTTAAACTACTAAAATGTTCTGGTCATTACCTCAGATTATCAGATTGAGACCAGGGCTTCGACTAGGACATTCTAAGAAGTGTACATGTTTCTTTTTAAACCATTTCAGTTTAGCAGTATATTTAGGGTCATTTTTCCTTCAATCCTGACCAGTTTTCCTGTGCCTGGCATTAAACATTTTATTTTCCTTTGACCTATGATCCTTTGACCTGACCTGACCTCTGATCTATCAAAACAAGCAAACATTAAAAAAATATGTTTAAATAGAATAAGTGATTTTATGAAGTTTCTCAGAGGAAAGCTTTCCTAACCCTTGAGAGCCACTGTAAGCCAACTGCGCACACCAAATAACAACTGCATTTTGTCTTTCCTAATAAATTCAGTGCATGAAATGTCCTAAATTTTCATTCAATGTGTGTGCATACAAGTACACTATATACAGAGAGAGAAGCACAGACAGACAGATGAAGTTTGTGTTAAATGACTTGAATAAGCTTTTCCACTTGTCTGTACTGCATTAGTCCAATAGATGATAGGAATAGACATCTGAGATGGTGTTACAGTTTTTAACAAATTCCATCATAGAGTGGTGCCGAGAGAGATAGCAGCTGATGCTTTACTAAAACTGAGAGCACTTAGGATCTGCTTGCCATCAGGTCCAATCACTCTTGTGTGGATTTTTTGTAGCATAATGGATAAATTAAATATGTATTTTAATGTACTCAGGTCTGTCTCTTCTGCTCTGTGATAATTAACTATGACATTTGCTCTCACTATAAATTCACTTAGTTCTTAATTTAAATGCACCTCCAAACCCTGTCAAATGTGCTTCATTACACTGTACTGTCTTAATAGAAAAGAAAGCATAAACAACGAATTTCACTTTCTTTGAGTTTCTGTATTTTAAGCTGCCTAAAAGTTCTGCAATCCTGCAATATTGATCACTTGTACAAGGAGCACATTTGTGAAAGCTGACATGTCATATTTGGGCCTGAAGAGAAGTAGAATATTATAGTTTAGGCATAGGTACACATATATGCAGCTGCATAGTGGGGTCAGGCAATGGGCTGAATTAGTTCGCTGCTGCATGACAGAGCAGTTTCAGAAGTTTCAGCAGCAGAACAGTTCTTGTAGTACTGCTTGTTGCAAATCAGTGCACCATAGGGCAGCCGGCACAGTGTGTTGGGGCTCAGATCAGAATGAGCATCATCACAGAGCACCAATGCTTGTTTTATCACTACACAGATGTTTACCCAGCCCTACAGTTTTGAAGATTTGTTCCCTAATTATACACCAGTGGAATTGTCAATTGTAGGGTACACCTGTGCAATGACCATGGACCGTTTTAACATATTCTTAAGAAACACTATTTCTGGCTTCTCTAGCTGTGTGTACTGTAGAGTAAATTATCCTCAAAAAATAAAGTTTTAATATATTTTCATCTAATTTATAAATAGTATCTACTGTGTGCATGTAATAATGCATAGTGCATTGAAATGCCATTTAGTGTAACAACAAATGTTAAAGAGCACTTTAACCCAGCACAATAGTGGTATTGTACATAGACTGAGCACAGGAGTACTAGTATATACATTTTTAGGTTCAGTTTGGAAGAGGGAAATATGGGATAAAAATATTTTTATATACATTTTATTGCATTATGATATATATCCTGATATATAGTTCTTAAATTCCCAAAATGCATTTACTTTTTTAACAGTAAAGTTGATTTGTATATTTTCTTTAAATTTTCTCTGGCACTTCACCGGAGCCTAGATTTGTTACACTTGAAACTTTATCCCCCCTTTCATGGTGCCTTCCTTTTGACATCCGCATCCTTTACATTCATCAGAAATACTTGTCAAGAAATACGTCATCCCAACTGACCTAGAGCCACCCACCCCGGACATACAAACTCTGGAGCAGTGATTGTAAACCTATGCATCAAAGTTAATTTACATATGAAGCGGAAACTGAACACTTTAATGATACAGTGAAGCTGTGTCTACTTTATTAATCAAATTATGTACAATAAAATCAGAGGCTCACAGCCTTACATAAGCACCTTCTTACTTGTTTGTTAAGCTACGTACACACTTCCAATTATTATCGTTGGAAAACGAACGACGAACGATCCTGCACGATATATACGAACGATCGTATAGCACCGATCCTGCACATAGAGATAACGACACCATCGTTCGTAGATATTGTACACACAATAGATACGATCGTTTAAGCGATAGAGGAACTATGTGCACGACAGGAAAGTGAACGAACGTTCGTTCATTACGCATGCTCTGAACATGGACGATCAACGAACGACCGTACACACGAACGATGTTCAACGATCGTCGTCCAATCCGATCCGCCGGTCCGGTCGTTCGTTTCCAACGAGTTTCCTCGTTCGTCGGCGTCGTTGGTTACTTTTTTACGAACGATTTTTTGCCCAATCGATCGTTCGTCGTTCGATTGGAACGATAAAAATTGGAAGTGTGTACGCACCTTAAAGATTCTAAAGTTAAATGCCAGTTCATACACTGACTTTTTTCCTACTACAGCACATTGTACAGGTGTTTTATACCTGCTGCTTTGCTTCAAACACCTGTTTGCTTGGTGAATCAATTGCATTAGTTCACTTCATGGGAACAGAAGGCACATAAGCAGAAGAATTTGAATGTTCAACATGCATGGAAAACTAGGACCCCAGTAATATTTGTCATTCTGCTGTCCCAAGAATTATTAGTTGAGTGTATGTGTATGTTTTGAGATTTAACCAGTATTCAATAATACACAATGATTAAGGAGATAGTAATGAAATGTCCCTATTAATATAATGTTGTGAATGTAAACTACTTTAGTACAGTATGTATGGAGCCACAATGGAGTTAACATACATGACGGCTCTACAACATTTATAAATGTACAGACACAGGATGAAAAGGTAACCCTACCTAATAGAACTTAGGCTGGGTACACACGTGCAATAATTGTTGTTGGAAAGGGGCTTTCACAATCCATTTAAACAACAAAAGACTGCACGATGCATGAACAAGCGTTGTACATACAGCATCGTTGCTCTATGGAGGGTGGAAAAGAACGATAGAGCGGCACCCCACTGCGCGCTCTCCCTTATACTTTCCATTGTTTGATCGATCGGACGAGAATCATCTGACGAGTACATAGCCTTACTATCTATGGCATGGGGAAGATAGCGTGCAAAGGGAAAGAGAACGTTGGCTTAGAGTGAAAGAAGGATGGGTAGGCAAGTTTGAATAGGCGGGTTTTGAAGGGAATTCTAGAAAATTCTAGGGCTACCGGACATACTGTACATGCTCTGCAGACATGTCACCATCAGCAAATCTGGAGCAACAGTGGAGTTTGTGTTGAAATTGCCATGTACAGTCTCCATTAGTAACTTGTTTAATAGGGTGACGGCTAAGGACCACATTGGGAAATACTATATGTTTAATGACATTGATTAATGAAATTATTTTTACATGTTAAAGCTAATGTGAGATTTATTATTAAGATTACATTTACTTTACAAGGCTAGGGTCCTTTTGAGCAATAGTCATATCATAAATTAAAAGTGAACTTGCATCACTTTGTAAAAGTACAAATATAATCTACTTAGGCAATTCTCAGAATAGCCAGAGGTGCTACTTATAATCTTCACAAAATATCCAACTTCATGGAAATAAACGCAAGTATACTTTATCAATGTAACAATCAGACAGATGGAAAAAAATCACTGCGCTAAATAAATGCCTGGCTGCAGAAACTTCTTTCACAGCTTTAATGTCATTGTTATACTATTGAATCAAACTAGGACAGATATGATATCATTTTCTAGCTATATTGCAGAAATAAATACCTGGCAGATCGAATGAATGTGTTGTGAAGACACTGTCACATGACATCTAGCTACGTGTATCACAAGGTATCAGGTTGTTATTACACTCATCATAGAAGCACATCTAAAGACAGGTATAAATCTGAAGGTTTCTGTAAATACTGCATTTTAGATGGCAAATCATTTCTTGAGAAACATAATCTGTGATACAGTTTAAATTGACTCCAACCTAATACTTTTTTTACAATGCAAAACGGGATAATGAGAAAATAAATTACAATACTGGGTGCTGTTCATTGATGTCAACTTCTTGGTGCAGGCTTTATAAAGCTAATGTTGGGGATTTACCCCCCATGCCCACCCTCACCAATCTAGCAGCTCACATGGACTAACTTCACTACAAGTAATCATTGGGTGGCCCTAGTAGCAACTCCACTGCTTTGCTGCAGGGGAACAACAGGTCACAACCTTCAGGGTGACCTTACCAGAAAGTGGAATAGACACGTGCTTCAGCATAACAACACCAGCTAGACAACCGGACATTACAGTTCTAGCAGATGTGACATGGTCAGATTCCAGGAAAAAGTCAGGACAGGTAACAGGCAGAATACAAAGGACAAGTAAGTGCACTCTTCATTAGGTAGTCAGTTTAAGGACACAGTACCACCCACCAATCTTTACCCATTTCGGTAATATTTAATTTGCAAAAGCCCTATGTTTCAAAAACAATTGACAAATTTTTCCCTTTTATTTTTCTATATCAATTTGTGCATCTAGGTACTCCTGATCTTATATATTCTCTTTCAACTATTTTCTGTCTACATGCACTCACTCCAGCAGATTTTTATTTTATAAATTCTTGATGGACATCCTGTTAGTGAGCAAAGTAGACTGTGACTACATAATGTGTACATTTTGCTGCTTGTCTCCATCAGGGGTCCAAGTGACAGGGTGACAATGCAGTAGACAGTTGTCACCCTAAAATAAAAAGAAATTGCCATGAAGATTCTTCTTAAGGCACTGTCACGTGTGATTATTTCAATGAGTGCTACAGATTTAAAATATTGAAAACGGCTTTCCAAATGACATAAGCAAAGGAAAGCATAGCTGAAATTTTAGTTACTGGGTTCAGATACTTTAACAATTTTTTTGCACCATTAGTCCAAGTGAATTATCAGCAGATCCAGAAGGGTAATAGAATTAAAATAGAAAAATATAAAAATCAATGTAATGTCAAATCATCCACATCAACAATATGGCCTGAGAACAGCCTAGGCAAGCTCTGGGGCTCAAAACAAATCAGCAACCCATCTGTTTAGTATTTCATGACAAAGTTTTGCTTTATTTAACAGAATGGTTAATTTAATTAGCCGGGAGTTTTGATTCCCCATTCATGTTGCAGTTAGAAGTTCAACAGCTGTGAAAAAAAGTTTGCTTGGCACGTTAGATCATCTAATAAAACAATTACAACTTAAATGCCTTTTACCAGCTGCATCTAGTGGCATTGCCCTTGAGTACAATAGCAAATGCTACCACAGAGAGTGGCCAATATATTTGCTATAAAATATCTATGCCTACAGTAATTATTATGAAAGGGAAAAAAAGATATTCTGCTAAACAGATTAACATTGCTAGTTACATTTTTATCACCCATTTGAGCCTAAGCAGTTTTCGTCCTCTTTTAAAATTTTCAGTCGATGCCAAGAATATATCTTGATTTTCCCATCTCGGAATAGCTAAAGGGTATTGGATTTTGGCCAGGTTTCTATTATCAGTCTGGTCCTGCCTGTTAGATAGTGCTTTGCAATTGAATAAAGTGTGTTTTATTTGGAATCTTAGTGTTTCCAAAACATCCAATGGAGTTTACAGAGCTACAAAGAATAGGCAGATAATAGCAAACCAATAACTTTTGTAACCGTAATATTGCACAGCGTTTGATACATTCACTTTGGATCATAGAAGAGTTGATTGGTCCTTGTAACACATCAAACCTTGACTGTTTTTTTTTTTTTTTCAGTTTTTTAGCAGAACTTTGAAGGAGATGATAAGAAAATAATGTTGAGATGTAACTTAGATTGTGTTTTGCTTAAGAAAAACGAATATCCTTTCCCACCATCATAATAGAATTGTAATTGTTTTCTGTATCAAAGTTGTTGTTGTCAAAAATCAATATTAGATTTTCCTCTCCAGAAAACCCACCTAGACAAAACATTACTCCAAATTTAGGTTCGGTAATATGAAGACTATGTGTTTAATCCAATTGTGATTTTCTGACTTATAAAATGAGTTTTTATCACAAAGTAAAATAGTACTACTTAGCTGTTGTGGCAATAGAAACTAGAAAATAGTAAAACTATAATTATGCTAAGAGCCGCATGTATATTCTATTAGTGTAATTACAATGAGCTTTTTGATACCTGTTAAAAAAGTAACCATGTAAGCATGTGATATAATCTATCTGGGTAAGCTCCAACAGAGGAACCTAACTAGGGTGGAGAGGCAGCATGTATTGGTGAGCATACCTGGCAGTGGTAGGCACTATGACAAAATTAATAAAAGCAGCAGTCTTTCAAAATTATTCTGTGCTCAGACTTTGGCCATCAAAATATTTGAAAATTCCTAAAGTAAAGAAACAAAATCCACCCTTAACCTCTGTAGCTGCTTTTACTGTGATGTTATATCCTCTTAAAGATCTAGGAAATTTTATTCATATATTGCTTACAAAATTTCATGTTTTACTCCTGTGCCTAAAACCTGATACCAACATATGATTTTCAGAAACCAATATATGATACTGTGATCTAACAACATTCACTTCCTTTTATTTAGAAATACCAACCAGCATGGCCATGACTGATGTGCTTCAAGACAATGCAGAATTTACAGCTATGGAAGAAGAAAAAGCTTCAATATATATGGCTCCTCTTTCAAGTCACCTCGATTCCATCAAAGAGAAAGATTACTTTATGTTGCAGGACAAACAACCTGAAAAAGATGATCAACATGGCGCCAGTGTACAGAAAACAGCATCTGATGAGACATACAATGAACTACCTATGATGCCTCCTTTTAGCAGTGATCAAGTTCCCCCCACAATGCGGAATGACATCAGTGAACACACAGCTCTCATCTATGCGGAACAAAGCCAGTTGCGAAAAACAATGTCCAGGAAGTTAAATGTCCTAAATGGCCACGTGAAAGATATTAATAAATCTCTGAAACAGATTATGGCTTCAGAGAAGTCAAGCACTGAACTTCTTATGCAGCAGAATGCAATTTTAGAAAAAATTGCTTCTAACCTACTGTTAATGTCCCAGCACCATCAGCAATCCGCACAAATGTTCGTAAGCGTCATACAACAAGGCATTCAACTCTTTAGTGCCTCCAAAGATGCGACCTTCCCCAGCAGAACTTGTGGAAGTGAGGCATCTACTCCTCTGAGAAATGAACACGTGACTGCAGGTCCAAGTCCACCCAAGGCATTTGCTCGCATTCATGGTGGCAGAGTAAACAGGCCCAGCCGGTCTCTTAATCCTGTTGAGCCATCAGTTATTCTAGGCCATGGAAAACGATAGTATCATGTTATACAAAAATAAATGCGTAAATTTGGAAGAACTAGGACAAAAAGTTCTCATACTTCATACAACAAACCATAGTGTTATTGCTTTGAAAACTTTGTTACTTTTAGTTTGCACAACTGTCTTTACCTAGAAGAAAAAAAAATCAAGGGTTTGATTGTTTTCCATGTCTTATTTCTAGGTCTCTTTATAAAATAATTTTCACAGGAATTTTTTTACATTGCTATGCATATGTATTAAAAGTGTTTTAGATATTAAAAGGTATATTTTTCTACTATGTATTGAATAAAATGTCTAGCAGTATTAGACATAATCTTTAAGCTGTTCTCTTTTAAAAGCCCAGAAAGATACCACTTGCCAACGTTTATTAGGACTAAGATATTGGACTTTCACACGTTCTTGGGTATTAGGTGGTCATATGCTTGGAGATCACTGCAGGGACTTGATAATGCCAATGGACTAACCTGAAACCACTTTCTCTTTTAAATAAAGGGAACTATGAAAACGTTTAAACTTTACTGCTGTAGTTGGAATTGCTTTTTCCCCTCCTTTAACCCCATTGCTCCAGAATGTTTGCTGTATCATGAAAACCACAAATTTCCTTCATATACAGTAGTGGTCTTCGAGGTTGCTAGAATGGTTTCAACATTGGAACAGACCCTGCAATGTCCTGCGCTTGAGCTTCCAAGAAATATGGTACGTTATTTTGGTAAAGTTTTTTCAATTCACCAAGTATTTTGGTGACCTTACACAGTACATGCATGTAATGATGTCTGTGTTGATAATAATAATATAGTAAAAATCTGTACTTTTACCCATTTTTGCATTCCTTCTGTGGGTGGTAGCACATTATAGAAATAATTAAATATATCGGTTTGTCTGTCTATCAATCTGTCTATCTATCTTTCAATCTATAATTTTGTCAGCATCCCTGGAGAATGCTTAATATATACAGTGAGGTACTCAAGTACTGTTTTAAATATTTCTTTACATAAATGCTGAACTTCAGTCTTACCTTCAATGTTCTACAGATTCTCTCATGTACTTAAACAGCTTTACAGTATTCTGGGAGCTTCTCATTGTGTTTATTAGAAGTTGCTGCAAGTTAGTGCCTTCTAATTTTCAGGCTGGAAGATGTCTGGTATCAACTAGATTTTTCCTTACCAGCTTTACTGCCCTAGCCAAACACTTTTCAGTTATTAGATTTCAGTTCTCTCGGACATCGAGGCTTAGCATTGCATGTGGGTGTTACCACCTCATCGTATTTTCAGTAAGCTATGCACAGCACCCCACTGACTCCCACCACCAGCCATGGGCTGCCTGTGCTACAAGGTCCCTGGTAATGTCTCTGGGATAAAAACAATAACATTTTATTACAAAAATTAATTAGCATGTTGAGGTGGGGGATGTGGCGGAGGAACCAGAAAAGGCAAAATATAGGCAGAACAAACTAAAGCTTTAACAAAATTGTTTTACTGCCATGTTTCTACTTTGAAATTTTTGTGACTATACAAACCACTCATGGACTGCTGTATGTTCCTTTGGCATGTATTAATGTGCTTGTTGACTGGCTTACCTGCCTGCTGGAACCATATTCCATCTTTTGGAGTAATACCCTTAAGGGCTTTTTGGTAACATTGCAAATCTCTCTCTGGACCATCACCATGGTCTATCTGTTTTGCTTTATAAACGAAGCTCAGTACCCAAGGTCAAAACAGGGAAACATTGTTCTACTTTCTGCAGGGTACCTGTACATTCCATGATAATCAGTCAACTAAAGGGAAAAATCTGTGCTTTTATGTCAAATGTGTTTTTACATACTGTCTATAAAATGCTGTCTTTTGGTCAAAATAATGTTTGTATAACTTTTTGTATACATTCACAATGATAATGTATTCCTATTAAAATGTCAAATTAATATTTTGTCAATACAAGGCAAAAAGGAGGCGGATGTATCAGTATATCATGCCAATAAAAGGCACAGTTGTAGAGCAAAAACAGACACTTTACTTTTTATCCATGTGAATTAAAATGAAATATTGTATTGCAAGTGCTCACAATGTAATTAGTTTTTTTATTGTAGTAAGTATTAGCATTAGTAAATTAAAGACATTCTTTTTGATATTTTAGCTTTTTACATGTATTTTGCTTTGTTTTTTTGTTTTAAGTAAACTGTTCTACAATTTTTAAACAATATAGATGTTAGAACTCCACATTGTAGATAGGTATCTAATTGTTTTTCACACTTGATGTATGCTATACTTTGCTGAATAAAATTATATACCCACAGTTGCTTGCTGCCTAATGGTATGAGACAATTGAGCTACATAAATGCCATTGAACAAAGTAGTTTCACATTACCCCAGGTTATGTATTTCAAACATTTATTAAGTCTAAAAAAGTTGTACATTTTTAATTATTGCTTAATGATACAAAAACTAGTAATAGCAAGTTTTTTTCATTCTAAATGTAAGATTCTAACAAAACCAAAATACAGTATTTTGATCTTCTAGGAATATGTAATTTGCAAACCTCAAGGCACTTCAATGTGCTGAAACAAGTTTCCATTTTTGGGTGGAATATAAAAGGAGCTTTTTTTGGATGTAGTTGTACGCAAAAGTTTACATTCCCTGGTAGATTTTGCAAGATGTGCACTGTTCCTTAAGGAAAATGATCAGGCAAACATAATTCATTTTCTTTTAATAGGATAAAAAAAAATGTACAGCAAAACAAAGCAATAGAGAAAATGAAATAGTTCTTGTGTAAAAAGTTTACATACTTTTATTTCTTAGCACTCTGTAGGGCCCCTTGAGCATGGGTGATGAAATGTAGGCTTTTGTGATAGTTGTGGAGAAGTCTCTTGATTTTCTCAGGTAGTAAAACTGGTGCTGCCCATTTTTCTTGGTGAAGAGCGTCCAGCTCCTGGAAAATCTTACGATTGTTTTGCATAAAATGCACGTTGAGATCTTCCCAAGCTTCAAGATTGGTGACCAAAGTTGTACACCAATATTTACTTGTTTTTTTATTTTCATGCTGCATTCATTTTGGCTTTAATTTTCAATAAGTTTCATGTGGTGCAGTAGCTTACACACATCAGAATCAGGCATGTTTTACAAACAGACAATATTTCTCAAATTCTTCCAGTATTTGTAAACTTTTGAGCACAACTGTATATTAGTTGCTGGCCATGGAGCAAATATACATGGGCATACAGAAGTTAAATTTTTTTCATTTTTTAAAAATGTCCATGAATACAGTAGTCCAGTTTGCATAATTTCAATTTTAATCCGAATTTATCTAGGACAAATATTTTAGTTTTAAAAAACAGAAAATGGTAAAGCCCACTCCGCTGTGCAAGCACAACATGACTATGTTGAAAACCCCAAAAATGAATCCCAAACCGTCTGCTTAGAAACTGAAAAAAAATCCACTCTTTTTTACTACTAGGAGCTCATTACCATATTCGCGCCGGTCACCATGGCTACATTCTCTACTAAAAGTTACTTAATAGTAAAAAAAAAAAAAATTGTCCTTGGCCCAACATTTTAGTATAATATTATTATTAAACAGTATTTATATAGCGCCAACATATTGGGAAGTGCTGTACATTAAATAAAGGTTGCAAATGACGTACCCTGACCCGAAAAGCTTACATTCTAAGAGAGAAAGCCCCTTTGCGGGACAGCTAGTGATATGACTATGGACTTTGTAAAGCGCTGTGTAATATTAATAATAAGAGCGCATACACCACATGCATATAATAGAAAAAAATAAAATAATAAAAATTCACACTAGACTCCCACATTATTTTCACCTACCCTTATATATATACAGTAAATAAAAATTCAAAGACTGTAAATATTTTAGACTTTATATTTGTTAATATTAAACTTTGGACTATTGTTTGTCACAGTAAACACATGGGGGTCTTTTTTTCTAAAACAGGGATCTGACATTTCCTCATACATTCCCTGTGGGGAATAAATTACTGTCATTGAAGCACTTGGACCTGAAAGATTCCCCCAAAGGAATGTTTGAGGGAATATTTTATACTCTGTTTTATAAATAGAGCCCATAGATGTCACAATAATATGTGTTGTAGCATGTGTGTTATGGGGGTGGGGGTTGGGAGTCACAAACTAGGCTATAGTGCTGACCTGTAGATAACAGAGAGGATCGTGGGACTTCGCTATGTGGAAGAGTGAGGATACTAATAAAGCTGGCAGTGCCTCCACCCAGGACATGGTCTCTGTTAGGAGAGGGGCTCCTTTCCTGTGACATTAACCAGAATTATTAATAGTAATATAAAACAGCACCCGAGCAACACTACACCCAGCATACAACATTAACCATTGCAGCTAAATGAACACACAGGTTGGAGTATTTGTAAGCTTTATATCTCAAAACGGTAATAACAATATTTACAATCCATAAACATCAATGAGTACACATAGCACAGATATACCCGGGTATATATAGAGTCTATAACCACAAATACCACCAGTTATGATCAGTGTCAGGATGAGTTGCAGAGGCCTCTGGAGTTGATTGTAGCAAAGATGTCCTGATGGGATGATCCTGAAAGGAGCAGCAAGGAGATCCTCCAACTGACAATTGGGCTGTGTATGCTGTAATCCTGGATTGTGGGGATGCAGGCAAAATCTCTGGAACAATCTCTCTGCACTACCACTTAGACCCTAGTAATCACACTAATCTGCAATGCAACCAGACCTCTGCTACCTATGGGCCATCGGATGCCTAACCTATGCTAGATGTAACTAGACAGATCAGATAACTGAAAGGGCAGAGCTAATAGATATTTGTGTATGTAACTGATACACTGACAGTAGGGATTTCCCAAAGTGATCTCTGATAACAGATATCACATATAACCCATTAATACAGAGGGAAATAATATAATACTGCACACAACAGTATACCAAACACAGCAGTCAGTGTGTTCTGGAAGGGATGCAGGCACCTACCCTGGTGGGGTTTCTAAGGCAACTATCAGGGGCAGAAAACACTTCAACAACTTTATTTGCAATTTACAAAGTTACAACTCAGCTAGCTGATAGAAAAAGGCAATCCCCTACAGTGTAAATATGTTTTAGCTACAGATAAAAAAGATGAAAAACTATCCAACCCAACCAATCAGTAATTACCTTTAAACCGACTATATTGAAATGAAATAAGGTAAGAAAAAAAACAATAATATTACAAAATATTAATAAAACACATAAAGTAAAATCAGAGATTTATTCACCATGAATGTGAACAGCTTACACTGAAGTTTAGTTGCTGTCTTTTTTTTCTGCATAAATAATCCAATAACTGTATATGTACCTAGAAAGAAATTCCTTCTTCAAGTTTCACTTTATTAGCACAGCTAGAGGCATGGTTACACCAAGAATGTATTCTAGCTTTTAAACATGTCTCTGGTGTTGTGTGGCTAACTTAGGTGGCATTAGGTGTACAGATATCTCTAGATCATGGGACAAGCTTTTTGAGTGTTTGGGCCAGCATAATCTTACCCAATGGTGATAGCATCGTAAGCAATAATACAAAAACAGGACTGATAAGAGAAATGGAATCACTAATTTTCTTAGATTGGTTGAAAAACAATTTTTTGTTGCTACTCCCCCAGGTTCTGTTTATATCTACAGGTGATCACAGATGCCCAGATTATTATTAGACAATAACTTTTGGAACTCCATAAAGAAGTATATAGTATTTGTGTTCTACGTCAATATATTGAGTGTTAACATTTCACAAGACAAATAAACATTATTTAATTGGGATATATTTTATTTGAACTAATCTCCCTTGAGTAAATATTACTTTGGCATAGAATCCTTCTTAATTCTGGGGTTTGTCATCATTGGCTGCATTTTGTTTTTTCTGCTTTGACAACAACATAATTATAAAATAGCACAGCTGGAGACTGGATTTCACAATATTACCTAGTTCACTGAGGCTGGGATATAAAAGTGTTCCAAGTAAACATTCTATGGTCTAAGATTTCTCCCCACATCTTGAGCTAATATTTTTGCTCTTTTTCTGTTTGCTGGACATTAGTATTTATAGATAAATATTTACTACATTCTTACTTTTCCTACCCTAGGCCATGAACCCCGCAAAAAAGTGCACATTACATATAATATACACACACACTAACAAATATAAATTTAACAGGGCTTCGTTCTGAATTTAATATTTGCAGACTGGTCCAAAATTGATTATACGCATATATCTGGGATTACTTTCAAATTGAGTATTTCAAACAAAACACTGTGGTTGCCCGGCAATTAAATTCCACTTCAAAAAAAAAATTGACAATTTCGTGCCTATAGAAGTAGTAACATGTAAATAAACTCAATCAGTGAGCAGTAATGTATAAATGTCATTTCATAAAATATTTCAATCATTTCAAAGTCTGCAGCTTTTCTGCAAAATTTACCTGGAGGTGCTGCCATGAAGATGCTTCCCCTTTTTAGGTGACAACGTCTTATTTCTCCTTGCTATTGAATTGCCCTTGTTAAATTTTGTCAAGATCCTTCTGCACTACATTGCTGCCCTAACATTTAAACATGAATAGTTTTACGTGTTTTTTCTTTTTTACCCAAAATGGTAACAATGCTTACTCTTCTATTCACCAGGTTAGTAAATGTTATTTAATTTAATATTAAATTTTTTAAGTATTTAATTACATGAAATTTTAGCACTTTACATCAAATGTTAGAATTCCATTTTGATGTTCAGTTCAACATCTATATATGTTAAATGATAATACGGACATTGCTTTTATAGTGTATGTACTTATAGAATTACTTGCCCTTACATCATACACTAGAATTGTCCTCCACTGGCCCTGTAATTTGTTTTCTCTAAGGTGCAGCTCAGAAACACATTTAACTTTTTACTCTATTGAAAAACTATTTGTTGTCATTAAAAAGGTATCCAGAGTTAATATGAAAGTTTATCACATTTTAACAAAAGATGGCAGTAGTATTTAGGTGAGGAAGTAATTATGAAAAATGAAGCAAATGTATTTACTGGAAGATTTTCTAGGAAGGCGTTTAAAAGCTAAACAGTATGTTAAAAAAAAAATTAATACACCTAATGCAGCTTATCTCATATGTATAGGTAGTTCATATTATATGAGAAAACATCTCACTGAAACATCAGTGCTCTATGAAAAAAAATATATCCACAAATCTATTGTTTGTCATAGTTGGTTGATATTAAAATATATACATATTAGACTTCGTTGTGTCTTGTTAGAATGAATGTCTGGACATGCTGCTCCTTAGGATGGGGTTGCACGTAATAGAGAACCACAGTACATCTAATAGCTAAAGCATGTACAATATGTCTGTCTGATTTACATATTCACATATTTAACTACAGAGCTGGTCGTTGCACCCACACCAACCGAAGAACAAAAAAGCAAAATAAGAAACAAAAAGAGCAATACAAATCTCCCCTGTAGCACATCCTTAGGCGTTAGCTGTGAATTTAATGGGTCCCCTCCAACTCAAACTGGTGACACCCAAACTCCCAGTGACAACATGCAGATGGCACTGCACGGCCTGGTTTTATTTGAAAGAGTTGAAAATAAAGGGGGTTACAAAACACAAAAGAAACAATATTAAAGGATACTATAAGTAATGTAACAACACAATACAAACAGTTAATAGGTACAAAACCCCAGACACCCCAGTAATGCCACTATCACAGCCCCATGAAACACTCCGCTATGCACTCATAGAACACAGCGTTTACCAGCCAGCAGTTTTATGAATCAATATGGAGTGGCCCCCTGTGAATAGCAGGACAGCCAGCCTGACTGGTCTGAGTGTGGCACAAGAACAGCACGGACTGAACACTACATCCATAAAAATGTCACACTGCACAATTGGCAATGATGGAACTGTCCTCACTTTGCAAAGAATGACTGACAGTCAGCATTGATAACACAGCATCATATTTATAGAACTGTCTGATTTTACCAACAGTCCTCATTCCAATGCCATTTCCTAGCAGCACAGAACAATACAACTGTAACTAAAAAGCATTGGCAGAATCACTTTCCCACCTCTGTAACCGGGGCAAGGTTGTCTGGCTTGTAGGCAAGATGGAAAATGGAGGAATGCTCCCTTCATTGACCTGACAGTCCCGCCAGTTGCTGGGATGCTGCACTCCTTCTCTGAAACAGAAGCAGCGTCCTCCCCACACCAGGACTGCTTCCTCTTCTCCTCACACACCAGACTCCTCCTTCCCCCTCCTCTTCCTCCTCAGTCCTAACAGAGTACGGTAACTTTGGTTCCTGAACAACAAGTTCCAATGCATATCGCTCTGAAAGTACTGTGGGACTACAGTGCTCAGCAAGTCTATAGATCAATTACTTGAATGGCCCTTTATCCCTTTTTAATTTCAGGTCCACTTTAATAACTGAGCCTAAAGTGTATGCAATGGCCAGTATTAGATCCCATGGCATATTTGCAGCATTTGCCTTCCTAAAGATTTGTATAGGATAGCAAAACCTTCCTGGAGTAAACAAGAGCCAGGGCCCTAAAAGTGTTATGCACAGCAAATGAAAAAAAACATATTATTCAAAAACAATACGTTCTGTTACCACAGAAACCGAGAATAAATACAATTTCTCTGAGTTCAAGGACCACCTGAATTTTATTTTCATTTTAAGCATGTATGCTATACGGTATAGCTTATCTCTATTATTTTCTTTATAGGAACGCTTGAGGCCAATGTCGCTGACTCAATGTTTAGAGCCAATACATTCTGAATTCACAAGTAAGAAAGAGGATGTTGTTGCTAGGCTTGTTTTCAGCCTAATCCCAGATCCAGTGATAAAAAAGTGTTAATGCAGCTAAAACATGCTTATACAAATCAAAAGATATGTTACATTTCTCTTTCGCACATTAGCTTCTTCATTCCCTTATGAAACCTTTAAAATATTTCACATAAAGATAAGACATTATTAGTAGTATTATAAAAGAGCAATGTTAAGCAAATGATATTTTCAAGGGAATAGTTAAGCCATTTAGAAAACCATGCAATCGGAAATGATTACAATTTTTCTTAGTAATTTCTTAGGACTATGGGTGGACCAGCAGCATCGCTGGATTCTGTGCAGTGCAATTTTTTACTCATAAGTGAGTATAAAGTAGATATAAAAGGTGTACTCACCCCTCTTAAAATGCCACCAATTAAATAGACTCCTATTAACCAAAAATAAAGTTCAACTGTCATAGTAGGATTTTCCTGACATTACCTTTTACATCACAAAAACATGGCATATTAACAGGTGTATACATTTTTTATATTGACTATATCTTTGCACAAGTCACCAATGGGTTTAGAGAGAGAAGCTTCTAGAATCTGATTCCAGGGCCAGGATGTCAATATGTAGGCAGGGTGGCAAGGCAGGAACAGCCCATAGCCTGCACCTTAAAATACAATAGTATTTTCCATGTTTCTGTTCTCACAGATTTACCGTAATATGTTTCCCTCAAGCATTTTTTTGACTAACTGCAAAAAAACATTGAAAAAAGTAATTTTTATTGCCATGCCTCTTCTGCAGCAAAGGATTTGTACCTTCCTTCTTGCAAACTTAATAAACTTTTCATACACTTTATATGCATACAATCATGGCTGAATGACAGGATGAATTAAGTCCCATGTACATGTGGAAGAGTTATATCTTCCTATCCAGGCCTGTCAAGACGGTTAGAAATTCTGAATCCAAAATAGGCCAGCAACAGGATGTTGGCACAGGTGAAAGTGTTCACAGATGTTGCATTCCTGTATTGTAAGGGTGTATAATTCCATTATTAATTAGAAATTGACAAAGATGTACCCAGGAATCATGTAAAATGTGAATTATAACCATTGGAGGGGTGCCTTTAGTAAGTGTTATGTAGACAATAAATCTACTTATTTTGTTCCATTGCTCCATCTAGCCAGAACCTGCATATTAAGGTTGAGTTAGCAAAGCCTCTGTTTAATTTATTGTCCCAGAGGTATCTAATTCAGTGAAAGCCTCACCATATCTTCCCAGGAGTCAATGATAACTGCTTTGGGATTTTGGTGACCCTCAGACATGTCTTCTGGAGCTGCCAGACCCATTGCTGCAGGGTTACCAGAAACACACCTACCTGGAGCAGGGCTTGTGTTTATGATTCAATACCCGTTCCTCTGGTATTTAGGAAATGATTTAAGGTCAACTTTGGGGAAATGCAATGAACCTTACCCCTTGTTTAAACAATGTTCCTTTTGAGCATATAATCTCCAGAGGAAACTCTACTCATCCCATTGAAAGGGTTTATTACCTAATCTATGAAGCCTCTGCCAAAATTTGAACCAAACTGGGAACTATGGCTATCCACTCTGATTGTACTATTACCTACAAGATTTGATTAAATGTGAATAGTAACCAAAAGAATTAATGGGACTCATAAGGGATCACAAATGTAGTGTAAGTTAAAATGCCAGCAAACTATATTTTACAAAAATCTTTAAAATCATAGTACAAAATATTCAATATATCACATGAATGCACATAAATAAAATTTACAAAAACCAACAGTATGTATATCCAAGGTCCTATAACATTAAGTTCATCGTGTTTCATGTTTGCTTCTTCAGGAATTCTAATCAGAAACAGACACATTTTAATAAAAATAAATTTTATGGATACAAACACTAAAAAAGACATTCTGGAGCTAGGTTTGATTTTCTAAGAAAAGTTGAGATTAACTTAATTTCTGGCCAGTTTATGACATGTACTCTTTGTGGTCACTAGCATAGGTTGAAAAGACCATACCAATTGTTAAATGTAATACATTAAAAACATACAAAAAAGTTCATTGTGATTGTGCCTAGTGTATAAGTGAGGGTGTTTTATGGCTATCCACAGAAAAAGCTGGAACTGACATGAGTGGTGTACATGCACTGACTATTTAATGTACACATTTGCATAAAATGTAGGAGAGAAATATATATTCACAATCAAATTAAATAATAATGATATCTGCTGTGCACATAATGATGAGATTTTACATCATTTTGATTTTGCAATTATGTTCAAAATTTCCACAGTCACAGTTAAGTATTGGTATGATTATTGATATAACCGACCATTATAAACCAAGAAACTGAACAAAAATAGAACAGCATATGAAAGTTAATCAGCGTGAGGCGTGAATGAAGTGCTCAGGTGCAAAGCTATGGGGTGCAGTTTATAACAGACTTGTAACTGTTTAGGAAGTTGTTATATTACTAATACATTTTTCTCATGTTTATATTAAAATTATTTAAAAGGTAACTATCTCCACAGCAACAGTTCTATAACACCTTGTACAAGGTTCTCAACTCGAGCAAAAATAATGTGTTTTAACAACAGAAATGAGCTTTAAGGACAGATAAGTGACAGAGGCAATATTTTCTCAATTAGGGTGGCATGAGAGATGGTTAGTAAATGAAACTATCACAAAATGCTTTTTTTCTTATGTCTGATTAAGCTTTTCAATTGAAACAAAATGTAGCTATACAAATAGTACAAATATATGGAATATATAACGATTTTGATGTATGTTCTTATCATGATGTTTTCCCTAGTACTCCTTTATAACTGTAATTGTGAGCTTTCCAAATCCTATTCTAAATCAAGTATAGCAAACTAAAAAACACATGAAGGTGGGAGGTTCTGGATTTAAAACTTGTTTAATTTCCTATTGTGAAGATAAGTCAATAGTGTAGAGCACAATGACTCATGTTGAGTGACTTTCCAACAAGAAGGGGCATCAAAGGTCCCTCCAGTTATCACCTATAGTGCTAGAATAAAACAAGAGCACCAGACCACAAGTTTAAGAGTCCAAAGACACCACGTCAATGTGTATAAGAGGATCAACGGTTGTCCATTCTCATTATAATTAGCGTTCAACACTTTTGTATTGTTATAAATGTTCGTTCAACTCAGGAACAAACTTTTATACAAAAAAAAGTTTTAACAGATTGGTTGAATCATACTTATTGAAAGAAAGGGGCCAGTTTATTCCAGAACTAACTTATTCCTCCAAAAACTCACATGATCCATTTAAACCAGCAATTCAAGTCTTTGTTAAGACCCTTTAAACAATTGTTTAAACATTTAGAAATAAAGCCATATAATACATATTTCAGTGCTTTCTGAATGGTAATTTGTGATTCCTGAATCAAGCAAGCAATACTTATTCTATAAAAGCATTATATTGTACAAAAACATTTTTTGCAAGTTTGCCAGCTATTTCCTTTAATTACTGACATATGCCTTTTATATAGTTTCTGGCTAATTACATTAAGTTGAATGCCTTATCTCTATATAATTGGCCAGGAAACCTTTTGCAATTCATATGTGCCAATGTCTACTTGACAGCACTGAACTTTTCTGGAGGATTGATAAGGATTAGACCTTGACTTGCACCTAATGGGAAACTGCTGCTTATGGAAACAAATACATCAGCTAACAGAACTTCCAAAACAGTGCATATTTTTAGGAAAATTAAGCTAAAAAATGCCAGAAAGGACATACAATTTCAAAAGGTTTATACAGTATACCAGTAAATAACCAGGGCTGTATTTAGATATCAGGGTGTCCTGGGTGCACCTAAATGATGATGACTTTTCATGTAAGATTTACCCTTTGTGTAACTAGTTTTAGTAAATCTGGTGCCAGACTGATATTTTATGTCAGATTATTTTAGGGCCTGTATAGACCATGCATTAAAAGTAAGTCAAGATCTGTCATCTCTACTGACTCCACTTAGTAGCCTATAAATCCTTCTTCTTGTGCTGAATTTAGCCACACATGTCCAGAGATGGACAGAGGAGAGAAACAAGTTGTAAATGATTTGGTTTGGAACAATACCAATCTAAATAAACACCATCATAGTGACTTGTTTATAGGTTAATAAACCCAAGCCTATCACTCTCCCATATCATGTGTGGTCTAGTGTGGTCATGCATGACCTGACCAAAGCAACTGACATTTCAGACATAGGAAACACTTGATGTGATGCATCAAGGGGAAAAAAAGTCAATTAGAATGCAAGAATGAACGTGAGCATCAAGGCCACCATTATTATACACAGATATAAATATATATTTACTTAGATTGTAAGTAAAATAGTAATTGGTCTGTCCTAATGCTGTCATAGACCGATGTTTTTCAGTCTTTACCTTGCCCACTTGTCAGTCCACCTACAATAATTGAGGTTTTTTTTTATAATAAATATAATTGTGTTTAGTTTTTTAGTGTTTTCTTTCCTATTATTCTTTTTTTTGTTCAAAATATAGATTCAGTAGATTAGGTTCATACCAAACAATGTTGTGGATTCATTGAAAGAAATCTTTATTCTTAAATTGCTGGATTTGGGTTGCCGATCTGGCAACCCAAATCCAGATGTGACCCAACTCTTCTTCCCAAGTGGACAAGAATTACAGCAGTGATCTCACAATTGGAGTATTTAGAGATCAAACCACCAAACCTATAAAATACCACCTCTGAGAGTACTGAACCTATACAATGAGATATAGATATAGACACCAATATTAAGTCAAGGATTTCTAAATAATTAATAAATGCAAAAAATTATTACGCATCCAACATGAAATTTGCATTTTTTGACATATTTGCCAGAACAAAACAACTGTTTTAGTTAAGTGTTCACAATGCCCCTTGTAAACATGCCCAATTTATTAGTGCTAATGTACTGCAATGTGACCCAACAATCAGTGGTATTTCTTAACACAATGACCTTAATGTAAAATTCTTCAACTATTAGGCATTTTCAATCACAATGGCATTTCAGACTGAAAACTGGGAGACATAGTATTTTTGTGCTCGAAATAGCTCTGCGTTAGACTTATTATCACATGCTTTAAGTCTGAAAGCCTGGCAAATATTACATATGTCAGAGAAAGGACAAACTGTCTGCCACATTTTTAATCTTCTATCTTCTTTTTACACATTTAAATAAAGCACATCCACAGCTTTGTATTTTTAGATGTTCAGGATGCATTCTCAACCACAAACAAAATTTTACTAAGAACTCATCTGCAATTCAAAACAATCAGGAAAGCAGCTTCTATATGTCTGACAATAATCCAAAGTACCCCTCCTGGGGTTTGTTCATTTAGGCAAATGCCTTCTTGAATTAGTAGAAGAGTTTGTCATTTACGCTTTTTAATGATATCTTTAATAAATAGTCAGAGTCTGTTGGATTCCATCAGTCAAACAAATCGGTAAAGATTTGCATCACGTTTTAGTATTTATGTGGAAAACCAGCATAATAAATCTCAAAATGATTTTAATACATTATGTTAAAGTTAGCTGAGTAGACATAAAACAAGACATCTCCCACTGACATTATATAGTTCTCTGGCTCCTGTATATTGTAAGAGAAAAAAGTCACAGAATATGCTCCAAATGAAATACTAGTAGGAAGTCTTGCATGCAGAATTGGCAACATCTCACTTCTCTAATGCAGCTACATGATGAAATTGGAAGTGTTGGCTTAACAAAACTAATAAAACATTTCAATATGGTAGATTTATGAAATGAGTTAGAAAGCAAATGTCAGCTGAAGGAGACTGCTATCATGGAAAAAATCTTGAGTATTGAATTGGTTTGTGAGATAGTACATTAAATATGTGTTAAATAAGTTATAAGGTGATGTATTTTTGGCTGTAGAAAAAAAAAAATGCAAGGCTTGTGGTTATAACATATACACATCGTAACAGATATTATTATTAGTTTTCAGGGCAAAAGCAAGGGCATACCTTTGTGAGAGTATCATTTTGGGTGGTTTTTGGGGATTAGGTTGGTTCCTATTGTGCCTTCTGTGCTACCTAAACTAGTTGCCATTCTTTTGCATATGGTGGCCATCAGAGCATCCTGTAGTTAACATAGTGATAATGAATTATTAGGTTACAGGTCAATAAATTAGTTTTAGTTCTGTTCAACACTCTAGTTTAGTGGTCCCCAACCTTTTTGCAAGTCGCAGACCACTAAATGTACGGACTCCAAACTGCGCATGCGGTGGGAGCCGTGTGTCACTCAAAGGGGAAGTAACTTGCCCCCAGAATGACGTCATGATGCCAGAACCCACCAACTTCCCCACTGCATTTCTGAGCCTGCGATGGGCAGGTTGTGTTCAGAGACACAACTCGCCCACCTCTCTGAGCCTGCGATGTCCCCGAAAGATGTGGTCTGCGGCTCTGGCTGGTGCACCCCCCAAGCGGGGTCCTTTTCCTGGTGGGTGCACTGGGCAGAGCCGCAGCCCACCTGTCAGACAGCTGCGGCTCACTAGTGCTCTAGTTCTTTAAACAATTACCAATATTACTTTCTAATAATTTCCTACATACAGCTCTGTATCTATACACGTTGTAAAGATATTAATTTTCAAACAGTGTTTTTCTGTAAAAGGCAGAATTTTGACAGCCGGACATCTTTCTAATGTTTTTCAAAGGTTTTCAAAGCTGTTAGAAATAAATTAAACCCAATTCTAGAGTATATATTGTGGATTTTATGGATCTTAGAGAAGATTTCTAAAGAGTATATTTGAAAGCTCTTACTGTTAAGAATAGATAAACAGTTTTAAGTATAACTAAAAGCAATAGATAGTAAATTACTTTGGACATTGTTTAGTGTTAATAATTGTGGAACTAAAATTGTCCTTCATAACACTGTGCTTTGTACTCTCAGTTGTTTTGTATAATACAATAATCAGCTGCTGAATACATTTTATCAAATGCATAACTTTATCCAGAAGTCTTCTACCCTGTCTGATTACACCATCAGGACTATCTCTTTATCTTTCAGTTGTGTAGGGTGAGTAATTTTTTAAGAATGGTGCTCCAGAATGGCTTGTGAAAGGATGTGTGATGAGATAATGTGAAATGACTGGCTGTGTGATGACGCTTCCTGGTGGGGTGTAAACAACAGCCTATAGAGCATTACCAACATCAGCAGGACATTAATTAACTAAGAGCAAGTTTAACTTTTTGAAGCCTTGCTGGGCTTCTTCTTTCTTAGGCAGCAGTGATAGAAGATGTCCTGAGTGGCCTCTAAATATTTTACATTCAATATGTTAATAATTGCCCTGATGCTCAATTATGGTGTGCTGGTAACTCTAAACTAACTTTGCTGATGCCTGGTAAATGCTACATCCATCTGTAGTTTACTAGAGCACCTGCTAGACCTACCGCTGTCAGGAGGGCCCAGAGACTTGTCACTGTTTGCTGAACAACTGGCTGGACTCACCTAAAATGTACAGAATCAAAGAGTGTTATTATGCCTGAAGATGTCCGCCGCCACAGCAGTTGCCACACTTATTTTTTTTTTGTAAAGCTGTATGTTTATGAAACAATACTATATATAAAGTATTATATTATATTATATATATATAAATATATAAATATATTATATATATAGTATTATATTATATATAGTATAATAATACTATATATATAGTACAGTATAACATCAAATGCAACTACAGTAAAGATGGGAATAACTATAAGAACAGAGAGGACCACGAACCAGAACTTCAGTGACATACATGTTAAAAACTGTTAACACTAGGTAAAAACTCAATGTAAACTAGAAATACATGAATGGAAGTCCAGCAATAAAATAACACTAGAGGATGTATAGTGGACAGAGACCTCTGCAGCATATAAAAAGCCTAATGAACAATGTCAATGAAAACGTTATAAAAATTCTCTTAGGGCAGCCCCTATACTTGTTTGAGAACATAATCAACATTGTCACTGGAACCGAATGTGAGGAAAAAGCCCTAAAAGGGGGGCATAGACAAAAAGAGATATAACATAGGCTTTTTTTCTGTGTAATCCTACATTGTCCAATGTAAAAACTAAAAAGGTTAAGCAAACAAAACATTTTCCCCTCAATTTAAAACACCAACAATACAAGTGTTTTTCCAGCAAAGTTACATAAAATAAATTTAAAAAAACATGTTCATTCTTCAGTTCAAAGTTCTTCTTTTGAATTTACTGATTTCAGTGGTGCTTTCAATAACTGTGCTTGGCTTATCTTTTCATTATTGTGCGTGTATACAGCAATGGCAGACTCAAGAAATACAATTTTACTGTAAAAGAAAGATTGTTTCCAAGCTAATATTTTTTGTTATACACTATACATTTTTTTAAACATTCTTCCTAAATAAATTATAAGGAGTAATTCAAAAATAATGTAAATGTCTGTTTCATGGAAAATGCCAAGCATAACTGCTAAGAGTTTTTATAAAGGTATTTATAAAAGGGAATTTGAGGTTACCAAGGGACCAGATAATAAAGGCGTATTTCTAAGTAATACTTTTTAGGGAAATTAGTACAGGATTTGATATATAGTATATCGATTAAATATTCATCTGATAGGTAAAACGTGTTTAGACTATTCAGACTTTAGGTACAAATCAATGTTACCACCTAATCAAACCTGATAGACTCTTCCATCCCCTATTCGTTTACTATTTGAGTATTACATTTTTTATAACAGAAATAAAGACGAGGTTCTGGTTCACCACTGTCATGATGTTTTAGCCTTTTTTGCTTTGTTTTAGCTTTTCATTTTAGGATAATTTTTATATATAAATAAATAAATATAAAACATGCTGAATTAATACACCTATTATCTTAAAAGTAAAAATATTTATCTAAATATGCTTTGATCCATAGGAAATATACAGATGCAGAAGCTTAAGTGGCAGCAAAACTTTCTGTTGAATAAATCAGATTTGAGTGTTGCTGTTGTATGGAAGCCAAGCTAATAGTAAAAGAAATAATCAATTTCACAACCAAATATACACAGCCCATGCTGTCGCTGTCCATTAAAATCACAGTGTTCTCCTATACCACATATACTTTCAATTTTAGTTTAAGTTTCCAAGCCCATTTTCAGGCTATAGTTTTCCTAAAAAGGTCCCCCAGGCAGAGATAAAAAATAACTTAGATTGAAATACTTTATCTTAAGTTTGGAGTTGTCCCCTACAGCATTTCTTCTCCACTACAAGATTTTATCAATCTTCTAAGGTTCAAGGTCACTCAATTTGATAGACTTCAGACATACTATAAGTGAAGGCCTACTTAGGCCTGCCCTGTGAGCGGGCTATACCAAGGTGCCCCTCATTCTTGGTGCACTGATACAGAAAGTTGTGCTGACATCAGCCCTTCTGTCTGCCTCAGTAAGGGCAAGGCAGCCATCTTTAGTTTGGAGCTTACAGTATCCCTTCTATGCTACAAGATGTCCTCTGTCTTCTGATTTACTTAATGCTCACAAATGGTAAAGCTTTCTTTTATTATAAGGAATTTATTTAGTTTGCATTCATACATATCCCCTATGGCAGTATTGAGTTTCCCATCCCATTTAATATCAATAGTAATTAATCCATTATCCTTTAAAATGGCCAGAATTTATAAGTAGTGTCCCTCCCGTCACCTGGACTTTATTGGGATTCTCCACTAAGCATGAGTTTGCCAAACCAAGGGCAAATGAAACCTGGGCATATTTGTCCTTTGCTATTCAGAAACAGAATCTCTATACTAAAATAAATTGAAAAATAGTATGGCCACAAATTGACTGTGAAATGATTTGTCTTTGCGGCAGTCTTTCTTCTTTTCTTAATGCTTTTTGTGTTTCTTCTGTAATCTTATTTTAATGTTTATGCCCCAAGTATTTCTCTAGCACTCAGATGCTGTAAACCAACACGGCATACAGAGGTAAATCAAATGTAAACAGCCTGATTAACAAGTTGTGCATGCTAATAAAACACAATAAAATTAAATTATTTAACTTGCTAAAGAGAACATTGCTGTTAGCTAGACAACATTAAATAGAATACAGAACAAAACTCTCAAACTAAAAATGCAAGTTTGCTCAAGAGATACATCTAAGATGCTTGGAATATTTATTAGGAGGTCTTTTCTACAAAAAGTAACATTTCTGCTTTAGGAATAGCCAGCCAGCTTTTTGAATTTCTTCCTAGGGACTCTAGACAATAAAATTCTCTTTTGTAGAGCATATGCCATTAAGGTTTTTGAGGCGCTTCCAACTATAATCCTAATATATTCCAATGACCGCATGGTGGCTCCGAGGTTAGCACTCTGGCCTTTGCAGTGCTAGGTCCCGGGTTCAAATCTCAGCCAGGACACTAGATGCATGGAGTTTGCAGGTTCTCCCCGTGTTTGTGTGGATTTCTTCCCACATTCCAAAAATATGCAGTTAGGTTCATTGGCTTCCCCCTAAACATTGAACGTTAGACTGTAATAATGACATGACTATAGTAAGGGACATTAGACTGTGAGCCCCTTTGAGGGGCCAGTGACAAGACTATGAACTTTGTACAGTGCTGTGTAATATGTCAGCACTGTATAATAATAATAATGACAGTAAGAAAATACAACAAGAACAGTGGGAACTCATACAATGTCTACAGAAGGTGTGTATTCCTACAAGTTCAAGACCAAAAATCTTACTGCAAAATAAAACCACTGTGTTTTATTTTGTGTTTCTCAGCTAGGGTTTCTCCAGAGATTGCTAGGGGTTCCTGGCACAATGAGTAGTATGACTCTCAGGTCAGATTAAGTGACATCAATGACCTGTAAGGTTGACAATCTTCCAACTGGCCAGAAATGGAAGATACATTCTCCCCACTGACATCATACTAATATACGGTAAGTTGTGGATTTAATATATAAGTTATTTCAAGGGTTCCCCCATGTTAAAAAGGTAGCGAAAGGCTGCATTACAATAAACATTTAATCCTTTTACTGTGGTGCTAACCCCACTGCAAGGGCTGTTAAATGACCTTACATTAAAATTCACATTTTACTTACCATTTTCTTACAGTGGGTGAACTGAAAAATTCACCCAAAGCTTTGCTGCTTTATCTTGACATAGCTGTTGTCTTCCATAACTAGACTCTGGGCCTGATTTATTAAAGCTCCCCAAGGCTGGAGAGGATACACTTTCAGCAGTGAAGCTGGGCGATGATCCGGTCTGGGATTTAAAATATTTAACAAATAGCAAATGACTGAAAGAATTCATTCCAGGTTTGTTGGATCACCCAGCTTCACTGCTGAAAGTATATCCTCTCCAGTCAGAGAAGTTTAATAAATCAGGTACTTTATATCCCAGAAGCCTTTTTATCCATCTGGTGTGGATCCATCTTATAGCTGCAATTTTTTACACTGAAACAGTTATTATAAAGAATGTCATTGGTATATTCTACAACCCATCATGGAGCAAATAAGAGTTCATTGCTGGGTTCTTTATGAACTGCGGACATACTGTATGTGAAGGACTATCTTGTGAGGGGTCCTAACCAAGGTGCCCTTAATCTATGGTGTACTGATCCAGAAATCAATGCTAACTTCAGTACTTCTGTCTACATCAGTGAGGAAAAACAGCTTGGAGAAAGAGTAAGAGAAAGATCCTGCAAGACTTTGATGCAATGAAAAATTAAATAAAGGTGAAAACAATGTAACCTCCTGGTAATAGACAAACATATTTTGTACACACATCATACTAGTTTCTATAATTATTATGAGTATTTCAAAGGTCTTTTCCAAATGTTTTCTACATTAGGTAAGTTCCCTTTTTCCAGGATCCAGGCACATTTGCTGCTAGAGTTTTTGGCATCCTATGATACAATAAAGTCATATACAGAATGTTTTCACTTTTAAACACAAAGAACCAACTTGTTTAGACCAAAAACTTAAGACACAGTATACCTTGCAAACCCATATACAGTATGACAGGTCTTCTGAAATACATATTAAGGAGATTTAAAGCGTGTTGTAAATTTCTGCAAATAGCCATCACCATTCCATTCCAATCATTAACACAAGTGGAGAGCTACAAGAACATTCTCAGGATTCTTAGGGGTTCTGTGCTAATCTAAAGAAATTCTTTTACTGTACTCAATAGATGTACAGTTGTGATTTTCTCACATATCTAGGATGATTTTCAGAGCTAGAGATATGGAATTTCCACATCCTTCATATATCAAATATTCTGGCAAATGAAAAATGAAATAAGTATGAAAATGTCATACCTTATTCTAGATCCTCATTAACTTCACCGACTCGCAAACGTATACACGGTTAGTGGGCTAGGGTAATGTTTATTTCTACTAATGGCAAGTTTGATACTTTAATAACCAAAGTAATGCATACAACTTTTATTGGGGGTGGACTAGATTTTTGGCAATATGTATGCGTTTGTATTTTTTTGAACAATATATAAGCAATAAGATATCTTTTTTAAAATATGACATTTAAAATGTTGTATTTAAAATTACACTAAAATGTTTATGGAAGCATGACAATGTTATTTACAAAAAAATAAAATAATGATTGAAAAAAAATAACAGAAATATAAAAATCAGCACAAAACAGTATAAGGTATGAATAGGAGGCAGTAGTGTTGTTGGGTCACATTTGATTAGAAAAAAAACTTATAAGGTTTCTTTTAATTTTATGATCTGCAAAAGGATGAGATAGGAACTACAATAAAGGCAATCACTGTATTTTCTGAATGACACCTGCAGAGAATTTGCAAGAGTGATTTTACGCACTGATTGGCTCCTGAGAATACTGATCACAGTTACAACATTCATTACTGATGCTGAGGTCCTTGTAAACCATAAAATTGCCAGATGTGGTCTATCACACTATGAACTGTTGCAAAGAACAGTGCTTGAAGGGAAAGAAGATGTTATTAGGAGATAGGCATTCCGGTCATCCTACCAGTAATGGGCAGCGGTGTTTACAATAGCAGGACCAGTAGACTTGCATTTTATGTGAGGGTGCAAAGAGCCTGTCCAAAACCAAAGTGTCAGAGAGAAATATTCCCGCATAGGGTAAATAAAGCCTTTTTATATTCCCCTAAACAAAAATTAGTACGTAACCATTGCAGTGTAAAACAAAAAACCCCACTAAAAGATTATTTTTTATGTATTTCTGGTGCTTACTTCGAAGTAAATAAATGGAGATTTTTGTGCAACACATAAAAAGTACTTATTTTGTTCAGAAATGTTCCTAACTATAACCAACAAAATAAATATTACAATACATTTTATTTGAATAGTAAGCAGTAGTAGATTCTCTATGTAAAGCTGTTCTGGCTTGTTCAAAACTTTGTTTATATTATTGTTACCATCTGTAAAAAAAAAAAAAAAATCATACTGATGAGGACACTGAAAAGCTTTGGGTGTTGCATTTTGTATTTGCACAGGGAAACCATGAATGCATAGATATTTGTATAACTGGGCTGCCAGGAGGTATTGGCTTTCATTTCTTGTTATTAATAGCTCGTACTGTCTTTGCATAGTTTTAGTTATTTGCATCTGTAACATACATAGAATTCTATGATCTTCCAGCTCTGCGAAAAATGTTTGTATGGATAAAACTGTTCAAAATATGCCTACAATGTGATACAGAAACGTGCCCCATCCTAGACATGCCCCATAATAATGAATAAGAGAGGGATTTTTTAAATTGTTAATCTAGCAAACATATTAAACATTCTGTATGTTGGATCCACGCCTGGTATTGTTCATAGTAACAATCTGAAGACATTCTCAGAGGAAGTTATTTACACTTGTATACATTGTTGGCATGCACTAGCTTGCTTTGCACTTGTTGATTTGTATTGGATTGCCTTGGATGCAAATGTCTGCGTTCCTAAAGCTGATTAATATGCTAGTCATTAGATTAACACTTTTCCTAAATGTCAGTTCTAAATGAGTTCAAACAAAATACCGATGGCTAAAATTGAAGGTCACATAATGAAAGTTAAAGTATTTTTTTATTTTAACTCTTTTTAGATTTTTGAACAGATTAGGGAATAGTCAGGATTGCTTTTGCTCCAGTATTTAACCCATTGGGGAAACTTCCTTTAAAGTTTTATTAAACCCAAAAGTAAATTCTGTTTTGTAGGCTGTTAAAGCAAATTGTGTGTGTGTGTGTCATTTGACTTTCATAAAAGCTTTGCAATAAAGCAGAAATACTTGATAAATCTCCAGTATCTTGGACTTCTCCATTCTCTGTGTCTCTCTGTGTTCCACAACCTGATCTTTTCTTCCCAGCACCTATCTGAATGACAGAGAAAAAAGTTTATATATAGAAGTATTAGGTAAGATAAATTCTTACAATTAAAACGATGCTGTGGTTACTGTTTAGCCCCAGCTACAGATTGGTCCAAGAATGGCTGAATAAGGCAATAGATCATGTGATCTAACAAAAAAATTGATCTAATAAATAGCATCACTATATAAAATAACATTTTGTTTTAACAAATTGCTGCAACTTATGGATGAATTATGGATGAATAATGTAATTATTTGCAGATATTGATTAAAAAGGAATGTAAACACAGTGGTGATGAAGAATGTCCAAAATATGACACAGGGAAAAAGTCTGTAGATACATTTTAAATTTAATCCATGGTTGGTCTAGGTCACATACCTTAAATTTGAATTTAATCTGTAAATTTGGCCCACTCTTCTTTACAACATTTCTTAAAATCAGGATAAGGTCTGGATTTTGACTGGGCCTTTGCAACACCTTTGCTTGTTTCAGCACTCTGTTGTAGATTTGCTGTTGTGCTCATGATCATTGTCCTGTTGCATGACCCAATTTCAGACAACTATTAGTTACTTTAGCTATTGCACAGATGGCCTTCAATTTGACTCTAGAATACTCTGGTATAAAGAGAAGTTCATGGACGACTCAATGGCAGCAATGTGCCCAGGTCCTGTGACTGCAAAAAAAAAAAAACCCAAACCATCACCCCTCTATCAATGTGCTTGCTATGAGCTGTTTGTGGATTATTGCCAAAGATCCGGACCTGGTTTTCATTTGTCCGAATGACATTTTTCCCCCAGGGAATGCACATTCTGGCATCATAAAAAAAATAGTGAACAGAGAGGTAAGTATGTTCTTTTTTTTCTTTTAGAACTAAAGATCTGCTTCAAGACACTTCTGTGCATACCTAAGGCATGCTGCAATGTGATTTTTAGAGAGAAGAGGCTTTCTTCTTGCAACATTTCTAAACAAGCCATACTTGCTCAGTCCTTTTCTGAATGTACAGTCATGAACTTTAAAAATTAACATGCTAACTGAGGCCTGTAAAGACTGAGAAGTAACTATTGTTTTTGGGGTTATAATGATAGAACATCCACTCCTGGTAAGATTGACAACTGTCTTGTGTGATTCCCACTTGTGGAAAGAGGGTATACTTTCTTTTTCTCAAGACTGTATATTCTCTGTTATACCTCCATCTCTGATTACATGTACAGACCTTGCATTGGGTGGTGTTTAGTGGGTAGAGTGTGTTTTCCTGATTCCCTTCCCCAGACAAATGTATATGGTAATGATTTGAAGCCAGAAAGCATAACAGGTAATTTGTGAACAGACGTTAAGGCTAGTAAAAGGTAATGAATTAACATGGGGTTTCATTAACAAAAAAATGTCAAACTGCACTTCATGGCATTTTCTAGACAGCTATAGTTCATTTTAAAGCCTATTTCATGCAGCCTCCAGTGTTTACAAGCTGAAGCCCTGTGTGGACTTGTCCTAATTGGTTTCACTGGGCTACATAAGCAGTCATTTTATTCATTTAGGTTTCCATATACCAAGAAAGGCAACAATCATTTCAATGACTAACATTCTTAAAGTTAACTCTGATGAGGCTGCACATTACATATGCATTCCTGCTAACTGTAAACATCAGCCTTATAGTGGGGCATGGTGCCTATCCATAAGGCTAAAATCAACCTTACTGCCAAAAAGATGTAAACCAGGGGTTAAGTTTATATTAGGGAATATTTTGTCCATTTGGCCATATTTGTCAGCTTGTCTTTGTTCATTGTAATGAGAGGACATACATTTATCCCATTCTTGCTACTATATACAGTTTACACTGGTATTGTTTAATGCAAACCTAAACCAGGGGCCAAACAAGTGCTGTGTTAAGTTGGGGGCAGCTGGGGTACCCCATTGTTAAACTGAGAGTGGACTCACACCAGCTGCACAGTTAGATTGGCTATCCCAGTATATTCTATGATTGTTGTTCTCGACTAGGGACATTTAGTGCAAAAAGAAACTCACTTCAGGAGACAGTTCTAGAGAAAAAGTGAGCATTGGAGTCTGAGATGCTTTTTTTCATAAAAGAAAAATCACCATAGATTTGGGGTTTAACAAGAAAACTAACTATGTAGCTGTCAAGGTCTGCTGTGCAGCCAGCAACCTACACCTATATTTATATTGTAACCTATCATTTACTTTTATTTTATTCATTCAAAAGGCCTTCAGGAGAATCAAACCAGTGCAAAAACATTAGCTCTTTCTTCCCTTCTCATTGAAATGAGCACAGGGAGGAAGTGTGCAAGGTGCACGAGTTTCTTTTGTAATTTTCTGCTCATGGCAAACTGTAGATACTTGTTAATGAAATTTCCTACATTTGACACAGATCGTTAGCGTGGTAGATTTATTCCACTTCACAATTTCTGTTTTTTTTTTTTTTATATTAGAAAAAAAAGAGAAGAAATGAGAGAAATGATAATAGGAAATGCAGAATTCAGTGTGTGATGTGTACAGTGTTTATTTTACTAACAATACACTATTTTTCCCCATATTGATTTATAAAATGCCCTCATCTTCCAAAGTAAAAAACAACTATGGTACCGAAGTGGAAAATAAACACAAATATCATAGGCAATAGTACTGACAATATCTAACAAAACATACAGCATTGAAAACAAATAATAAGCAGAAAACCCCTCACCTTGTAAGCTTCAAATCTAGAAATATATGGAAAATAGGAAAGGTAAGGGAATGGTTGAGCATGCTGCAGATACAGAAGGGGTGAGATACCGATTAAGACTCTGCAAGAAGCATGGCATGGTCAGTGGCTGAAGAGAATGACTTAGATTAGACTGCATGGACTGTATTAGACTGTAGGTAAGAGGTAACGATTAAGGTGTGCCTAAAGGTTTCAAGGGTTAGAGAGTGACAAATATGTAAGGGGAGAAGCTTGTAAGATGCTCAGTATCTGTCAATGTGAGGAGGCGATTCTGGTGGAGAACAGAAGAGGTTGTGTGCAGAAAGGATGTTTCGGTTGTGGTGATATTCATAAGGAGCTCCATGGAAAACATTGAGAGCTTTTTAGGTTATTATTAGAAGGATCCTCTCGCTATTTGGAAAGAGGTGAATATTTTGTCAGAGAGGAGAAGCAGATGAGGAAGTGGATGAGTTGAGGATGTGTATAGGAATGTTATCAACATTTTTTATTTTTTCAGGTAGAGGAAAGAATTGAGTCGTGGGAAAATAATCAGTTCTGTTTTACATAAGTGAAGTTTTAGGAAAGAGAATGTAATGAAAATAGACACAAAATGCTGGCTTTGCCTCTTTCTTCCATCCTTGTAATTTATGTGTGTACTAGGCTGCCTACGGTTCAGCTTTAATTACTAAGCTCCCTGAGGTTTGTCTACCTGTCAGAGTGACCACCTTGTACCGATGGGAAGAGGGAGCAGCATTTCTTTCAGGTGACAAAAATTATTTCTGCATGTGGCAGCTTTGTAATCAGTTGTTATTAGCTGTTAGGTATGTGGTAACCATAAACAAAATCACAAAACTCACAAAAACAAAACTGTGCTAGTGCTGCAGATGTGGAGAACTTCAGAGTAGACCATGGGTACTTGCCTTCACTGTGTGCGTGTAGCAATGCCATCAAAAGGTGACCAGGCAGTTATCTGTTGATAGCATAATTTGTTATTTTAGTTCTCACAGTAAATAAATAATTAATAATAATAATAATAATAAGTAAACACAATAAAAGCCTGGACTGCACAGCATACATGTAAAAAAAAAATAATTTCAATAAATAACCAACACCAAGTTAAACATATTCAATAAAACACCAAGCAACTATTGAACTCTAGGAGGGAGTCATCCTGTTCACTAGTCTTAAGGCTTGACTATGCATTTTTGGTGGGTGTTTCTAACAATTCAAATGGTTACCATTTCAGAAGTATAGTTACAGCTGGAAAGTGTGCACAGCTATGCCATTACGTTGATAGGTGCCCATTACACAAATGGTTTTATACAATCATGAAGAGACTCTGTGATAGTTTAGAGCTGATTAGCTGATTTCAAAAGCTTGAAGAATGTCATTAAAGTATATACTGTGTGTGGCAGCCATTGAGCTGATAAATACCCCTAATTACCTTTATACTGCTTAACAGACAACAGGTTCCTCCAAAATTTCTGCTTGCACAAAAACACTCTGCTTTGTGTCAACTTAAAACAATACACTGAGATGACAGTCAGGTTCACATCTGTCTCACATAAATTAGATCAGTTTTCCCCAAGGACAATTAGATTTGTGTTCGTTTTACCTTGTATAAAAGTAAAATTTGAAGATCTTTCCTAACTGCAACTCTAGCACTGGTATCAACAGTCAAAGAGGAAACCATATAAACATCCCCTCTTTGAAAGAAAAGCCCACTGCAAAGAAACATGTTTTCACAGTTCAGTTGATATGCTGTTAGTATTGTAACATTTGCAGCACCATCCTTGGTCCACATGTCCTGATTCTATCCTGAGGTAACCTGATGCGTATGAACTGCAGATGTATCCCAAAATATTCCTGCAGGATTCCAAGTCAGCCAGTGGAGGAGTCTCACATTAACTCTGCTATGCAGGCAACCACTTATCTGGGCTCCCTGCCAAATGCAATCCTACATCCCCCTGCATTGTCCTGGGTTCAACATATATCTCAGAAACACAGCACTGATGAATTTCTGGCAATTTGATTACATTTTTTTGAGACTGTAAAAAAGTTAACTTATGGAAAAAGAATTGCTGACATTTTAAAAATGAATAACTGTGAAGCTGCGACAGCTGAACCCCTTCATTACATCCCAAGATTCAAGAAAAGCTTTTGCTTATTGAAAAAAAGAGTACTGTATGTTGTTAGACTATGATTACATGCACTGAGTTAAAGCAGTCTTTTCATTTACAGAATAATTGTATTTCTTTGATGCAAGCTACTATTCTGAGGGAGATGTCATTTTCTGGCGGTGTATAGTCACCTTTCTATAGAAGCTTTCAGCTCCACTAACACAAAGTCAATAGGATTAATCTTTTCATGTTCTTCATACTGAAACACAAAAGAGTATGTCTTTATTTTATAAGGCAATGTACAAGTTCTGTAACCTGTGGCAACCAATCAGCAACCAACATTTATTTTTCTACCAGCTGAAATCAGGTTGCAATGAGCTTTAATTAATTGTTCTTTACTATCGCTTCTTATACCTCTTTATTAAAAAAGGTTAATAAAAATAGGTTTATGAACCTACAGCAAGCATAAATCATCTTTCACTATCTGGACCCAACTACTTGCTATTTGTAATATGTTATTGAAAATGTGTTTAGTTTATTAGGTGCAACACTTGTAGGAGAGAAATTGGTAGTAAACTTAGGCAGTAGGCCACACGTATGCCTTGTGGTGTAATAACAGCTAGGGTTGTCATTTATGTAACCATCATGCATTCAATGAGACCCTGACAGTGTCTCCTGATGTCACAGTCTTCAGCGTTTGACACTTCCGGGAAAGTTAGACGCCATGTCACCTGCTGCACACTGTGATTCCAGCTATTGACCCCCTACATTACTGCTTTACTGCCCTACCAGGCTGTGTGTAAAGCTGGAGATTGCAAATCCTTTAGGAGGCAAAACTGTTTTCATATATATGATCCTCATTTGTATGCAGCTGTTTATCGGAGTTCAGCTTTAAGGCTTGACTAAAACACTTGACCTGACTCAATACAAAATAGGTAATTAGTATATGAGGCAATTTGTTTATAAGTTGTATCTCCATGTTTTTATTGAGAATATTGCAATCAAATCACAGTTTCAATAAACAAAACAATTGTGTCTAATTATACTAGAAAATGGTATTAAATAAACATATTAATAGAGTAAAAGGAAACCAATGGAATGGAAAAGAGGTGGGAAGGAGAGCAGTCCTTGTTATGAAATATTTGGAGCAGCAGATGTACAAAAGTCCAGCAAAGGATTCCATGGAAGTTAAAAAGTGGACAGCTGATCCTTAAAGCAGATCAAAACTAAAATTTTTACTTTACATTACACAAAAAAAAAAAAAAGGTGAAGCCTCTCCCATTCCGTCTTGATTGCCTCATGCATTCCAGAAGTCTCCAGGAGGCTTCTGGAATGCATGAAGGGGTGCAGAAGGGGCATTTTCCTACATTGAGGTGTACGCATGTGCAGTGAGATCAGCACTCTTTTTTCCCCTTTACAGCAGGCAACGGCACCCGATCTCATGCCTGCACAGTGCGAGATCAGATGACATAGCTAAAAGAAGGAAGAAGACAGAGGGAGATGGCGGGGCCTGGCAATTCCTTCACACCATGATGAAGGAGAAAGACGGCGCATGACCCAATCGAGGACAACTTCAGCACAAATGATGGATCTGTAGAATTAAGGGTAAGTGTGTTTTTTGTGTTTTTTTCTCAGTTTAGGTCCGCCTTAGGAATGCAGGTGAGTTTGTCATTAGTCATAACCCAGTTGAGTTTTGATTTAGGCACAGACATGGTAGTAGTAGGAGATTTCCAGGCTTACGCCAGAGTAATACAAGCAACTAACAAGAAGTAACAAGTCAGTTTCTTTGAACGTATGGTTAGAGCTCTAAAACACATGCTCTGAAACTTAGTGGTGATGCACCTAGGCGATATCTCGCCAGTCTTACAATTCAATTCCACTAGCGATTCATTAAAAGAGATTTTGGTAAGTTTTCTAGCTGTTTCATACCACTCATCCAGATCTCAGGATATTCCCAGGAGAGCTGGGCTACCTGTGCAGCTTGTTGGTAGTAATGGGAGTGTGGAACCCCCAGTCCACAGCAGGTTTTGTGAGCAAACAGCTCCGCAGGAAATGTTCAGCTTCTCTTATGGCCCTTTATGAAAGCCATGACCTTGGACAGGAGGTTATCTAAGCTACATTTTGAAACAGCACTAGGAATGGTGCGGAATAAGTATAGTACTCTATGATGGATATTAATCTTAATGGTAGGGGGGCAGGAAGACCATCTGGTTGAATCCATTGTATCTTTTTGAATAAATCTATGTAATTAGCTTGGTAAAGACACCCGTAATGGGGAGTGAGATGTATTCTTCAGTATTGTTTAGAGTGGTGGCACCATTCAAAGTCAAAGTTTTCTTTAAGGGTATCTAATAGCTCCGTTGAGATATTTATATTTATTGCAACTGATTTTGAGTGATTAATTTGCAGTCCCAACAGACAGGCAAAGTTAACAATTAGTTTAGGCAAGTTTGGTAAAGTCACCAGTGGGGAAGTAATATACATCAAAATATCATCCCCAAACAAAGCACATTTGTTCTGTGTGTTGCCACAATATATACCACAGATGTCAGGATTGGAACATATCGCTATTGCCAAGGGCTCAATGGCTGTTCATAAATTGTGATTCTGTTTTTGCTAAAAAGGTGGAATTACACTTTAATAAGACACACAATGCTTTTTTTTAAAAACCTTCATACCAACATTAAAATAATATTTTGTTCTAATAAATCTCAGCAGAGTCTGGCATTTATTTTTCTTCTTAAACAAAGGATAAAATACAGCAGCAGAGTTTTCTTGTGTATAATAGCACTGTTATAATACATTACCATGGAGGCTCACAAACTTTACATGTTGGTTTGCAGCTCACATATAACCTTAAGATACTAATTTAAAACTAATTAACTTCTGCTGCACATTCAACTTTGAATTCTTTTGTAAGGCAGTAGCTAGACATAGGAGCTCTGGTATTCTCGGCTTTTGAAACTATCACGCATTAGTAAGGTAGCCCACACTATTCATGTCAAATAAAAGAACTCAGTCAACAATGATTGGGGGCAGCTAGGGTGACTTAAACATTCCTGTTTGTTTACCTACGTATATGCAGAGATATACGGTATATCATCTTGAAATTTAGTCGTGATAAGCCTAGTTGTCAAATTCATTAACTGAATCTAAATGAATAAAATATAAATTTCCCTTTGGACTTCAAATGAACCCACTAGCAAGCATTTTGGAACATTTTAAAATAAAGTATCATATCTTGAAACTGTTTTTGTTTTTTCCATATGATATTTCCATGAACTTGTTTTTCCATATGATATTCACTGAATCCAGCTTGTAGTCACATTCAATTGGGCTTGTTCTTGTTATGATAAAATCATTTACTGAAATGTAAAGTGTATTAAAAAAATACTTGAGATGTTACATGTCAGATGTGGATTGTCCAAGAACAGGAGGGGAAGTGAAAAGGTTGTGGAACCACCATGTTTCAATGGCATAATCCCATCCTTGGAAGACCTCATCAGTCCTTTGCTTAGTAAATTGCTGATACAGGTTTCCTTTATGATAATTGGGCAATATACCCAGGTAAATATTCCTAGTAAACAGGGATCTGATATCATATGATTACATTGACATATAAATTATATTCATTTTGAATTGTTTAAAATAATCTAGGTAAAATAATATTGTTTTGTAAAAGGGTATAACAACCTTGCCTAGAGAAATAAACTACCTTAAGAAAAATATCACATTTTCGTGCAAAAAACAACAATGATGGTACAAATATTGTGTATAGGTTGTGCCAATGCAGAGCTTTATCTCTCTGGGACCTTTTTACTACTAGTAGTCCATACCAATAGGTAAGTTGTGCATACAATTGTGTGGAACCGGAAACCTAAAAATAAGACTATGGACAAAATGCAATTTATAGGGCCTGATTTATCAAAGCACTATAGGACTGGAGACGATAGACTATCATGGAGGAACATTGGTGACCCAGCAGGTCTGGAGTGGATTTCTTTATATCCCTGAAAATTTTAGATTTTTAGTTGCTATTAGTTGGCGAATCTTTTCAGTCTTCAGACCAGATCCATTCCAGATTTTCTGAATCACCCAGACTCACTAACAATGTTCCTTTTACAGTTTTTGAGAGCATTAATAAACCAGGCCCTCATTGTCCTTGGAGCAACCACATAATACTTTCATAATGTCATATATACCCCACATAAAAAGTCGCTCTATTGACAATATGAGAGAAGAAAAACAACCTAGTAGAATACTGAGGTCATCATGTCACAGTCTGAAAAAATGGCAGAATACTACAATTTGGTAATTTTCTTATCCTGCTCTGACACTATACAGAATATTTAGAAGCAGAACATATTAGGTTTTACAGTTTGTGTGACATAAATACATGCACTGGGGTCATATTTGACAGTAGTGCAATTCTTAAGAAATAACATTTACTAAAAATACAGTTGGTACAGCTGGAGGTTTAGCAATTATAGGCTCATCCTCCCATAACCGTGTTCAGGGAACTTGCTGCTAGACCCAATATACTTATAACTCCTAATATAAAAACCAGCATGAAGTCTTCAATGAGTGTCTGTCTGTTATTTCCCTTGCTCCAACCATGGAAAATTATTTACTGTAAAGGTTGATAAAAGAGGCATAGAGGAGAAATACATCAGGAGGAAATAGCATTATATCTTTTTATAAGCCATTCTTTATCTACACACTTTATTAGAAGTAGTTATTACATTAATATTGATATTAGTTGCAGAAATTATAGTTGTATAGTGAAAAAAAACAACATGCTTTTTATAATGTAAATTTAGCATGTAATATTTATTGGAAATATAACCCATTTGTTCACATATGTGTTTTGCTTTTTAAAAACAAAAAACCTAACTATTTAATTGTTTGTTCTCTGGTTATTTTTTAAAAATCTATATATGTTTAATCTTTAGGAATGAAATAAAAAAATGTCATTCTTTTTGGCGATAGCAAATTAGAAGAAATATACACACACACACATATATATATATATATATATATATATATGCTAATTGTTTGAAATGTATGAACCTTGTTTTGATGAATTAGACAAATTCTGTGAAACCATTTGGAACCAGAATGGTATTGTTTGACTGTTAAATATTTGTGGTTATTTTGCTGTGTCAATACTCACCATTATTGTTTTTAAACAAAATCCAAAGTACACAAATTTGTTATGATGCACACTTGTTTTTGAAGCAAATATTAAATTATTAATTTAAACTATATATAATTGTGGTATTTATGTATATGTCATAGAAAGCCCCATTCAGTCCTGGTGCCAATGTAATGTATTTATAAACTAATATGACTATCGGTATGTACATGTATTCTTCAAGTGAGCCTGGAGTCCATTTAATTGGTGTTACTTTAACTAGACTGAAAATTCTATACTCTGTACCTCTGGTTTAGTTACCCTACTAAACTGACTTATCCTAACCTTTTTAGTTCTGTCCAATGAGTCTAATTGAAACATTAAATCGCATTTGCTATGGCTTAAAAAAACTATGTCAGCCTAAGATTCAGAAGTTAATATTATTATACAGTATTTATATAGCGCCATCATATTACACAGTGCTGTACAAAGTCCATAGTCATGTCACTAACTGTCCCTCAAAGGAGCTTACAATCTAATGTCCTTAGTATAGTCATATGTCAATAATGTAGTCTAAGATAAATTTAGGGGGAAGCCAATTAACCTAACTGCATGTTTTTTTTGGGATGTGGGAGGAAACCAGAGTACCTGGAGAAAACCCACACAGACACGGGGAGAACCTGCAAACTCCATGCAGATAGTGTCCTGGTTGGGATTTGGACCTAGGACCTAGCACTGCAAAGGCCAGAGTGCTACCCCCTGAGCCACCGTGCTGCTCCCGGTGCTTTCATTTCATGCCTGCAACAGTTTCACACCCCCTGTCCAAATTCAGATAATGACCAAGACAAGTCAGGTGTCAGTCACTAGTTAAGAAAAATAATAGAATAGCTTAAACTTTAATTATTTCCTAATCTAATTGCATACAGATTAATTCACTAAATTATAAAGTATGTGCAATTTACCCTAGTCATTATTATCTGAAGCTGTGTGACAGTTTTACCTCTGGTTTGCTCTTGACTGTTAAAAGTGATGGCTGTTAGGACACAATTAACCTTATTAACCTTATTGTGAAAATTAGATCATTGAGACAAACAAGGCAATTAAAAAAATACTTTCTCTAAACTAATAGAACATGAGAGCAGAAATCTGGAAAGTGGATATGCATGTTGGAAAAAAAGGCAAATGTACAATAGGCTAGGATATAAATTGTGTTTTACCTAATAAATATTAGATTCAGTTCTGTGGCACCAGAAGTAGTTTGCCTTTTTTCAATAAAATAAAAGCAGATTTCCACATACAGGGTTATTGTAGCACTGGATCATTGGACATCTAGAATTTAGCAGCTTTGTGTAATCATCATGTAGACATTTATCTCATTCATGAAAGAAAAAAATGTGAAAGTTTGATTTACTTGATTAAAATCTCTTGCATGTAACTCATAGGGGTGCATTTTGGGTTGACATTGCAAAGAATCACCAATTGCAAACTTTTGTTATAAAACTTTGCAAGTTTGTCACTAGAAATATGAAATGCCTATAATGCAGCATATAGCGTTCACCCCTGCTCAGCAGAAGCCAATCTTTTAAAGTAATAGGTCACCCAGGCTCCTCTTTTGTGGGCTCACCAAAATGCTTTAAGTTTGTCCTGGAACTGTTAGGGAGAACTGATAGCTCTGTAAAGGCAGAGATACTGTGTTTTTTTTAATTTATTTGAATTTTAGCATTGCCCCCCTTGGTAGTGCTTGGCTTCTTATTCCCTTTGTTTAACCTGTAGTTTGGCTTGTTTATTACTCCCATAACTACCAGAAAAAAATAGAAAGAAAAATAGAAAAATTTATTACCATAGACTCTATTTGGGTTAACCACAACTTTCCAAACTTCAAGCAAAGTTTTAATTGTAAACTGAACCCAGTCGGTCACTCACCACTATCCTTTGGTAGGCTGATTTAATGAACTTTACGAATACTGTACACGGAATTTATTGGTATATAAATATATTGGTATGTATATGTGTATATATATATATATATATATATTTATATAAACACAATATAACCATTTCAAAAATGGTTCTCCTTCTGATATTTTGGTTTTAGTTGGATTTCACACACCTGAAACAGCATGCAAATAATTGTGTGCCAAATTGTGCTGCAATCGCTGAACATCTGAGCTGCATAATCATTCTGGGTCAGTAATTCAGGCCATGGTATTAAAAGGCCAAGGATAAGGCTGCCAACAAAGCAAGCTGTATATATTTAGAACCAGGTCAGAAATTACAGCTTGCATAATCTCTTAGTGAAAGGTCCACTTTCAAAACAAGTTAACCCTGATGGTATATAACAGTTACCCAAATATATCTGTAAAAAAAGATTGTACCCTCACTGTTGAACAACACTGTTTAGTATAAAACATCACTGAATTTTGCTAGGAAAATGAAGCTTCCAGAATGTAGCTTACCCATTGCTTGTTCATTCAGTATATGTAAGTGATGTGGAGATCAGCAGGAGAAACCAATGAAAGCTATACATATAAAGTGCATGATAACAGCCTGCCTGAGGCAAAGGCAAGACAAAAATTTTAGAAGGATGTCGAGGTCTGCCAAGTCCCTGATGCCAGATAAAATAGGAAAAGAGAAGCTTAGCTTTCTATCCTATATAGTGAACTTTGAAGATGAACTTTTCTACAGTGTCTATAGTTAAAGAGGTCAGTGAGAGTTTATTTTGAAGGATAAGTAATCAAAGAATGATAATGTAATATGGTCCTTAAATGTGGTTGATAAATTTATTTTTATTTTTCAGACTGGAACATTTTCAGTAAAACAGTGATATTGCTAAAAAGTGTCCTTACCACTTCCTGTAAGCTGTTCAGGAAGCAAAAAAACATTTTTTCCTATCTGTGCTACTATTACCATCATCCCACTCGAAGACAAACAAAAGCATACATTTGAATTATACCACGAGTATCAACCATGCAATGATCTTAGGCACCCAGGGGCAGGACTGTTATTTGCAATGTTTTCAGGTGAAAATAAAGGGGAAAAACCTGAGAAAAGAAAGATCTAAGTCAGCCTCCACAACCAAAGACTAATAAACTAAAATACATTTTTAGTTTTAGGTTTAGATATACTGAAAAGATTATTTATTGCAAGTTAAGAATATAAAATACTTTAATGTCCATAATCAAAAGATTATAAAGAAATTATTGGGTGAAAATGGGTGTCATAAACAACAAATTGACTTATCTGTTTGAGAGTCTTTTTCTTTCACTTCAAGATGTTTTTTGTTCTTTTCAAATAACATATTTTACAATGCTTTGTGCCAGATATATGGGGCAAAAAGTACATATTCTAGAGCTGACTGTTGTAGATTTTTGCTTTTCCCACAATTTTAGTTTAGTTTGTAGTCTTTCCATATAACATTTTTCTTTTGTAGAGGCAAAACTCCAAGCAAGAACAGTAATCCAGCGATTGCACATTGAGATAATTTCTCTCCATTAAACTGATGGCACATTGCATATACCTATAATAAAACATGAAATGATTATAAAGTACTCAGTTTTGGAAAATAATTGAAACAGCAGGTAACAGATTACCAAGACTGTAAAACAGCTCTGATTTCTGCATGACAATTACTTGCGATTGCTGTTTGTCAGACAATATGTCACCATGACTTCACATTTATGCTGTATATGACTGGTTTTCAGTTTTCAGCATACGAAGATTCAGGCAGTATACAGATACTGTAATTACCTCTAAAGCCTAAATATTTGTGGTGGATATAGTAGGATCAAATCCCTCTGTCATTTAACTTTTTTTCCCATCTGTGACCTCATGAGGAGATTTTCCTTCACTTTCTATCCTATAAACACAACAGTAAACAAAAAAAAGAAATCTCTCCATTGGCAGATCTTCTGTTCTGCTGACAATTTAAAATTTTGGGTCTAAATCCCAAAAAATGGTAGTCACTAGGGTCAACTGAGAGTGTGAATTTTCCTTTTTTGGACATGGAAAATTTTTGATACATGTATTTTGCAAAATTTACCTAATACTTACAGAATGCAACAGTGTTTCTCAATGAGGTACACTTACCCCAAGGGGTTCAACACATGTTTGGGATTACTTTAGTTGTTGCTACCATAACATCAGTGTACCAATGCAAGGCTCATGATTTGATTGGTGGAAAGATTTGTTCAAAATATATATTATTGACACACTATACTGAGAATATAATACGTGCCTATTCATTAGAATCTGGAGCTCATTGCAATGAACCTAAATTATAAGGAATGAAATACAACCCATACATTATTACATGAATAGCTTGTATGACATAAGCCCCAAATTATAAACTTAGAAAGGGTCATTGGGAATCACAGGGATCCTGACTTATGGTAAATTATTTTGACATATCAATTTAGTTGAATAGATTTGTGTATATCAAATGTATTCTAAAAGGTTAAAAAGGTAACAATAAAAATGTTCAAACATCTTTTTTAAATCATACCCTTTCCTACTCATATTCTTGGTATATTTTGTTGTTATATGAAGCAATTAAACCAAAACAGTCCAAAAGAGAGTGAATTGCAAAGTTGGAGCAGTAACACAAGCAAAATAGCAAAACCTGATCTATGTTTTGTTCTTGTTATGGAAGAATTACATAGAAAGATATTTTATGTCTTTTTTGGATTTATATATTGTTATTTATGTTTTTACATATTGTGCAATATCATGATCATTGAACATGCATGTGTTAAAAAAAATTTAATTCTTCACAACATATAGTTTTGTTTTTTATCCTTTTCGTTTTTTCTGTTTTGTTTGCTGCATATTGCTGCTTTTTGTTTTATATTAAACAATAAGAAAAAAATACAATTTTGAAAATTTAAAGACTAGTTTGAGTTCCTTTTTATGTTTTCCAACAAATCTAACATTATAGGGCAAAATGCAATTTCTCACAACTGTCTAAAACAAAAAGACTAACAGTGGGGAGATGTGGGAACTTCTTTTGCCTTTTTGGTATTTATCTTGCAACCCTCCACAGGGTTGCCGAATTTGGGTTAAACAGAATTTTGATTCCCACTCATCAAGCAATACTGTTCAGCACAGAATTTTACACTAACCACCAATATCTGGCTGTAATAGGCACACAAACAGTTTCATATAAAGCCCCCTGTGTACATGAAGATACCAACTGCACTCACAAAATTCAGGTTGTGTTCCAGCTGATCTGTTTTGTCTCCATTCCTGTTATCATGTCACTGACTAGAGATGCTGATATGATAAATCTAAGCCATGACCTTGGCTTGAATCCCAAACTCTTCTGGCCTCTATCCTGATGGTTCTACTAACTCTTTTTCACCTGCTTTGCCCTTGTGATCAGCTTTGTCTGCTTTAGCCTTGGGATCGAAATCCAGATTTGCCTCTTTGACTTGCGTAACAATTACAAATTAGGACTTCCTGCACAAACCTCAGTTAGCCTTCTGACCAAGTCCCTGATCAGCCTGTCCTAATCTAATCCCTAAATAAACACAACACAATGCTTACGCTGACTAAAGGTGCGTACACACTTTCCCAATGTGTACGATTGTGGAAAATGTGACGAACGATCGATTGGGCAAAAAATCGTTCGTAAAAAAGTAACCAACGACGCCGACGAACGAGGAAACTCGTTGGAAACGAACGACCGGACCGGCGGATCGGATTGGACGACGATCGTTGAACATCGTGTGTACGGTCGTTCGTTGATCGTCCATGTTCAGAGCATGCGTGATGAACGAACGTCCGTTCACTTTCCTGTCGTGCACATAGTTCCTCTATCGCTTAAACGATCGTATCTATTGTGTGTACAATATCTACGAACGATCGTGTCGTTATCTCTATGTGCAGGATCGGTGCTATACGATCGTTCGTATATATCGTGCAGGAACGTTCGTCGTTCGTTTTCCAACGATAATAATTGGAAGTGTGTACATAGCTTAAGTGAACACATTTTACTATTACTGAAAGTGCAAGAAACCCAGATGTATATATGTATTTTTGATGTGGTACTCAACATAAATGGCTCATCCAATGCTTATTATGCAGTTATTATTCTATCATCTCCACGAAACATATCCTAAATAATAACATGCTTCACTGCTGGAATGAATGCATGTACATAGGATGTACCTGAAAAGACACAGGAAGCTGGGCAACCCCATGGGGGACATGTACCATGACATTGGGTCTTTTGAATGCAACTTTGAAGGCAACATTAAACATATGTTATATTTCTTATATATATATATATATAAAACGTGGAGAGGAACAAGCTATATGATTGAGACGTAACAAGGGATAAAAATAGTAAAAACCCATTCCGTGTCCCTTTAAACCAGCGTGCCTGGGTTTAAAAGCTAGGCAGTGCTTTGGGAATAATATGGTCAATATGCACATTATTTCACCGGGTCTGCAAATCATGAATATACAGGATTTGCCACAATGCTGAACATCATTCCTAATCAACAGCACTGAAATGCAAAAAAAGGTAAATAATGTATTTTCTAAAAAAAATGTTTATAATGCATAGTACTTTAAATTTCCTCCCACCCATAGGCTGAAATTCTATGCTGTAAAGAGTGGGGAAGCATTTATATAGCACAGACAGTTAAGAAATACTAAAACACAAGAACAAATTGTACATGTCAAGAAATTGATAGTGACTGATTCATTGAAGTAAATATTTTACAGAAAGACAAAAGTAGAATGTAATATAATGTAGTATACTATATCGTAGTAACTAGTAATAAGTATATGGTAAAAATAAAAATTTAAACAATAAAAATCACTTTAATATGGTTTTAACCAAAAAAAAATTTCCATTTTTGGGTGAATGCAATTCATTAGTGGGTTCCCAACGTTGGGGACCTACCAAGCTTGACATAAGATCTAGCTTTATTGTCACTTGCTTTAATTCCTTTCCTGTATATTTCTTGCTACTAAAGAGTAACATCACATTTTATGCTTGTTTTGTCCTTAGTCATTCTTAACTAAAGTTTCTCAGATAATATTTTATTTAATATAAATTTACTTTCCGGAGATTTGTCTTGATTCTTTTCGTTGTTCTTTTGTCCTTTTTTTCTATTTTAGGAATTCATTATCAGATCAGAAGAAAACCAAACAAGTATTTAGAATTCAGAATGATTATTTCGCCCGAGTCCATTCCTAAGACAAGAAGCAGAGTTCAGTTTACTATCTTGTTATCATTCAGCACGTGGCTGAAGTCTGTAGTGTGGCAGGAACGCGGCGACATCACAGGAATATAAAACCACTGCTTTTGTCTACAATATCCCAAGCAGACATCATGCTGACCTCTGATTATATTCTTAACTCAATGTCTATTAACAACTTCCTCCCATCCTGTTCCTTTATTCCTGTCTCTACCCAGCAAAGAAGTGTGTTAAAGATACTGTACAGGAAACACAGCCATTATTAATAATCATGGTTATGTAGATCTCACAGTGTCCTGGCTTTAGGGTAGAAAACATAATAGCAGACATGAGCCTGATTTATTAGCTCTCCAAGGCTAGAAAGAATACACTTTCATCAGTGAAGCTGGGCAATCCAGCAAACATGGAATGGATCTGGTCCAGGATTTAAAACATTTGCTAGCAAATAGTAAAGTACTTTGAAGAAATCCATTTCAGGTGTACTGCATCACCCAGCTTCACTGATGAAAGTGTATCCTCTGCAGTCTTGGAGAGCTTTAATAAATCAGGCCCAATGATTCACAAGTATAAAGGGTAGGATTATTCAGTCTATACCAACCATGGTGGATATGGTAAAAAGGTGTATACAGGTATAGTACCTATGATCTAGACAAAACAACAGTAGTAGTTGGTACATTTTACTTTTTAATTTTAATTTTTGCATTTTGCTGTGATAAAACCTTAACTTCAATGGTCTCTCATTCTGTCTATCCATATCTCTGATAGGGGCTGAATCAACATTTCTCTTTGCTGTGTCATGTAGGGTTTGGGTTTAAGACTTTTTGATGACCAACTCAACATTACAAAGCTCTATGATGCTACTTCTTTGAAACCAGTTACTATCGAACACTATACTATACTATAGTATACTATACTATACATTTCCTAAAACATTTGCTATTTGTTATCAAATCTTTTTAATCCTTGACCACATCCATTCTAGGTTTGCTTGATCACCCAGATTCACTGATGAAATTGTATTTTATAATATATAAATAATAAAATATGAACATAAATAAAAATATGTACATATCTAATATATAATAAATCAGGCCCATACAGAGAATTTCAAAATTCACTTTATTATGTCTATAGACCTGCCCAATCTGGACAGGAGAATCAGTGAAACCTGCCACTTCTGCATTTATTCCTAATGTGTATTTGGTAATTTTTACCTAAAGGTTTCCATATTTAGGTTTGCAGGCATCTAGTCCAGTTCTTTCTTCTTTATTAGGAATATACCTGCATATTAGGATTATTTGACCCAGGATGCTAGAAAATATCAAGACATGTTTTTTTTCCCCTCTTTTATAGATACTGATTTTACAGATACTCAGCTCCAGCCTAAGCTGAAAGTAAATCTTAAGACTCAAACAACTCTTTGGCATGCTGTCAATGTTTAATTTAAAAAATATGCCAAAGTCATGCCTAGTGTAAATGTACTCATTGACACTAGCAATCAAACACTGTTATGTCAGGGTTTACTATGAATAGGACAAAGTTTACTGAAGTCCTTTTCACCAAAAATATGTTGGAAAAAGAAAGTTGGACTCCAGGCAGTCTTACATTTTTCACACTTCTAAAACCCAGCACCATGCCTTTTGACACGGTATAATACATGATTTTCTCTGACCAAAGAATGTTATAGGTCTTGCATCTGCCACTCTCTGATTGGTCTTTTTGTAGCTCTAATATATCCACCCATAATCTTATTTCTCCCTTAATGCTATTTCATATAAGTAGTACAGCACGAATGATCTCTCTCATTCTGAGTTGTGTTGTTCACAGGATTGCAGAATAATTTTGATATTTTACGCTGAACTCTAGACAGATATAAAATGCACCAATGAATGTGGGTCTATACTAATTAATACATAATACATATATTTTGAATGCAAGCAGTGTAGACCCATCGCAGGCTCATACTTCTGGTAGGAGAGTGGGCTGGTTCTGGCATCATGATGTCACTCTGGGGGGAGTTTAAAATAATGAAAATGGCAATAATGAAAGTATTGGAACAAAACTGGTTTTGCTATTGCATCTTGTAATGGGAAATCTATTTTTATGTTGTTCTCTGTGACAGGAGCCCTGCTTTAATATCTGAGTTTTTTTAATGTTGCTGTCCCTGATTACCACTGGAGATTAGTAAGCAGTTTAACTCTCCAAGATCTACCAAAAAACTGGTAGCTATGTTTTAATTATCTGCCACCAAACCAGAATTGTCAGATCTCTGTGTACAATTTCTAGTGGACCTATAGGTATAGACTGGTTAAGCCTACAAAAATGTCTCTCTACTCTGCATATTAACAACGTTACATTCTAACTTGTCATTGCATCTGTGGATGTTTGGTAAAGCACACGAAAACTTCCCTGTCAACTGTATAGTCTGTTCTGCCTTAAAAAGCCTGCCATTTAAACTATCTCTGAAGCAGACTTTATTTTTGCTATAGGCCTTTTCGTTTAATCATCAATGTCTTGTGGCACTGTGCCTTTCGAAGAAACAGCATACATGCCAACCAAGTGACCCCATTGTTCTACTGCTATTATTACCATTCTGTTTTTCTTCAAAGTATTTCCCTGAGGATCTAAGAACAGCATAGTTTTCCAAACAGTGAAATACAACCTTGATTGCAAACCTCTCCTATATGACACAGGGTTATAAAGCATATTTATTTAAATGAAAATCCAAGGTAATGTAAACTGGATAGCATACAGTGATAAGGCAGTAAGAGTTACTAATAGTGAATAATGTTACATATATTATATATAGTAACAGGTTTTACAACAACTTTGTGGAACCAGCCTGTGTAGAGACTTTAAGGGAAATACCAACCAAACTATTTGCACAGTTGATACATGTATTGTATACTGGGGAAGCCATATAAGCGGTGCATTAATCCCAGTGCCTTCTGGGTCTTAGTAGCCCATTTAGACTAGATGTGGGTTAGATGGAAGCTGAGTTGGATTAGGACACAAAAGTTTATCTTAAAAAGGTGCCCTTTGGTCCTAAACCCTCATTACGTCAATGTCTCACCTTACTCCACGCTTCCTATTACCACCCTGGAGACAACCATCCTGAATCATTCCTGAAAGGTCAGCTTAAAGCAGACTCATTCACTGCAACATTCAAATGATGACATTTTAGTATTATAACTGCTTTTCGTTAATTATGCAAGCAGAATTGAAAAAAAAAACTAATTTACATTGTTCAACAGAAAAGGCAATGTTCTAACAAGGTTTCGGGATGCATATTTCCAGGAAGATCTTCAGATGGTTATGAAAAAAAAAAGAAATAATCATTTCCTATTCTCTAAAGCATTGGTTTCATTCTAACATTCTTGCATTTTCTCAGTAAGTTACAGAGAATATTTGTTCCATTATTTCCTTGGCAGATTCGGTTATTTTCCAAAAAAAAAGTTCACAACCCAACAACAGAAGACTACCTTACATGGGGCTGATTATTCTCTCCCCCACCTCCATGTGAATAGTAGGGATGAGGATCAAATTCACTACAACTTGCACAGTTAAATTTAGGTGTTCAATTCTTGCCAAGTTTGTGAGCAAATACAATTCAATTAAAGCGTGATTTCTGAAAGAACTTTAAAAGAAAGTACGTAATCATTTCAGACCCTTATCTCTTATTATATAACTGCTATCTTTCCCTTATGCTTTCCCCACAATAATAAATCTATGGCTGCTCTGTCCTCTCTTTTAGGTGTGGGTACTGGCATATAACAAGGCCCATATTATTTGGCATCGTAACCTGCTGACCATAATTCAAAGGCCATCACTTAGTGCATTATGGTTTAGAAAAAAAATCAGTTCCAACCGAATTTCCCGTAATCTTAGTGGGTTTGTGTAAAATTGACCTAAAACCCAAAGTGGTTTCAAACATTAACTACATCTCTAAAAAAATTGAAATTTTGGTAAAATCACAATTATAAGTTCAAACCAGAACAGGAATATATAGGAAATTTTCCAATGGGGACAATTGTTCTAGTGATAACTGTCTAAGAAGGGTTTTTGCTCCCAGTGGGCATACATACCTTCACGTCTGTTCAGTTTACAAGATAGAAAGTGATGGGAAATCTACCAAATGAACTGTAAATGCCAAAAACAACACATTGGTTTTATCCCTACCTTCTGTATCCACAATGGAAAAAAAAATATTTAGGCACTTTTATTGTTCAATAATTGGATACAGTTGCATTATTAAAAATGAAAATACAATAAAAGTATGTTGGGAAAAAAATGTAATTACATTTGTAAGCCTATAATGAAACAGATCAGGTTTAACAATTATACAAATGATTCAGGTATAAGTTTGATTTTGCTAAATGTGGACTTGGCATCAGGTATCAGTGAGCTTGGGCAACATAAGAGTCAAAGCATGCTTACGTACTTCACCAATGTTATTGTATGTCATTTCATAGCAACATGTCAACATGTTAACATGTCAAAACAGCTCAAAAGAACCATCAAGTTGGGAGCAGGTTCAAGGCCAGGGAGTAATACTCAGCACAGAGATATTCAGCATGACAGTCATAATTTGAATTCACAATCAAATTTGGTGGCCTGAAAATAGTTACGGAATTATGTTATTAGTGCTAAAATGTGAGGGCCAAAAAAAAAATAAATGGAACACAATAAAATGTTATCTTAGTAGGACAGGTCTGGTTGATGTTCAAGTGGGCACTACCAATAAACAAAGACCGAAGACCAGCTTTTTCGGCATTTACCAGAAGTTCCAGATTCCCTGTACAGGATTCTACAAACCTATTTTAAACATATAAAAGCCATAGAAGGAAAAAATGATGTGATAAAGATGTATTCTTTTATTCAGTTTTATTCTAGTGACTGGTGCTTGTCAGCTGTTGTTAGCTGGTCCCAGTTTTAAGAGCAAAATTTATAAGACAATACATTTCTAATACCCTCTGCTTAAAATGAAATAAAAAATTGCCACTAGTGGCATATATGAAAAATCTCTGGTTGGTTGCACATCTGTTTTTCAATTCAGTGTTTCTGCCAAATATTTAAGGCAGACAGCCATAGATATAGTGACCCAGCTTCCTGAATTTAGAGCCTGTCCCAGCCTTCTATTTATCTCTTCCCACCAAGTCTCTTGGTTGGCCAAGTCTTGTTATCAGTACACAAAGTTGTGTCAATATTTGTAGACTAGATTTGCATTTGATGCACAGGGGGCACTGTGTAGGAAAACAGATCAGACATTAAGGTACCTGAAAATGCTTGCTATGTGCCATTATTTTGGTTGTTAAGGACATTTCACCCGAACTTCAACTTAGCTATTAACTCTTAACAAACACCAACTCTGGATTCACTAATTATTCACACAAAAAATATTCTTTGCAAATGTTCTTACTTACAGAAAATGCCATAGGCATTCAGATATTTACATTTTATTCTGGGGGTAAAACATTATCTTAATCTTTACTTCTGGTGCCTTTGTGTAACCTAAGTAAAGAAACTCAACATTTAATTGGAATAGAGCAGGGAATAAGGATAAAGTTCTGTACACTAGGGAAAGTATGGGAGGAATCAAAGGTATGAAGAGACATTTATTGATATTTCTGTTTCTAGTGGAATGAACTAATCACACCTGGGGATATAAAAGTACCTGAACACTGTCACATCCATCTTAATTAAATAGCTCACATCAAAGTGTGGAAATTCTCTCCGGCCAGCCAACTCAGTCCTTTTATTGTGGACAGATAAAGATGTCTTTTACCTATTTTCCTTTTGTGTAGAAGAAGAGTGGTGAGCAGTATGACATTTTACAGGGGCCTCACATCTGGCCTCATTCCCTTACCAGAGTGCCAGAATGCATTTACAGAAAAGAAGTAGATTGAAAAGACCCTATTGCATGTTCTTCTCTTGCTGAAAGGTCCATTAAACTTTAAGTACAAGTTGATCTAGTGTGACAAAAGTATTTTGTCAGTGTCAAATTAAAACTACAATTGGACTTAAAAGTACTTTGTCAATGGCTGCTTGCTCACTAAAATGGCCATCCTGTCTAGACAAATCTGGAATTTAGATCTTGGCCAGGAGCTCATAAAGATTGTTAAGAAGTGAAGCTCTTTAACAGGGATACACACGTAGGATCATGCCTCCTTATCAGATTTTGCTATAGTGTCCTTAGATAGCTACTTACAATAGCATACTGCAGGGAAGCTCAGGTGGTGCTGCATCCGATATAGGCCCTAATTTATTAAAGCTCTCCGAGGCTGGAGAGAATACACTTTCAGCAGTGAACTTTGGTGATCCAACAAACCTGGAATGGATCTGGTTCAGAATTAAAAACATTTGCTAACAAATAGCTAATGACTTTTAGGAAATAAATTCAAGGTTTGCTAGATCATCCAGCTTTACTGATGAAAGTGTATTGTCTCCAGTCTTGAAGAGCTTTAATAAATTAGGGCCATAGAGTCTAAAATGGACCATCTGATATGACATTTCACAATAATTCTAATAGTTAAAGCAGGCCCCTTTTTTAACTGTTTTTCTTTTCTTTTTTTTGTAGAGGACCCCTCCTCTTTTGTGTTTACGGACTAAAGGGGAAACCAGCAGCCTCCGGGGCTACATACATCAAATATCTTAGGAGGCATGTGCTGTGAGATTGGCACTTTTTTTTTTACATTGTCAGAAAGACATATCATCCGATCCCACGCTTGTGCAGTATGAGATCAGGTGACGTAAGCTGAAAGCCAGAAGAAGAAGATGGCTGCACAGGGAAGATGAAGGAAGCTGGGACGGCACATGACCTATTAGATGCGGTTTGCAGAGGGATTAATGGCTTTACACCTGCTAAGGTAAGTGTTCCTTTTTTTACTGAAAGTTCCACTTGTGCAGAGTTTTTAGGTGTTTATTACAACTGACAAAGATTATGGCACCCCTCCTGACAACCACCCTCATCCACTTTTTTTTGCAAGTAAAGGACACTTTTATTTGTACAGGAATTATTCAAGGTCAGGATCTATTTTTCAGACTGTTGCTCAGGGATGACATAACCATACAAATTCTTGTGTCTGTGCAGTCATTGAGCCTGATTTATTATCTAAGGCTGGAGAGGATACACTTCATCAGTGAACCTGGGTGATCCATCAAACCTGGAATGGATTTATTCTAGCAAATTTTTTGTATCCTGGACCAGATCCAATTCAGGTTTGCTGAATCACGCTGGTTCACTAAGTGTTTTCTTTCCAGCCATGGAGAGCTTTCATAAATCAGGCCCATTGTCTGTGTTAACATATGTCAAACACATATCACCCCCCCTGCTACAGCCCCTCTTTTTCAGTAAAGGACGCAAGAAATACTTCCTTCTACCTGAAGCAGGCTAATGACCTAATTTGGTGATAGTGCAGAACTACGATTAGGTCAAAAAAGAATGTCATCCGTGTCATGATAGTCTTTAGGTGGCAACCATGAAAACATAACAGAAGAATTACAGGGTCCCTGTTTTTAGCTTGGTGGTCTTTTACATTCCAGCAAACATTTCAGGTCATTCCAAAAAAGGGTTTTGAATGGTAAGAAAAATTAGTATAACTATTATTTAGAATGTTTTATTCAATAGCATAGAGGCCTATTGGGTACCTCTATACAGTTGTATTAACCTGAGATCTTCCGGCTCGCTGTCCTAAATCGACTTCAATAGCCACCACCCTGCAGTCAAAGTGCTGACTGTCAAAGTCAGTTCAGAAGATATTACATGGTAATCTTTGAATAAGGATAACTAAAGCTACGTACACACTTCCAATTATTATCGTTGGAAAACGAACGACGAACGTTCATGCACGATATATACGAACGATCGTATAGCACCGATCCTGCACATAGAGTTAACGACACGATCGTTCGTAGATATTGTACACACACTAGATACGATCGTTTGAGCAATAGAGGAACTATGTGCACGACAGGAAAGTGAACGGACGTTCGTTCATCACGCATGCTCTGAACATGGACGATCAACGAACGACCGTACACACGAACGATGTTCACCGATCGTCGTCCAATCCGATCCGTCGGTCCGGTCGTTCGTTTCCAGCGACTTTCCTCGTTCATCGGCGTCGTTGGTTACATTTTTACGAACGATTTTTTGCCCAATCGATCGTTCGTCGTTCGATTGGAACGATAAAAATTGGAAGTGTGTACGCACCTTAAATGTTCATTGAACAGGATATAGAGATAATAAATTACATATAATTATAATGGTATTACCAAACATTTATGGATCTAAATCTAGTCTGCAAAGAAAGATTAGGTCTTTAATTATCATTATGTTAGCTTTCTATTTAACTATAAAGCCTTTCTAGAGTTACAGAAAAACAAAATGTGTAACTAAAAGTGATATTTAGACCACACATCAGGGCTAGACTTATCACTGGGCACAGAAGGGCAGCGAAAAATCAAATTTCTTCAGTTTTTATTGGCTGGACATTGTCTTGCATCATCTGTGCAAATAATCATGCAATAATCATGAATACTTTAAAGCATGCAAGAGCATCCTTTTAGGAAACAAATAATATTTGTCCAAGTACACATCAGGAATGCAGTGCTCTATTACCCTCTTATCCCAAGACGAATACAGTCATTAAAAAGGTATGTACACTCATGGAAATTAATTTTCAAAAAACTCAACAGTTTTGATGAGATGTACTAAAATTTTCACAAAGCCGTATGTTTAAATAACTAAAATATATGAACATTTAATACAATAAAAGAAAATACTCTAGGTTAACATCTGATAGAAATGAATAACGCACTGTCGCCCGCTCACTGGGAAGAAGTCAAGCAATTAATATACTGTTGAAAGTAAAATAGGACTCACTGACTCACACTTGTTAGGTTTTGTGACATTTGTTTGAAATGAATTAAACATAACCATCAAAATACAGAAGTTTCTGTACTTTAGGATCTCATGTTTAAAGGATAGACAAGATTTAATTATACTCCTTTTCTCTCACCCTTCCTCCCTTTATTATTTTTTGCTTCAGATTACAAGAGAGTTCATTAGTTACTTACTGGTTCTTGTCATTTAGGTGAAAAAACTCATTATACATCCCGAGATATTACCTTTAAATAGATAGTTATGGCAGTACATGTTCATTATTCGAAAACTTTCTTTTTCTTTTAACAAAAAACAGTACTATCCATTTTTAATAGAATGTCATGACAGCTTTCTCTTGACAAAGGCTGACTCTGAAAAAACTCTAAAAAATATTTTTCAATAGGCTGACTTTACAGAATAGAGACTGGCAGCGTAGTTATAAAATAGACAAAAGTATGTTTTCAGTGGGTAAGTAGAGCCAGAACTGAAATTTCAGTTTTATGTAAAAAAAGCTTTGCTTAAATATTAGGTTATATTTCTTGGGAGCTAGAGTGTGAAGGTCATTGTACCTAAGTTCTCAGCACAACCTACCAAGTATGGCCATTATACGGTGATCTTCCTCTCTTCATGAGATTCTTTATTTACCCTTTGCAACCCATATCCAACAAAACATGCATGTAAATACTCCCCTAATATGCACCAGACTCAGACTAACCAACCAGAGGATTTGTTGGCCTCACCTTCCAGTCAATACAGCTGAGCTTACAGACACTACATATGCCACAGTAGGTATGATCGACTTGGCATAATTATTCAACATCGTGACTCGGCACCCTACCAGTAGGCAAGGACTACAAACACTGGGAAGGAAGCTTACAATAGATGCTGAGTGCTATATTCTTTTCCACCTTTTTATACCAGATTTTAAGTTGCTTTCAGGATGTTGAAATTTTGAGATATCCAAACCAATCCGTTAGAAGCTCATCGTTACTCCTCCTGAATATTAGTCCAGACTTCCAATAATACCACCTTGGTCTTCATAAATGTCTATGGAACACAGTGACAGTGACTGTAATGTTCTATTACAGTTATGACTTCTGTTAGAAGATACAACTCCGCACTCTGAAGATTGTGCCTTAAACATAAAACAATCAGTATGCTGACTAGTGATTTGTTCTCAAGTGTCTCTTCCAGTGTACAGTGTTAAAGATCATCCTTTCTGTTAACTGTAACATTTTTCTTTTACCCCATTGCAAAATCATACTGACTGATAAAATTATGTGCAATTTCTTTAGGAACTGGAATGGGCCATACAAAAAGCTTATCCAATTAATTTTTATGGTTCCAGATTGGACATTACTTAAAGTGTGCTTGTTTTATTACTATTAGTGTATTATTAGACAGGGGTGCTTCTCATATTGGGCAATTGATGATAATAATTAATAATTGTAAGTGATGAAATAAAGAAGGAAGACTTTTTTTCTTTTATAAAAGAGTTCATTTAGGTTTGCCTAGTCCGTAATGGTCAAATTCACTATGTAGCAAACCTTCTGAAAGATGAATCCTTTCCATTTAGTGTACTTAATTTCAATTTTTCACACATTTGTTAAATCTGACAAGTAATTCATTTGCATAAACTAGCGAGGGATTAATACAAAAGTAGGCCATGTTATCTCACTATTTGATGTGCTATGACTCACCAGATTTGACATGATTCATGACATTTGTTCCACACAAAATAATTTGATTCATTATTATTACAACTAACATTTTACCTCACTACACAGCTGAATGTATATATACACTTTATCCAATTTACTGATTGTGTCTCATCTAAACATTTCAAAGTGTAGAAAATGTTTAAAAAAGGTTAACAATAAATAAAAGTTCCTTAATTCTCCCAGAGTTCCTTCTCAAATAGCTTTATCAAACACCCTATATATGAGAAACTCATCCTGCTGCTGTTTACAACAATCACAAGTGGTTAGGATAAACAATTTTGGGCTTTAGCCAATTTTTGGGCTGTTTTCCAGCATGGTAGTACAGGAACTGTATGGGTAAAAGAAGTGTAAACGTAATTTGTTTGTACTTCATGATCACAACAAATTCATAAGAGTTTTTCAAACACTTAGGCTGCGTACACATGTGTTATAGTTCTCGTCCGATAATCGGCCCAGGGCTGATATTGTAAGATAATCTGGTGTGTGTGTACAGTGTTCATCATCCGTCGTCCGTACAATCGCCCTGGCAGATGCACGAACGATCATAATGCAAGTGAAGAGGAGAGAGGGCAGCAGGGTGCCTCTCCATCGCTCTCCCCCACCCCTCTCTATAGAGCAGAACGGTGATGTATGTACAGCGATCGTTCATGCATTGTGCAGTCATTTGTTGAAAGAATCAAGAAAGATCTTTTCCAATGGCAATTATTGCACATGTGTACATAACACAGACACAAAAAAACTCTCCAAATCCACTTAGTGGGTATTTAGAAAATGTTTCCACTCAAGTCTATAGACGATAATAGAGCAACATACCATCCATAAAACACTGTACGCAGTATTTCAGAACTGCTTGAAAACTGCAACACAGCTTCTATGCAGTAAAACTCTAGGAAACTACTACTACTACTTATTTATCTGCCCAGCTGAACAAGCTCTAAGAATGTCAAGTTTTTAGTACTTCATATGATAACTTCAGAACATGGCTTGTCTGCAAACACATTTATTTCCCACAACTGATTTTAAGGACTGCAGTAAACAACAAAAGCACTGACCATATTAGACTGAATACCAGACAATATTCAGCATTAGTAATAATAGACTCAGAACTTTATGGCACCACATAAGAAGCAGATTGAGATTACAACCTACACACTGCACATCAAAATATTTTTATTTAGCAGAAACACAAATAATTTCAGGTTAGGTGAAAAGTGGTCTAGATCAGTGTTTGTAAACCTTTTTTGAGCCATGGCACATTTTTTACATTGAAAAATGACACTTTGTAGCTAATTCTTTTGTCTCTAAGAATAAACTAGGCAATTAATCTACCTACTGCCACCCACTGACATGGAAGAGTATTACATTACTCTGCCAGTCACTATAGCACAGACACTCAACAATGGTAATTGGATAATTTCACACAGTACACCTGAAGATCCCTCACGGCACAGTGGTTGAAAATCACTGGTCTAGATGACCAAGTATGACCCCTTCTTCTCTTACCTAACCAAAGTCTGGAAGTTATTAGATCACTGCTTGTCACAGTAATGTCCTAGCAGGTCTATAAAGGATGTGGATGGTCTCATACCTTGTTTTTCACATTAAAGATTCTTACCTCCCTGGTGGCAAAAATCTGTAGCATGCCTTTATATGGATACTTATCTCCTATGTGCACACCCAGGAGTTACATTATCCCAGGCTGACCAATCACAATGCCAAAAAAGCGACAAACCCTCAAAAGACCTGGAGAATATTTTGGCATTGACATGTAAGGAGAGGGAAGTATAGTGGATTTCAGTTCTGTATCAAAGTAGATTTAAAGCCATTGACATGTGAATAAAAGTAAAGGATTTGATGTTAGCATTTTAAATGTTAAGAGTTTATAAAAGAATACCTGGATATCCCAATCCTTTACCAGGGTGACAAGTAAATAAAAAAAAGAGTCTTTTGGCTTGCACCCATGTCTTTAAATATCAGTGATTTGGGCATGCATGTAGCTATGAAAGTCATCATCTACAGTACAGTAGATCTGGATTTAATTCAGCTGTTGGGGCTTATGGATCCACTACTGGCATATGAGTGAGGGTGAGCTATATTACACATTGCACAGCTAAGAGATATATGTAATCTTCATTACACAACATTTGGTCAATATGTGGAAAAGGCATTAGCCAAGTGCATCTGACCTTAACTGAATCCTAAAAAGTGACAATCCCTTTGGAAACAAGGACACCTGTTAAGCAAATGTTTACCAGCTTACAAATGACCCCTGAAGTGTCATGGTGTTAATAAAGTGATTTCGGTTTACTGTATGTGTCAGCAGGTGTTTTCCAGAAGTAGCTATAGTTTCCTAATATTTAATTTGACTTTTTCTGCATCAAGTAGAGTCTCAGAAGAAAAACATTTATCCACCCCCACTAGCATTTACATTAGCTTTGATTTCTACAAGAAACTTAACTTTTCAGAGTTGGAACCCAACCAATAGTCAGTTTTGGGCTGAAGGCTAAATCTGTGGCTTGCACAGCTGTGCCTAATATAACTCAATTATTTCACTACCTTAAGTGTTAGCTTCAAACTGTTAAACCAGCAAAAACATAATTACATGACTTTAAAATATCCATATGTTTCATGAGCAGGGCAATCGTGTTTTAGTACTTAAAAAAAACATATTTTAAGCTCTCTGACAATATATTTGTTTTAAACCATGTGTTCAGCGCCATAAGCATTTACTGCTTGTAGTTACACAACAGAGAATTATAATAAGCCATCACCGAAACAGAATTTAAATGACTAATGACAAGCCTTAAAAAAAGTTAAGTATATTCACTTTTCCATTTTTCACAGTTAAATGGAAGAACAATATATTTGAGAATATGGTTTTGATTTTTTTAAGTTAGCAAAAAAATGTTTAAAGATTCAAAATTAAAATGTCACTAAACAGGACAGTTTACAGGGGCTTTGGCTTATTTAGATCAGACTTTTGACATGCATGCTGGTTGTTTAGTACATTCCTCATGCTACCTAAACATGCAATATGTGGTACCTATTTATTTTAGTACATCATCAACAGAATGTCGCTGGAAATGTTGCAGTCCAACAAATCAATATTTTAGAATGTATACTAAAAACTGGGTTTCTTAATATAGGACCATGATTAGCCTACCAGCAGGGTGATAATAGGGGAACTTTAAGTGGATCTATCTGTTGCTGCAGTGAGGCGATCCTGCGGATTCCTGGAATATATGACCCAATCTGCCCATTTTTTAGGAAGTTTGTCAGTGTTGTTTAAAGTTTGGTGACATTTAAAATAATAAAAAAGGATGGCCTGAAATGTATAGTGTATTTTCTCCTTTTTTGTCTAGGAAGGACAGAAAGTTATATTTATCTTGTTTTCATTCCTCAGTAGCTAATACGCTTTCCAATCTCTGATGCTCAGGGTTGTTGCTGATCTCTGATAAACTTCTGATCCTGAATGGTACAGCATGGCATTGGAGTGCCTACAATTGACATAGTAGCTTTGATATGATGGTTATGCAGCTTGACGGAGGTCTGTGGTTGCATGGGATAAGAAATTTATCATTACCATGTGACAATTATTTGTTGAAACTCTCATTGCCACATCCTAAAGTTTAAAAGACTAATAATTACAAAAGAATGTCAGACTTTCAACATAACATAAGATAAATACATTTTATAAATAATATAAGATTTTTGAGTCTGGGTACGAACACAAATGCAGACATGTGTACCTGTCATTGATTTGGACTATATACAGGCAAACTTATCCTGCTGGTGTCTGGAGCTATAGTCCAGCATTCTCTCTTTTGGGGAAGCGAGCTTTGAGAATATGGTGTTATTTTTATTGATATTTTGTAGCATATAATACTTTCCTCCACTTACCTTCTGTTACCTCTCAAGTGGCTTGCACAAAACACCAACTATAAATAAGAAACATACGAGAGACATTTCTGTAAAGAACTTTTTCACTATGTTTGTATACATAAGTGAATACAGTATATGTGAATGGTATGCACTGCCGGAGGCGTCATATTGTTTTTTTAATACTGTATGTTATATTTTTGGTAAACATGATAAAGTTGTAAAACATGTCTTAATTTCTTAATTATAACTCGTTTTTAGGTCCCCTTTAAGGAAACTGAGCATTTACCCCCACTTTGTGGGTGTGGGGGGTATGTATGTATCTACAAAGCTCCTTAGGTATGAGAATATATTGTGATTATAAAAGGGGGCTTCTCTCTGAGCCAGTCTGGGCATCTCTCAGACATCACAGACAACATGCGTCAGCAATTCTCTTTCAAGTTTGTTGTTTCTCTGGCTTTCTTTATCTCTCCTTTTACCTTTACACACAGCCATAAAAAAGCCACACTGACATTATCTTAGTAGCGAGTTGTGTATCAATTATATCCAGCTGTTTTATTTCAGACTGTGTTATGAAAAATGTACTTCAAATGAAAAAAATGAGTCACCTTTTTGAACCAGAAGCTTAAAAACACTGAAAGTGATGACTGCTATGGGTAAAGTATAATCTTAAATTCAGACAGACAAGAGGAAAGTAGAGAAATGTATTGGGATCTATAGCCTTGACCTTTCACAAAGAAAAGAAATCCAGAATATATGTGAAGGGGTGAAAAGAGTTATTCAGGAATAGTACATGCTTTCAAATGACTTCTGAGACTCGATACCACTGGAGCATTCAGAAATAGCATATATTAATGATTTTTTTTCTTTACAATTTCATTGTTTCTACATGAAAAAGTATCCATAAAACTAGCAATTTTGATCATTCACAGAGCTTTGAAATGAATAAATAGTTTCATGTAGGCTGCAAAGAATTGCATGGATTCATTGTAGGACAATGGGGATTCATTTATTCCAACCAATCCATCCTAGGACTTGGAAAATAAGACTTCATATGATAAAGGTACACTTACCTACAAACTTACTTACAAATTTTGGAGTTTGTTCAGACCTGAGGTTTTTTCAAGATTTATTGGGTGGTAAACCACTAAAAAACACTTGCAAAAAGCAGTTATCATTGGACTGAATTGGTCCCTTGATTATCCGTCATTTGACAGCAGGTGATGGCATTTGCTGGGGACTAGGGCTATTCAGAGTACTGGTAGCTGCATGTACACTCTAAAGCTGTGTACACACGTCAGATTTTTCTCGCCCGATAATCGGCATCGGCCAGATATCGGGCGAGAATCTGGCGTGTGTACAGTCGGCGTCGTTCATCGTCCGTGGATCCGTCCGATCCTGAACGATGAACGACGACCAATCCTAACGCAAGGGAAGGGGGAGAGCGCGTAGCAGGGTGCCGATCCGTCGTTCTCCCCCTCCCCTCTCCATAGAGCAGAATAGTGTTGTATGTACAGCACTCGTTCATGCATCGTGTAGTCCTTTGTCGTTGGAAAGGATCGTGAAAGATCCTTTCCAACGACAAAAATTGCACGTGTGTACGCAGCTTAATACAGATAGGTTCCCCAAATCGTATTATTACAAGGTGAATCACTTCACCTGCACACAATTACACAGACCTATATCTACTCTGTTATCACTGTGCAGATAACACTAACAAAGGGGTCAGATATACCTCTGTGACTTAATAGGGACACAGAAGACATGGGCAATAAAAATATAGCATGCTTGCCTGTTAGTTTCTTCCTCTGGTCTGGGACATCCCATAAAGTCCACCCACAGCCAGCACTTCTGCATGGGTGGCCATGTGCTCCAATTCTGGCAGTGCTTCCTGGAATCCTCATTATATATCATTCATAGTCCTCCAGTCTGGGGTTTCAGGTAGCTGAGACAGGAAGTGCTATCTATACATGAACTCTATAATACCAGGTAAATACCATGTACAAGTAAACAATAGAAGCAAACAATCCTGGCAAGAGACATCTAGCTGTGCAGAGTAGGTGTCTAGGAATGGTAACATCTACATTTTTTTATAGCTTTTGAGCTGGGTTCAGACTAGCAACTCAAAAACGCTTGCAAAAAGTGGTTAACATTGTACCATTGATTTATTTATTTTTTGACAGGCAGTAGCGGTGGTCAGATAGTTCCAATTGGAGTCGATTTTAACACTGATCAGGGCTTTTTCGACGTTAGATTGGAACTTTGAGTTTGAGTAATTAAAGTTCCAATCCAATATTACCATAATGATCTTTGACAGGTTTAGTAGACGGAAATATTTTAACAACTGTTATTGTTTACCAGCTGGATTGACTGAGCTGTACTATTCCTGTAATTGACAAGTATAGCATTGCTCATTAAAACAATACCAATTCTGACTCAGAATTTCCGAATCTGGTCAAAACTTGTTCCTCAACAAATCAGATTGGATTTAATCCTTTTCTGAATTTTACTCCTCCAATTAGGTCTGATTAGAGAACATCATGGGTCATTAGCACCAATAGTGCTGTGGAAATCTTTTGTCAGATGGACAGTGTGTATATCAGAACTGTTTCATCCTTAAAGCATAGCTAAACCCTGTTATACTCACCTGTCCCTGTTCTGTTACAGGCACTGCCATCTTCTTCATTCTCCTATTTTTTGTTGCGATCTTAGTCATCTTGATCAGCTGGGCTCGGATAATGTAATTGTAACGCAGACATGCGGGAGTTCATGTAGTACTGGCAACCATAGGGTAAGTTTTGGCTGTTGACATAAGTAATTAGGCAGGTAAGAGTGCTATTGCAGAAGAGACATAAACTGTGTTATTGCAATAAAGCCTTACCTGATCACAAAATTTTAGTTCCACTGACTAGTTTTAGTTTTCTGACTAGTAGTAAACTTTACCTTACTAAATAACTTTTGTTAGAGAAATACTTAAAATGTCTGCAGATCCCAACTTTCAAGGTTTGAAATTAAACAGCTTTATTGTATATAATGAGTATCATTACACAGTATTTATATAGCGCTGACATAATAATCAGAGCTTTACAGAGTTTATAGTCGTGTCACTAGCTGTACCTCAAAGGGGTTCACAATCTAATGTCCCCATCATAGTCATATGTCTTTATTACAGTCTAAGGTCAATTTTGGGGGAAGCTAAATAACCTAACTGTTTTTGGAATGTGGAAAGAAAACCCACGCAAACACGGGGAGAACTTTCAAACTTCATGCAGATAAACCTGGCCAAGATTCGAAACTGGGACCTACCACTGCAAAGGCCAGAATGCTAACCTCTAAACCACCTTTACTCAATGTATATAATGTTATATTATATTTATAATATAATTGTAAAACAAAAATCACACAGATACTGGCACATAGTAAAATATAAAATGTATTATGCAAGGTAAATACCATTGACCAAACACCTTTGTAATATTTCATTGTAACATCTCAGAATAATCTCTTGTCCTGATCTGATCATTAATCTTGCCTGTCAAGGTACTCATGACCTCTGAGATTGTTATATTATATGGTATGAGAAAATATTATGGTCTAAAAAAACATGTGTCACAAGTAATAGTCATGTACTCATAGGCTGTCATGTTACATGAGAAAACATGTTCTTACAGACTGTCAGAATAAAGAAACTGCTACATTCCAGAAGATTCCCATACACTGTCATTGTCATGGGTCAAGAGACTGCCATGCTACTAAAGGCTGCCATGGTCAACAGTCTGTGATCAAACAGTTTCTGCTGCCTTTAACTTTTTCAAAAATTCATAACACTCACTGATGTTAGAGCTAAAGAAACATGTTTAAGGTTGAATCACAATCTACTTTTAGGTGTGATTTATTTGATAAAAGTGTTTGTTTTATCACCAAATCAAATCAAATTTGAAAGGAAGCTAGAAAAAAATAGCAATGGGTGACATATTTAAAACGTTAAAAAAGAGATGGTAAACATAAATAAAAAAAAAACTAGAAATGGGTTGACTGTGAGATGGATTAATCTAATTTATTGTATTTGCAAAGTATTAGGTATGAGGCAAATGTATAAAGTTAAACATGTAAATGTCACTTTCATGTTGTATTTTTGTCTGTTCTTGTGATGGCAGCATGGGGCTAACAGCCTGAAGTGTGTACACTTTATGTTAAGTGTCACACATCAACTGATGAAATGAAAGCAAATAGGAGATGTTGATTGTTAAAATAGAACTATAGTTTACACTTTATAGTGTCTGCAATAAAACATACCTGCCTGTTCACAATCTTTGAAATACACTGAGCTGCCCATGCACAGGTGCCAGGTATTTCAGCATCCCCTGGGGCTTCTGGGAATGAATGAACTCCCAAGCACATGCAGGAGAGTTTCTTGATTCCAGCCCGGTTAATCAAGATTGCAAGAGACCCGACACTTGGAAAAGGATCAGGTGACAATGGCATCACCTGCAACAAAACAAGGACAGGTAAGTTTAATTTAAAAAACTAGCAGCGCTGCACGTAAGTTTATTTTATTGTTAAAGGGACATTGCCTGTCCCTTCTGCAATAAATGACATAGCTGACCACATTTTTGGAGGGTTTAGTTCAGCTCTAAGGTTTACAAATATTTTATATATTTGAAATTCTCTCTCTTTATCTATGGACTTTAAGATTTAAATGAAAACAGTCCACAACTCCATACTTGACGAGGTAGTTGCCATTGCAGGCATTCTATTGTTAGTGATGGGTTCACTTTAACACTGCTTCCATCATCTGTAGGTTATAAAAAATATATTTTATCAAAGACCAATCAAGATTTTAAATATTAAATGCAGCCATAGGAATAGTCATAGGGCTACATGAAAAAACCTCAAACTCCAAAGTTTGCATACCAGAAATTCAGACATATCCCAATATTATTAAATAGTGCTGTCCTATAACTCAGTAAGTAATAGCTTCCTAAAATAAAAGCCAAATGCTGATTATAGAAGCTCCTTACTAAACTGAAAACTAATCTCTTGTGAGGAACTCGCATTTTCACATGGATAAGCTCAATTTAATAGAAATATGAGACAAGCCTGTTTCGTGTATCTGGAGATGCTCAAAATTTACTCCTTTTGTGCCAGTGGAGCCAAACTCACAGTACCAGTGCAAGAGACTTAGACATTTGCACAGAAAAGGTTAATATTTCATAATCACATTTTCACAGATGAAAAGAGCAAACAGATGTTCCCTCGTCACAATACATCATATTGACCAGATGTTCAGAAATGTTCCAGGGAAAGCACCCAAGACAGAATAGATTGCAAAGACAGAAAGCACATTTCGGTACAGGATAAAAATCCCATAAAAACAATGCTGTATGTAAAAAATGTATATTCTTCTTTCATATCACAAACCAAACACTGTCACAATCTCTAATAATAAACCATTCATATCTGTGATTGGTGCTAAAAAGTGAAACTAAGAATATCTAAATTACTGGCTGTTATTGCAGTAAAAACAAAGTTTTGTGTGGTTTATTTTTCAGCTTCTACAAGGGAAGATTTCTAAAATTACAGTCACATACAAAGTATGTGTTTTATATAAAGTAATTATTTAGCAAAAATGCCATTAAAATTATTGTACATATGTATTACATATAACCTTATATATATTATCTGAAGGGTTGAGTGGTTTTTAATTTTTACAGGCAGGAGAAAAAATTAATAATTCAATAAAAGTATTACTAAAGAGTATTACATGGAGTTTGAAGACACACATTAAGCAATAATATTCTGACATAGGACAGCCAATATTGCAATCCATGGAAAAACAACAATATGTTCTTATTGCCAGGTTGGACATATAAAATGTTTTTTAAAAATGTAGTACTGTGAACACTTTATTTATGGTTCCATGTGTAATAGACAGGCACATGTGGAGGAATCCATGAAATTACAACCTGTTTGTGGTCACGCCTTTGTTCATCATATCTCATCAGAGCAGGACTGAGCCAGAACAATAGGCTTAGCTCCGTAATACAATTAACACTGTACTGTTTTGCTTTGTGTAGCTGTTTTGTTAGTCATGATTTTAAGGAGAAGATTCTTTTAGTATGCCATTGCATTGATTTAAAATGAGCTTACTCCAGTTAAAAACAAAGTAGAATATTATAATTAATTTAGTTTAAATTAAAATGATATTTTGCTGTTAGATAGATGTGCGCACACAAATGGAATACAATATGTCATAGAAAAAGCACCTTTGTTTCCATAAATCTCTGTCTTAAGGCAATTAGGTATGTTATTCAATCCTGTCCAAGAGTTTACAATATTTAATTCAGTTTTCGATACTTCTTCTTGAACCCCCGCGTTATTCTGCTACTCTTTCCTTCCTTTATTATTATTCTTACTACATGCCTAGTTCAATTTTTGTTTTCTCTTAGCCGCAAGTGCTTTTGATTTAAAAAGATGCTCTGTTGAAGCATACTCTTTGTATTAGATGCCAATTTAACACAATCTCAGGGAAATCACAGTAAGCACACACAATTATATTATAAAAAAAACCCTTTATCCAGATAATCATAATTATATTACTCCAGAATGAACTGTTTCATGTTATAGGCAACGGAATGTGCATAATTATGTTTCATTGATGTTCATCTAAAATTTTAATAAAAATGATGTAAAACAAAAATGGAATCTTGGTCTTCCAGTTTTTCAGTAAAATCATATCTGCATATTTACATAGACTTACACCATTTCTGGAAAAAATAGCCCTTTCTACCTCTGGATGTCTTTCTTTAACATGAGCAGAATGCAAAAAGTGGGCAAACACACAGCGTAAATTACTGGAGGTAGACAGAAGACGGTGCGGAACAAATCCAATGACCTCACAACAGACCCACCGCAAAGACCACATATCACCTAGAATTCTCTCAAGAATTGAACTGGTCGTGATTCAAGCCATAAAGCCAGCTTTCCCAGCTAGGATGCTGGCAATGTTTACTGGGGTAGATGGGTCCAGTGAGCCTGGTTGCCTGGAAAGGACCTGCAGAACTCACACGAGAGGTAAACTTTAAGTTCATTGGGTTTAACTGAAGAAAATATGTAAACATGCTGAAATAAGGCATGTAGAGTTTCTTCATCCATTTGTAAAATAAAGAAGGAAGTTGTTAGGAGATGCTTATCTGGACAGGGACCTGTGTTGTGCGCCATCCCAATATAAAACACTGTTTATTGTGTCCATCAATGTCACTTGCAAAAGCAAGGAGAACAAAGAAAGAACAGCAGCCCCTGCTTCCCTTTATCCATGCAGCCTGATGTACTTTAATTGCATCCCCAGCACACACTCTGAGGTTGTGCAAGCTGAAGGGGATTTTGGAGGCAGATTATTTCCTGACTCTCATCTGCACTGTCATTGGCTGCCAGGCTTTATAGCCTATACGCTCATAGTCCCCAGTGCTCTGATTACCTGTGAATGACCTGGCTCTGTATTCTGTACTCAGCTGGGATTTTGGTACTACATCATCTGTGGGCTCTTTGTCCTCTGTCAGTCCTTCGCCAGACACCATCCATTGGGCACAGAAGTCCTAGAAGAAACCGTGAGCTGGGACGGCACAACTAGCCTCCCAAGGCTGAGGGGAGGCTTGCTATAGGTGAAGAGTGCAACGTTAGATTGGGGGACTGGTGTCTGGCAAGCACTGTTTCTAGACCAGGGCCTTACAGAAGTATACTTCTAAACTTCTGACTTCTAGAATTTATATTGTGCACTAGGTAGAATCTACAACAGACTTTCCTAACACTTTTAACATGTAGGAACCCTTGAAATACTTTTCAGGTCTTCAGGGAACCCCTTCTACAATTGGTATATTCACAGCTTACAGTACATTAGCGCGGAGGCCTGTATAAAGAATACATTGTTGGCCAATGGGAAGAATGTCACCCTTACAGATAGAACAAAAAATAATTGGGGGTCACTTAAACTGACTCAAGAGGCACAAATTGTTCATTGCTTAAGGAACATGTAGCACCCTCTGGAGGAACCCTGGTTGAGAAACACTGCTTTAAGGGATAAGCAGTTCTGACTGCCTCATGTACATTAACAATTGCAAAAGACCTATACAATTAGGTCCATAGATATTTGGACAAAGACAATTTTTTTCTAATTTTGGTTCTGTACATTACCACGATTAATGTTAAATGAAACAACTCAGATGAAGTTGAACTGCAGACATTCAGCTTTAATTCAGTGGGTTGAACAAAAAGAATAAATAAATATGCGAGGAGCTAAAGCCTTTTATTACACAATCACTTCTTTTCAGGGGCTCAAACGTAATTGGAGAACTGACTCAAATGATATTTCATGGGCTGGTGTGGGCAATTCCTTTGTTATGTCATTATCAATTAAGCAGATAAAAGGCCTGGAGTTGATTTGAGGGGGGCGGGGTGCTTGTATGTAGAAGACTTTGCTGTAAACAAACAACATGCGGTCAAAGGAGCTCTCCATGCAGGTGAAACAAGCCATCCTTAAGCTGCAAAAACAGAAAAAAACATCTGAGAAATCGCTACAATATTAGGAGTGGCAAAATCTACAGTTTAGTACATCATTAAAAAGAAACAAAGCACTGGTGAACTCAGCAATGCCAAAAGACCTGGACGTCCACGGAAGACAACAGTGGTGGATGATCACAGAATCACTTCCATGGTGAAGAGAAACCCCTTCACAACAGCCAACCAAGTGAACAACACTCTCCAGGAAGTAGGCGTATCGATATCCAAGTCTACCATAAAGAGAAGACTGCATGAAAGTAAATACAGAGGGTGCACTGCAAGGTGTAAGCCACTCATAAGCCTCAAGAATAGAAAGGCTAGATTGGGCTCAAAAACATCTAAAAAAGCCAGCACAGTTCTGGAAAAAAAATTCTTTGGACAGATGAAACCAAGATCAACCTTTACCAGAATGATGGCAGGAAAAATGTATGTGTGTATGGCTGCCAGTGGCACTGGGACACTAGTGTTTATCCATGATGTGACACAGAACAGAAGCAGCCGAATGAATTCTGAGGTGTTCAGAGACATACTGTCTGCTCCAATCCAGCTAAATGCAGTCACATTGATTGGGAAGCGTTTCATAATACAGATGGACAATGACCCAAAACATACAGCCAAAGCAACCCAGGAGTTTATTAAAGCAAAGAAGTGAAATATTCTTGAATGGTGAAGTCAGTCACCTGATCTGAACCCAATTGAGCATGCATTTCACGTGTTGAAGACAAAACTTCGGACACAAAGGCCCACAAACAAACAGCAACTGAAAGTCGCTGCAGTAAAGGCCTGGCAGAGCTGTAAAAAGTAGGAAACCCAGCATCTGGTGATGTCCATGAGTTCAAGATTACAGTCTGGCATTGCCAGCAAAGGGTTTTCAACCAAGTATTAGAATGAACATTTTATTTTCAGCTTTTTAATTTGTCCAATTACTTTTGAGCCCCTCAAATGAAGTGATTGTGTAAAAAAAAGGCTTTAGTTCCTCACATTTTTATGCAATCTTTTTGTTCAACCCATTGCATGTACAGAACTAAAATTAGAAAAAAGTTGTCTGTGTCCAAATATTTATGGACCTAACTGTATGTCCACTGGTCATTTAATATTATTGTAAAATACAGGATCACTTTAAAAAGTTGGTTTACTACGGCATATATTTTCACCTTAATAACCAATACTGTTAGTTTTTCAAGCCTTTATACAAAATGTCAGATTGAGACATTTCTGCCTACATACTCCTGAAATTTTAGGAAATGAATGCCAGAGGCCTTTATATATGGCTTCATTTTTTCTTATAGAACATATTGGTTCTTTTTCAAAAACTGATGTTAAGAAAAATGGAGATGTTGCCGAAAGCAACCTGTTATTATCCAGCTGTCATTTTTGCAGGGTAGAATGTATTAAAACCTGACTGATTGCTATATGCAACATTCTTTTATCTTTAGAAAAAGTCCTTGGCAGCACTGATGTGATCCTGAGCTTCAAATGCTGAAGCTTTCTTTTTTCATTTGTCATACAGTTTGTCATAAATAAGCATCATTTTATCCAAAATGGGACACCTGATTGTTTTTCACATTTCTGGTATAATAGTAATTGTACTGTAAGAAGTAAGCTATAGATGACACTCTAAATTTTTAACCATCTTTTTTGGATCACTTCACTTTTAAAAGCCCAGGGACATTCATAGCGATCCTATTATCGGCATATCCAAAAGAAGGACATTTTAGAAGGAAAGATAAGCACCGCTTGTGTTTCTAGCTTCTGTAAAATGTGCTTGTGTCAAGTGCAGGATCCAATACTCATACATTTTTTATACTGCGATTCTAAGATGTCATTTTTAGTGTAGGTTTTTCATCACTAAATGAAAGTATGTAGGTTAATTCCTTTAATTTCTGACATGGGCCCCTTGCAGACTTGCAGTCGAAAACAAATTGCTGCTATGTCTCTAGGAGTAGCAAACTACACCTTCAGACAATGCATTTGCATGTACTGCTCTTGTGGCGGTCCGGTTCTTCCTTCAGATAAGGGAAAGCAACTGCACTGCCAGGAGTTAAGGTGCGTACACACTTCCAATTTTTATCGTTCCAATCGAATGACGAACGATCGATTGGGCAAAAAATCGTTCGTAAAAAAGTAACCAACGACGCCGACGAACGAGGAAAGTCGCTGGAAACGAACGACCGGACCGGCGGATCGGATTGGACGACGATCGTTGAACATCGTTCGTGTGTACGGTCGTTCGTTGATCGTCCATGTTCAGAGCATGCGTGATGAACGAACGTCCGTTCACTTTCCTGTCGTGCACATAGTTCCTCTATCGCTTAAACGATCGTATCTATTGTGTGTACAATATCTACGAACGATCGTGTCGTTAACTCTATGTGCAGGATCGGTGCTATACGATCGTTCGTGTATATCGTGCAGGAACGTTCGTCGTTCGTTTTCTGACGATAATAATTGGAAGTGTGTACGTAGCTTTACAAGACAGTCCCAGTAATGGTCCCACAACCCCACTGCAATGCAAGAACATCCACACACAAACACTTGCAAAAAGTGGTTCCCGACTTCTTCCATACAGTAGAAAAGGAGTGGTTGGGTATGCAGTTGAGCATGCAGTACAACACTACGATTTACAGTAAATCTGTAAGGAGACTTATTGCAATAATTTGGTGAAAATTAACGCTTAGCCACACCTGAACTTAACTTATCATATCACTGAAAATTTACTACCAAAATTTTACTATGTAAAGATAAAGAAAAAGATGATCAATGGAACACCGGTTGCCTTTGAAGTAAGGATCATTAGTAGGACAGGGTTGTTTACTGTAAGAAGTCCGCATGCTTTTACCAACATAGTTATCCAACAACTATTAGAATAATCTTCTTTCCTCCGCAGCAATCCATCTAACTGGCACATGCACATATATATTGTACAGATTATACACTTAAAGTTAAAAGATTGTAGTTGATTTAGGAATTGCTTAGGCTGTCTGCTCACTGTCCTTGACTGTTCTGTTCTGTACCATACTTCCTCACTCTGCTCACCTTTCACCAGATTAGTTCTTTTCTCCACACCTTTCTGTTTCTCCTCCCTAACATTTTTTCTACCTATAAAAGATTTTTTATAAAAGATAATTTTGGCTTATGGTGCAGATAGGTCATTTTGGTTTTTCTGCTTAGCCCTGCCAGAGAGCCCAACATCCCTCTAGGCTAGCAACCACCATTCCCTTCATGGGAATTGCATGAAAAGACACACTCCAAGCACCTTCCCTTTTACAGAAATCTCACCCAGCAAAAATGGATTCCAGCCCTGTCAGCTAGTATTCTGCACACATAAATAGGACAGGAGACGTAGGGATGGGTCCTTGAACAAAGTATCTTCCAAGCAAATACTTCAAGAGTGAAGGTAAGATGGATGCTGCAAGCACATCTGCTGTTCTTCACAAAGTATAGAACTGGGTAGATCCAACACAAGCCAGGTATCTATGTCCCCAACAAGTATCCCCAATAAAGAGATTAGGTAAAATCTTGGAAAAAATATGACTGGCCAGCTCCCACATCCCTGTGACAGAGAGGCCCGTAGCAAGGAAATATGCGGAGGGGCTGCATGACAGGCGTGCTCGGACTGCCCAAGAGAAGGGGTGAAAGGGTTAAGGTTTGAATTACAGAAAGAGGAGGGGGAGAGAGAGGGTCGGGAGTAAAAGAGGATGAAGAGAAGAAAGGGTGAAAGGAGGGAGAAACGGAACGTCCTGTTATAAGTAGTGGGGTAGGTGGTTGAGGTTTGGTGGAAGGTAAGTCCTGGGTTAATTATGGTGGGGGGGCACCAAAGTTGGTGGGGCCCCCCTTTAAGTGAAGAATGGTGGAGGCCCCTGAGGTGGTGCTGTGCTGCTAGGGGCCAGAATGGCATGGCGGTATTGGTCATCATTGGAGATGTAATGGTGTTGCGGACTCTACCTTCCAGACCTGCAACCTAGTTGTTTGAGTAAAAATGGTTGGTTTAATTTATAATTTATAGGGATGTTATTTAATTGTTAATTTATTATATTATTTAAATGTTATTTATTTGTTGTTTATTTTAAGTGTATGTTACAGATATATATGCAGAGGTAAATTTATGGAAATTGTTAAGTTGTTAATTTATTGTTAAATAAACAGCTGCTTGCCAGCCATTTTAAATGCAACATGTTGCAGTGTGTTATTGGGAAGAGTGTAAGAAATGGGGGGGAGGGGGGGCTAGCAAGTGAGAGGGGGAGGGGTTTAGGTGTGGGGGGAAGTTTGGGGGCAAAGGTACGAGCTACTCTAGTCATGTTTCATTACTACTCTAAAAATGAGAGATTAATAAGGGGGTTAGTGACTGCCTATTAAATTCTACTGAACATCTACTACTGCCAGCCATTGTAACATGATAAGTTACCCTCCAACATTGCTACAATGGTTGAGAAGAATAAATGACAATTATGTCTATGGAGAATCTGATTACATCACGGGATGGGAGAACAGATAAATTTAATAAGACATGGTTTTATTGGATTCAATATACTACTACTCCGGAATACTTATTCTTGAAAATGATAAGTTACTGTACACCTAAGGTTAGGAACAACAAGATGTAATATATAATCTTTTCTTAGACATAAATTCTCACTTTCTGTCCCTGATATCTGAATTAAGCTTTTCCCAACTGTTAGTCCTCTGTTATTAAGAGAACTTCAGACCTATAACTTCACAAGGTGCATGCACCCCCTGGCCATTTATAGTGCACCTAAACAGTAACATTTCCATTTATTTGCCCTAGATCCATCACAATCTACTGCTTATTCAGAGCACACGGGTATTATCCTTTAATTATAGGACTTCACATTAACCTGAAACTAATGCATTATGCTGAATGAGATGCTAACATTTTATTTCAAAGTTCTCTATTTCTAAAACAGGGAATCTGCCCTTCCTTCAAACATTCCCTGGTGGGAATCTTCCAGGTCCACGTGTTTCAACGGCAGTAATTAATTCCCAGCAGGGAATGTATGAAAGAATGTAGGATTCACTGTTGTATAGCCCAAAGTCATAAATGTTTGATTTATTCAATTTTTTTTTAAACAAAATGTGCTTTTTTTATAATAGGAACAAACCTAAACATTTTTGAAAGTGTTGGACGTTGACCTTTTAAAACTTTCTACACCTTTACACCTTTACTATTTTTCTGTATCGTGCATGAAAAAGGTATATTTAAAGCTGTGCTGGCAAGTACAAATTTGCAATGCATGTGCAGATGCTTGAAATTTATTCTGTTAATTTAACTCCTAAAAAGCACAAATAGGTCCAAAATGTGGCTTTAATTAAATGTGAAATATGAGTTACAAGCTGTTGAAAATCAATAAATTTTATTTATAACAGGGATGACAGAGATAGATAAATAGATAGATAGAAAATGATAGAATGGGAATAATATCTGGGTTTAGCAAATGCTAGTGAAGCCTATGGTGGTGAATCATGTTTTTTAATTCTGGCTGTTTACAGGGCTAAAAAATGGCAAATTGGGCACATTCCATGTTGGTTATATGCTAACATACCGGTAAATACATATTAAAGAAACAGTATCTATTCCTGCATAGAATTTTTAGCTTTACCTAAAATCGTCAACACACAATAACAATATGAACATTAAGACAATATGACACTTTTATGGAAAGGGGGCTGGGTTATCCATCTCTTCAAATCATTTGCTCTAGTGATTCAATGAACCAGAAGCAAAGCTATGCACTGTATTATAGCTTTTAATCTTTTTATCACAGTGAACCTGCACATTTCATGGGGTTTCACTGCAAACCCATGGTCACAGTGAACCTGAACCTTAAGTGTATTCAACATAGGCAAGGTAAGAAGCAATGTGGTGGTAGTAGCCACAGTTGGGTATGAAAAATTATTTGGTAAGGTTAGCAGAAAATGTTTGCATGTCCTGCAATAAATTCTCCTACACAAATTAAAAGATATGAACAATTTGATATGATTTGGCATGACAACTTCACATATTGCACTGAATACTGGAAAGTGGGAACAAAAGCTGGCGAGTTTTTATTAATTTCTACAAAGGTAAGGAAAAATTAAAACATTATAGCTATAAATGAAAGCCTTCCTATAATTTCCCACAGTGCATATAATGAAACATGGCATTTCCATAGAATTAGAAGAAAAAGTGTTATTCTAACATGGAATGTATACCTTTCATTTATGTTTTACATCAGTATAAGTGACCTTTCAGCTTATGCATTTTACCCATAGGAGATCATTTATTCTAATCTTTCTTCTTCGAGGCTTTCCGCCTATCAAACCCACATGTGAGGCAATGCGTAGGATTACATACATTGAAGATTAAAAGAAACTTTCCCCAATTCAGATAATTAAGATGAATAAGCAATGAGAGTATTCACAACAGGGAACACAGAATAGAATAATCTGCATCTACTTCTGCATCTCCTTAAGTGCAACAGTATATCAAAGTATTTCCAAAACTGCCAGGGGAAATCCCAGAGTATTAAAGGCAATATTCTGTACATTTAAAAAAGTTTAAAATAATACCGGTGCACATGTTTCAGAACTCCATAAATGTTACATTTTGTAATCCTTCACAGATCTTGCTAGCCAAGCTTCAGAAAAGTTGCATATAAAAAGCAGCAGTAGTATTGGTGTGAATGTGTATTTGCGAAAACTTGCTTTATGCCTTGATTTGTTAACACCGCTTAATACCTAATCTTAAAGAGTAGGTTGTATATATATACACGGAGAGCATAGAGGACAGCAATGACCACTGGAAACTGGAATAACACATTTACACATTTACATTATAAGGGAACCAAACATAAGCATAACAATAGTGACATAATTTGGGACATATTTGTAAGAATTTTATTGTCTGTATTTTTTAAAGCTCACTACTTTACTTAGAAAAAAATGTGATTTTTTTGTATTTATTTGCTTCAGGTTGTTCTGATTAACATAAGCTTTACTTTTTTTAATCTACAGAAAGACCTAACAAGGGTAGCTGGATAAAGAACGATTTTCCAATTCATAGCATACATTTAACAACAAAAAGTGACAAGAACAAGTAGCAAACATTAAGATCTCCTTATACTGAACAAAGGGTGGGAAATGTGGAAACAGGTGCGACAATCTTTGTTCTAGAAAAAGAGGTACAATAGGCTGGGTAAAGCTTTTTGATGAGTGGGCTATGTTTCAGCGTTGTACCTACTCAGAACCTATATTTGGTCTAGTATAGAGAAGTATTATGTGTAATCCATTGTAACCTAATATTAAAGTCTATTGGCCTGATTTAATAAAACTCCCCGGGGTTGGAGAGGATAAACTTTCATCTATGAAACTGGGTGATTGAGCAAACCTGGAAATGGATTTCTTAAAAGTAATTTGCTATTTGTTAGCAAATGTTTTCAGTCCTAGACCGGATCCATTCCAGGTTTGCTGTGTTGCCCAGGTTCACTGATGAAGTTGTATCTTTTCCAGTCTTGGAGAGCTTTAATAAATCAGTCCCTATATGTAAGCAAAACATTGTTCATTTGTTCTAGATTCAACAGAAATCGAAAGGGCATCCCTGCAAAGTAAAAGAAATTCCTTTATCAATGACCAATCTAACTGGAAGATTCACTTTCATTTATCTTCAAAGTGAGAGCTGCTAAATTTTGATTCACCTGGAGACATTCCAAATTCCCTTGGAAAAAATGAGATTGAATTACAAAAGGAGTATAAACTGTTCACTTAGCAAAGTCAACTACCTCTTGCTAAAGATATTTCACTAAGCTTTTGGAATGTTGGAAGAATTCACTATGCAAAGAATACACAGATTATATATATATATTTATTTTTTGCTAGCACAGGATTGGATGATTGAAGTCGAAGTCAGCAGAGCTGGACAGACTTTACTCTCTTGGTAAATCAACTCCAATGTCCACCATCTCATATTGAGAAAGTGAATTTTCAAGTGAGGACATGGAAAGGAATTATAAGCCGACAGTGTCCTAATTCTTCAACCTTTCTTTCAAAATAAAAAGATTTTACAGTTACATTCTAAAACATTAATTCCTATACTTGCTAATCATTTATGCTGAATCCAAATGTGTCACATATGTTTAAGAAAGAAATATAGGTGTAGCGATCATTAATTATAGGGTGCTATGGTTAGTATATTGACCCTGACATCTATGGTACTAGAAGTACTAGAAAGTACTAGGAAGTATTTTTTTCTGCTGCTTAGAGAATATTACGTTTTATTATTCCTGCTTTTTTTCTTTTCATCTCATTTTCTGAGTGCAGAATCCATGTACATCACAGTAAAAATGAATTGATGTCCTGAGTTCACATCTCTGGATGTTTATCTGTTTCAGAAATGATAAGGGTTATTTTTCTCCCATCAGTTCCCAAGCTATCTTGTTATCCTCATAATGTAGGTGTTGTGATTCTCACATGGTTTGCTTCTGCACTCTTATCTCCTCACCTAGGAATATAATTGGATCATGTGATATTGCAAACTGGATTACCTGTCTGAGATACAGATATATAACTCTTTTGGTAAGCCACCTCTGTCCAAGTTCTAAAAGGATAAAAAATAGCTATTGATGGAATATGTTTTATTTTCCTTCTGGTATTCTTTCCAGAGGTATAATGATGAAATGAAGAGAGCTTTACAATAAACAGGGACTGCTGAAGATAGACTTGCATGCGCAGCAAGAACATTCCAAGATATAGGAGGCAAAGGGGACCCTGCCTAATTGTGCTTACACTCAAAGATAGAGAATCATAGCTTACAATCTTCTAGGGGAAAATTGAACTGTAGCTTAAATTAATAATGATTAAGGGAGAGACAGGGTCAGTTTGACAAATTTAAAGTGGCAGATTGTGGGGTCCTGTTTAAAGCTGGAGCAAGCCTAATGAGAAGAAGGAGGGATTTCCAGAGTGAAGGCAGCTCTACAGAGGTCATGGAGCCATCTGTGGGAAAAGGCTAAGATTGAGGAAGTTGATAGTAGGTCTAGGAAGAGCGGAGTGGAAAGTTATATATATAGTATATTTAAATATAAGGATAGCAATTTGCAGGAGAGCAGCAGATAAGGACTAGTGAAAAGGATAGATAAGTCTACCTGCAGCATTCATAACGGATTGTAGAGGCAAGAGTCTAGTTAGTGAACTAGCAGATAAGAAGGGGAGTAGTCGCAAAAAAAGAAGAGGGGGCATGGTACGTGCCCGTCCCACTACACCCCTGCCTGTGTCACTCAATGGGGAAGACACTTTCCACCAGTGTTGTCATGATACCAGAACTCATGGTCCCCTCTTATCTACAGGGGTGTAGTGAGGTGGGTACGCGTGCCTACTCTTTTTTTTACAATGAGGTTTTTGGTGGTCCCCAGCTCTGGCCCCTCTGCCCCCCCCCCCTCCGCGTGGTCAGGAGAAGGACTGAACTGGGGGGGCGCAGTGGTCAGAGCTGTGGACCATGTCTCCTGTAATGATCACAACGTCCGGGCGGTAGGTGGGGTTGTCTTTCTGAATGCAACCCGCCCACTCATAAGCCTAAGCCTGCGATGGTAGAGTGGGCGGGTTGTATTCAGAAAGACAACCCCACCCACCGCCCGGAGCTTGTGATCATTACAGAAGACATGGTCCACAGCTCTGACCACTGCGCCCCCCCAGTTCAGTCCTCTCCTGACCACGCGGAGGGGGGGCCAGAGGGGCCAGAGCTGCGGACCACCAAAAACCTCATTGTAAAAAAAAGAGTAGGCACGCGTGCCCACCCCACTACACCCCTGTAGATAAGAGGGGACCATGTATTAGATGTTTGGTGGTTTCTGAGTATAAAAAGATGCACATCCTAGAGAAGTTGCAAAAGTGAAAGCGGCAGAAGCTAGAGATGTTCTAAATGCTGGGATTGAAGGACAACACAGAGTCAATGATGAGTTGTAATGGCAACATGTCTGTAGAGAGGGGAAATTACTGAGTCAGGGATATGCCAGGGAAAATATTTACATGTGGGTGATTAATTTAGTTTTATTAAAGTCAAGTTGAGATGGACATAAGGTAATAAGCCACAGTTGGATAAATACATTTGTGTGTCATCTGCATACAAATAGCATGGTAGGCCAAAGTATGATGTGAGATTATCAAGTAATGAGGAGTAAAGGTGGGAGGGCACAGGTTCAAGAAATGAGCCCTGGAGATCACCTACATCGAGGGCAGTGAGAGAAGAGAGTCACCATTGAAACAGATAATGAATGTGTGCTTAAATAAATAGAAAACCAACCAAGGGAGGGCAGAGCCACCAGTACAGTGTGCCGGGACTGAAGTAGAAGAGGGTGGTTGACTGTGTCAAAGTCAGAGAAACACCCTATGTGAAGGAAGAAGAAAAGTTGCCTACTAGGTGAAAGCCAGAAAAAAAATGGGATGAGTACTAAGGCAGGGTTAATAACTTGTATTGCTCTTTTGTAATTACAATTTCTATGGGCTGTACTTATAGTATTTTTCACTTGATTGTATATATTTTCTTGTAAACCCTATCTATAATAACAAATGATTCCTTGTAGTTACTCTTGTAAATGTGATAATCCAGTTTTTCATATATCTCATAAGGATTTATTCATTTAAAAAGCACGTTCAAAAGCAAAGAGAACTATCCATTACAACATCATCATTAACAATTTAGTTGGGTGTTTGCCTCAGTAATGTGAATGGGTTAGTCTCATGCATACATGTCACTTTTATTTTTCAAGACAATTTTACCAGTTGTCTCATACAGTAGGTCTGTTTTCACTAAGTCATGATTATAGCAGCATTAAATGTCTCATCTTTCTCCCCAATAAATCATCCACACCATTGCTATTATCAAATAAGGATATCATATCTCCATTGCAGTTGTATCTCTTCTTTGAAAAATCTTGACAGTTTATAATACATAATATGCTCTTTTATACCTCATTATTGATATTGCATGTGGAGTCCTTAACAGATTTTTTCTGGTAATAAGGTTGATGTATTTTATCTTTTCAAAGAGCATTAAATTTCAAGTAAACCTTAAATGATAAGGCGATGTGTTTAAGGCAATAAATCTATTGCCAGGCAAAACCTAAAAAGTGATGTGGATACAATTTTATGTTTAAATGTTTGAAATATCTGACAGCACTCCAACTAAAGACCCTGCAAAGTAAAAATGAGATTTCACTTAAATTGAGATCCCCTGTAAAGCGAAATTCCAGCTTTACCAAGAATCTTGAACATTTGTACAAGCTCCTCTCCTGTACTGAAATAGTTTACTCTGAATTTACGTCAAATAGTCAGCTTCAGCACGTCAGACGAAGCCTGCCTCATTTCCTGGCTGATAGACATTTGGCATCATCTAGTCCTTTTAGTCCTAGTTCCTTTTGAGCTGTTCCTGGCCCTCCCATTTTATTTTCAGTTCTTTGAATTAGCATCATATATGCATTATCTAGGGCAAGGTACCGTGATGTTTAACGCCCTGCCAGCTCCTTCCACTAGCCATGATCTTGCTGCATTGCAAAGAGAAGCAAGGAAACAAAGTTATGAAGTTTTTTTTTTTTTAATTTAAATACCATTAGTGTGTTGTTGAGGAGGAACCAGGGATGACAAACTTTTAGAAGATTAAACTTCAAATTTATCTTATAATTTAGTCTGTTTAACAAAGCATTCATATTATTTCTTTTCTAAAGTAGATAAACAGCAGAAAAGCTGTAATTTCACACACCGTACTGTAGATTTGTTTATCCTTACTGACTATATAATTATAAGCTGTGGTCTGGACACAGCTGAAAAGCTGAATGTTTTGTCACAGTGATAACGTCATGTATACAAACAACCTCGCATATTTTAGGCTCACAATAATCTAGTCTAATCCATTTGTGTAGCAGCCGTAATGTTAGCCATCTGGGTCTCCCCTTATGTTGAATTATAATGCATTTGTAACAAAACCCCTAGCTAATTTTCCAAATCTCTTCTTGTTAATATCACAAATATGACCTGCCCATTCAAATCATTGAATGGCTGATAACCAGGACACATAGTTCTAAAACTTACTTTAGATTTGAATACATTGTCTGCCTAGTATGTTATTTTACTATTTATTTATTTTTTTATCAATGCAAATAACCTATATTGAGAGGCTTAGGAATTTTAAAAATAGCCACATTTATTTTTTCAGTTTTGTGATGATATGCTATTTATTGAACATTATGGACAGTGTGTTCATGTTTTGATTCCATTAACAGAAACTGTACCCGCAAGGAAGCACGGAATAATATAGCATGCAGTTTCCTTCTGTGTCCTACATTGACTCTCTGCATTCACACAAGGCTCCGAGGCTCACACAAAGTTGGCAAAAACTGCTGAGTACAAAGAAAAGTTACCTAATTACCACAACTGTCTTTAGATTTTACCTTTGAATTGTTCTTGGTTCATTAAAACTTCATTTGTCACCAGAAAACTGCACTTTAATAGCATTGATATATAACTGTGCAGCAAAACACCTTAGTGTATGTATTCAAACAAATACTTTTATGTGATGAATGTAAAAATAAGAAATACTGAAAAATTACAACATTTCCATACATTTTATCCTACTGAAGTCATATTTTGTAATCTGAGAATATTGGATATGACCATATGTGCTATGGCCACATTAGATATCTGGACAGTTACCTTTTGATTACAGTTCCTTATGTCCATTGAGGAAAATAGTGATTCTTGTATGTACGTAACCTAGGAAAAGAGAGTGATCTTAGAAAGGAGGGAGAAGTTTTATTCATTGAAGGCCAGAGAGATATGAGGAAAATAGCTCTATACTTGGAAATGCTCTGTAGCCATGGGAGGACTTAAAAAACTTGTCTTCTCTGGGGAAGTGTGGTCTTAGGTTTGTACTCCACTGGGATTGTCACCTCCTTTTGAGAAAAGGCTTTAATTATTGTAGAACATTCCCCCATTTTTTATCATGTGCTTCAACATGTGCTTTGTACAATAAATTCTAAATTATATTAAAACAGGTATTTAAAAGTTTATCAGTCTTCATATTTTCTTTTTCTATTTTACCTCTAGCATATTGTAAGTTATGTGAAGCCTAAAATAAAAATAGTTTAAGTGGCTTTAAAATATTAGAATTTGAAGGATTTGGGACAAGCTGGAACTGGGATCCAAGAGGTTGTGCTATGTTGGCTTATAGCTACCATGTTGTTTGCGATAAGGTGTATCAGGAAACAAGAAAATGCAGCCTGTGCTTCCAGATTCCAATAATCTCTTTCCCCACAGACCCCTATAATACTGGGGTCATGCTGTTGACATGAGGCCTATCATTATGGGCAGTTGGAGGCCTGCTATAATCTGAGCCTTTTCTGGCCAACCAGGTTCCAGGAAGCCTGGTCTACCAAGGAGGGGATGAGGATACACACTCCTTGCTCCTTTTTTTTGGCTAGCCAAGGGGCTTGGTATGGTCAAGAAGGCCTACACTCTTTAGTGTCATATGGGGTTTGGTATGGGTAGGTGGGGGGGGGTCATACACTTTATGTTACACTTTTCATTAGCTAGACTGAGAAAGCATCTGGTTTTATTATTAGAAGGGGGACCACAGAGCTTTTTCTTGGAAATTTTTATTAACAATGTTATAAAAATGTTCCTTTTTTTAACTGCAACTGTCAGCCAAGTGCAATACACTAGGTGTTTCTGGAGTGGAGTTAGTGAAGGGTGTCACTAAATTTACAAGCTTTAAAATGCTAATTAGCAAAATTCCAATAATAAATAATTCTTACTATAAAAACACATTTTTTGACACCCTTTTTTTTACCCGGGGCATGTTGCCACAGTTCCTCCTAACCACCCCTGCAACATGGCAATAATATGTTCAGGGGATTTCCAAATACCTTGCAGATATTGAAATATCAAAACAAAAATCTAACTTTTACTGTAATATTTAACTTTTTCAATTAAACTTTAAAATACAACGTATACCCTTAAAATGAATGTGCTCTAAACTTATCTGCTCTTTCCTAATGTTTAAGTCATGAAGCAGAAAAGATGGACACAATAGGGGTCACTGATCCCCATCCCACAGTCGGAAGTGTAACTTTTATAAGTGTCAATAAAGATGTGTATATATTGGCAAATTGCTAAGCTGAATGGTTTATATTACTTTCATCACATAAATTTGTAATCAACGCTTAGGTTGTGCCCCTAACTATGGCGCCGTCATGGTACAGGTTTACTTTTTCAGATCACTATTTACTAGGAATAATAGGTACTTAGATTAAAACCAAATGTGTCTACATTACTTTCAGCCTTAATGTCCTGAGTTTATCAGCTTTGATCAAATGTAATGGGTACACTTTCCATTTACATGTCAAAATCCCAGCTATCATTTCATGTCTGTCCTTATCTGCTCAAATTTACAGCAACCTTAAATCAAGCTGACTATATCTGGTTTTGTAAGAAGGATATAATCTACATAGTAAATCAGTGTGTATTAGTAATGAAAGCTGGGAAAAAGCAATGTTCTGCCTAATTCTAAAGAGATTAGTAAGCGAATCGTTAGATTTTTTTGCACAGTTAATAAATAGGATGTTTTCAAAAAGGGGAAGTTTAAGCTTCTGCTTAATTAACCAGCCATAGCTTCATAAGGAAAACAAAATACTGCTGCGGTAATGGGTAATATATGCTTGTAGACAAATTAGTATGTATCTGATGGCCATGATATGATATGGTACAGAGATTTTTATATCATATTTAATATCCGTCTCAAAGATACGGTTCAGAGGAAGTCATTAATCTTCCACATCAGCCATGGTGACTCCCTCTGAATAGGTAATTGGAAAATATGTTTAAAGAAAAATCTAATCTTAATGAAAACCAAGTTCTTTTTATTTAAAAAATTGCTGTAACGAGTAAATTCTAAATCTGCTAGTTTCAGAATAAGTGTACAACCCATAGTAAACATTTGTACAAGATGCAGCTCTATCCTATATTGGCTGACAACAAACCTATATCTAACCCTAGAGTCAGCTGTTCTTTGAATTATGCAGCGAAAAGCTGTCACCTTACTCAGTGTGAACCCCAGCAATCAGCAGACTATTCTTCTTCTGTGTAGTATGATGAAGACAAGATTGACATAGGAGTCAGTACAGCTGACAGAGATTAATGTGTTTACATCAAAAGAGTGAACTGGTGCAATCACGTCTAAGTGCCTAGCACAATGGCCTTGCAGTGCCAGGGTCATGGGTTTGTTTTCCAATGGGAACAATATCTACATATGAAATTATTTGTTTAATGTTTGCCTCTCTAGGTGCACCATTTTATTTATTTCAAAAGAAATTTGGCTTCTGACCTTAATGGCCCTAGAGAATCTGTGTTACAGACCTTGGTTAGTAAGATCTATTGCATGGATTTAATTAACACAATCGGTAAAAACACTAACAAAGAAAGAAAACTATCTAAGATTGCACTTTCATGCACTTTTAATCAGGTTTACATACAATTAATGCTGTACTATAATTAAAAGTCGACAGTTCAGCTTTAGTAGAAAATGTTAAATAACTGTGGCTGCTCAAATATTATGTTTTACCGAGAGAAAATAAGCATTAAAGAATAATTGTAAAAATGTAGGCTTCTGTTTTCTAGAATTTAAGATGTCAGTAGAACAAATAAACTGACACAATCAATACTAGCACCTAAATATGTAGCACTGCAACTGTACAGGCAATGACGAAACTGCAAGTATAACAAACCTAAGGACATCAGGTACAAATCACTAAGCTACAACAATCAATACTTATTGTAAATGTTATCAATGACAGCCAATGCAAGCTGGAACTAATGGTCATATGGATAGGAACTAGGAATAACTAATAAATATATACGTTGTAGTAGTACTTAGTGATTGCGACACATTTCTTGCAAGCAGCTGAGTGTCCTAAAGCTCTGTAAGGGCCACTGGGAAGATGAATAAAAAAAGACCACTGGGAAAAGGTAGATAAGAATTGCAGGATACTCTTCCATACAATATTGCTGTCTTAGTTGGAAGTAAAATACTTTAAATGTAACTGGCTGCAGATTAAAATCTTTGGCAATTTTAATAATGTATTCTGCATTATTGAAATGTAACAATGACCTTAGACTGTGTTAAAGACGTATGACTATGGTAGGAACATTAGATTGTGAGCCCCCTTGAGGGACAGCTAATGACATGACTATGGACATGACGTGTGTTAGTGCTATAAGGAGCTACCTTTGTGCAGGCAGCATGTGGAGAGCTGAATCATTGTTCTTACACAGGGTGCTGCAGTCTGGGTCCTTAGCATTTGGACATACTCCCTGCACAGTACTCCAATCAATAACACTCGTACTCCCTAAACAGTATTGTTGATTGGAGCACTAATCAGGCAGTGTGTTATATCATTTTCTTTTTTTTTTTTTTAACTGGTTGTATCCTTTTTTTGTTTTGACTGCATTACAATAATCAAAAGGCAAGACTTCAAATGGGCTTTAAGTATCAACATAAATACATCATGGCATCAAGGGATCATCGTATTTTCATTGTAATACTGTAAATTAGTTCCCCCCTGCAAAGTTTTCCAAAAATGTATATATATATATATATATATATATATATATATATATATATATATATATATATATTAGGCTGCTAGCCAACCAGACCCAGTGAGGGAATTTATTAAAAAAATATTAAATCTATATACATGTGTCATTAATAAAATTATCCTTAACATTTTGTAAAATATTGGTAAAATATCAATATTCTCCTACCTAAAAATTAATGTATGTGTGTGCTCACAATACAAAATATAGAGCTAATTAGAACAGGCTTTCAGACGTATTTAACACTCATTGAAAAGGCCACTTTATATAGTAATTGAGCAGCGTGAAAGCTCCACTGGATAACAAAGACATATATCCTCAGTGACCCCACTCGAGTTGATTAAAAAGCTGACTTTATAGCTGAGAAAAGAGAATATTGTCAGTGTGAAGACAGAATCAATGCAGTAAAGTAGTCTAAATTAACTCTTATATTTAAATATCTTAATCAGTGTTCTTGAGAGTTGATCATTACTTTTAAGATCAAGATGGCTAACATTCTTCTTAACTAGTTTGCATTTTAATATTTCTAATGAGCAAACATTCTCATTAGTTCCCCTGGCGAATCAAGTCCTGCATATAACGGCATGCCCTCCGTAGACATATGCAAATAAAGGCACTCTTTTTACAAACACATTTTTCTTCAAGATCTATTGAAATCAAAACCATGATGTTGTCCCCTTCAGCCATCCATAGGACATCTAATTAAAAATATCATGGGTTGCTTTAGTGGTGTTGAAGCACATTTTCTGCCCTGAGGCCAATCATAGTCCTAGTTAGTGCTATGTCAGATGAAGTTAGAAAATAACCATTCAGAAAAAGAGAGGACAAAATGTCTTGTAAGAAGCAGGCAAAATTAGACATGTGTACTGAAATCTGAAATTTTATCATTGCTCTTCTCTTCTAATTATCTTTAGAGGATAAAACATACATATATACCATGAAAATGGTACTATGCTGGCTGAAATTAAAGATAACCTAAAAGTAGTTTATAGATTTTATTAACATTTTTAACGTAATTCTATACTGTGCCTGATGTGATTGTAAATGTCATTCAAGGGATATCTATAAGGAGTAGGGCTTTGATTTACAGCAATTGATTTTTCAGTTTAGGAGCCATTTCACACCTGTACAGTTGGCTGCTTGGTGGCAAACCACATCGCAGGTAACCAGATTTGTATGCAGCTGTGGCCCTAATCTGAAACAGCAACCACATGGCCAAAAGCAATTTATCACTTTTGGGAACTGAACTATGATCTGCTACAGCAGCTCTCAAAGAATGGTTCCAATCTGCTCCCATTCACTTAAATAGTTACAGTTGGGGACGCAGATCTGCCTGTAGCAGAACATTGCAGTTCATAGGTCTCAAACTGCCCTAACTACACTATCCATTTCCATCCTACAAATGATGTACCTAATACATTGACCACATATTCTTTAACAGTGGCTCATGACTGGTCTGGAATGGTCCTATGTGTATGTCAGAACAAAATTAAAAACATAAATAGATTGCATATCAAAAGCATAGTTGGTTGCTTATGTTGGTCAAATACTGGTTGATGGACAAAGATCCGATGTAAACAATCAATATATCCTCTTGATATAATTTTTTCACCATCTTGCACCTATTCACCAGGAGGGCAACATTCAAACAAGAGCACTACAGTGCCAGCCAATACAGTAACAACCAGGAGATTTTGTTATTGTAAACAGCATGGTTTGTTCCTATTGGCTGAGAGTTTTTAGGGAGCTCCTCCTGCCAAATGTTAGCTAAACCAAGAAAAAACAAAGAATTTGTGTCTTGAGTCTGCCTTTTTGCATGGTAATTCTATTAAGTTTTGTTGTTACCAGGACATTTGAAAATGTGTGCAGTGTATATAGTGATTAGGCACACATTTTATCTAACCATTCTTTTAACCTACTTCCACTGCTTGACACCATCTGGCCACGCATTGCATTTTAAAATAATTTTCAGAAGCCCTTATTATAGGCTACATAAATTTATTCTAGTGAAATATTTAAGAAATCAAACAAAAATTAGTTAAATATACTTTTAGTAGAAAGATGAAGAAAGATTGCCATCTTCAGCATACAATTATATGGTAGCCTGGAGCCCCTACACCTGTGCCTACAATATGAAAGAGAAACCAGTAACAGATGGTGCTCATCTATTAGGCAACACAAGGAGCTTTTCTTATATGCTGTCAACGGAGGTCAAGTTGACCCATTTCATGTCATTGGCACTTGGCACAGAGAATTAAAATCGCACTAGTGACTGTTATGTTTTATCTTTGATGTTGACGATTGTCCTTTCAGCACATTTGTCTGCACTGGATTACTGTAAGTAGAGCCAACTCTTAGAGTGTCTTGTCTTTCTCAGCATCTGTCACAAATAGATTTTATTCCTCTCCGTTTTAATTAATATGTGCTCATTCCAGGTTAGTGATTTTTGACACAGACATAACAACTTCAAATGAATAAAAAGCTCAATTTTGCTCAGCTGTTTCTGTATCTTTGATTCTTTTTCCAAGTACATATATAAAGGAGGTTTCCACCCTTACAAAAAAGTATCAAACCACTTCATTTCAAGAATAATGCTCAGCAGTGAAGCTTTCCTATGGTTAAACTGACTGAGATCCACTCCAGTATTACAGATATCTCAGCACTCATGTGCTTCTTCTTATGAAACCAACAAAGCTCCATCTTCAAAAACCTATTGAAATAATTTGTTCTTCTGGTACTGCAGGGAGTCATACAGCTGATCATGTGCTGCCATAATAATATTCTCAGTGACAGTATGGGATGCACAAAACTTCACTGTATGGTAATTAGAATACAGCTTTATTATAAACTAGATATACACATTAACTGGCTAAAATGTTTGCTCTAGCACTGTGTATCACATACAATGGAAAATGCATAGGATGTTCTCATTTACTTACACAAGCTCCAATAAAAGAAGCTGAGGGGAGTTAAGCTAATACAAAAACAGATTTCTTTTGCTGGAAGCAAATTTTCCTGGTCGTTTCCAGTGGCAGGAGAACAAACAAGGGCTTCACACACAACTTTGTTCTGTTCTATGGGCAGGGGAGGATAAGCAAGTGGCCCTCTCCTATATAGGAAACTACAGGCATTGTTTCCATGCAGTCATTCTTCATGCTAGATTTTTGTCCGAGACAGTCAAGACTGTTCGTCTCTGGCAACAAAAATCTAGAATGTGTATGTAGCTTTAGACACCACTAAGCTATCAGTATTCTCAAACCTTGTTTACTAGACATTACAGTTAATTTAGTAAAGAAATGTAGGTTGGTCACTTAGCAAAGTAAATATTCACAATACAAGGAATAATTCATTTAACTTAATGAAGGTAATAAGCACTTCAGCTGTTCACCTACATAGAAACAAATTTGCATCATATTCTTCAAGCTAAGTGAATTAACCATTGCTGAGTGTTAATTTACTTTCCTAAGTGAACATATTAATTAATTTTAACACATAATATATATATATATATATATATATATATATATATATATATGCCTATAGTTTGCTGAAAGGTCTGCAGCCATAGAAAGTCTATTGTTGATGTTTTTTTACCTTAAAGCAAGATAACATGGCTCCTACAACAGCTGGATAAAACTTGGGGGCTTTTAAAACAAACATGTTTCCTTTACTGGAGATGGACAATGCACATTCACTACTGTTCTATTTACAGTGTTTTTTTCACTATCTAAAGTGACATTCCTAAACAGAAATAAGAAAAAGAAAAATTCTCAGCTTTTTGTGCGCCTTTTGAAAAGATTTTCCAAACACCTATAATTTTAGATCATTCATTTTTTTTCTTACCTCAGTTTTAACATTTTAAATGATGAATTAATTTCATAAAACATACAGGTAAAAACTAGGAAGTACACTGCATGAGTGCCTTCAACAATGTCTAAGCTTCAATCATTCCATTCACAAATCTCCTGATGTGACCACTTTAGGATAAGATCTCTACATCAGGAAGTTAGTGCATAAGACAACAATTTTGTACTTGCTTTAGTCTAAGTCAAGGGTATTACCTCAGCTTATATGACAGTTATACAACCAACATACTTTATTTTTGTTGCCAAATGCAATTCAATAGACTTAAAAATTGGTTTGGCTTAGACATGATGTATCAAAATGTAAAAGCTTTGTGTGAAAAACTAAGTACACCCTGGAATTTATGTAGAATGTTAGCAGCAATATCTTGAAGTAATTGTTTTCTGTATGACCTTGTTCTCTGTCTCTGACATGTTGTTTAGTCTCTGACATTGTTGCAGAGGAATTTGGCCTACTCTTCATGACAACACTGTTCCAGTTCATTGAGGTTTGGGGGTATTCATGTATGCATAGTTCTTTTAAGGTCACAACACAACATTTAAATCGGGTTGAGATCTGGACTTTGACTGGGCTATTGCAAAACCATAATTCTTTAATTTTCAGCAATTCCGATGTAGATTTGCTGGTGTATTTGGGATAATAGTACTGTTTCAAGACCCAATTTCAGCAAAGCTTTAGCTGTCACACAGATGGCCTCAAGTTTGACTTTAGAATATTTTGGTATACATAAGAGTTCATGGTTGCCTCAATGGGTCTGATTTGTTAAAGCTCTCCGAGGCTGGAGAGGATACACTTTCATCAGTGAAGCTGGGTGATCCAGCAAACCTGGAATGGATCTGGTTCAGGACTGAAAAATTTGCTAACAAGTAGCAAATTACTTTTAAGAATTCCAGGAATAACTATTCCAGGTTTGCTGGATCACCCCGCTTCACTGATGAAAGTGTATCCTCTCCAGCCTTGGACAGCTTTAAGAAATCAGGTCCAATGACTGCAAGGTGGCCAGGTCCTGTGTCAGCAAACAAACCCAAATCATTACCATTCCACAACCATGCTTTGCAGTTGGTATGTGGAGCTGTGCTGAGATGCTGTGATTGGTTTTTGCCAAACACGGCGCTGTGCATTATGGCCAGATGTCTCCACTTTGGTCTCATCTGTCCAAAGGGCATTGTTTAAAACGTTTTTTCGGTTTGCTCAGAAGCAACTTTAATTTATGCTGTTGTTTTTTTTAGAGAGAAGAGGCTGTCTCCCAACAACACTTCCAAACAAGCTACTCATACTTGTTCAGTCCTATTCTGATTGTACTGTCTGTTACAAACTTTACCATTTACCATAATAACTGTATGTCTGTAGGGTCTGAGATGGAGATCTTGAATTTTTTTCAATTTCCCTGAGTATTGCACAGTCTGAGGTTGTGGTGAATATGCTGGGATGTTAATTCCCTGAAAGAGTGGCAACTATCTTGAATGTTTTCCATTTATGAATAATATTTTTCACTGTAGAATATTAGATTTCACATTGTTTGAAAATTGCCTTATTTCCTTTCCCAGATTTATGGGGAGCAATAATTGTTTCTTTAGGACTACTGCTGATCTCTTTACACCTTAGCATTGTAATAACTCACACCTAAATGCTCTTGACCAAAAAAACTGCCAAAATGTCTGCTTATAACAATGAATAGTATTTATATAGCGCCAACATATTACACAGCAGTGTACATTAAATAGGAGTTGCAAATGACAGACAGATACAGACAGTGAAACAGAAGGCGAGAACCCTGCCCAGAAAAGCTTACAATCTAAGATATTGAATTTACTTTTTTCATGATTGTGTCCAAGTATTCTGTATAGTAAGTCTTACTAATATGAATTGTTTTAGCTACCATGAGAAATCGCCCAGTTAGTGCTACCCTCAGGATCTGAATGTTACTGCATATCTCTGTTTTTGTTTTTTCTTTAGCTACTTACTGGGTGTAAGGGCTACTCTGTAATAGTCTATCCCAGCATGGTCATCGTTCAGCTAAATTACAAAATCTGTATATTCTTATAACGCACTTAACAGCACAAAACCATATTTTTCCCATGCTGATCAATTCTTTCACTTACTGAGATTATAAACATTTTCTCCAGCTAAAAAGTGAAATCATATAAATAAAGCAATGACCTTGCGGCTTTAGAATGGTAAGCTTATTTTTGGGGGTTTTGTTGTCACTGTGTGAAACCATGAAAAATGACTGTAATAAAACACAATGGTTTAAAATTCACCTTAGAAGTGATTTCTTTTAATGGCACTTACATCGAATTTTGTTTTGGTATGCATACCAAAAAGAAACAATCATTTGAAGGCTACAGAGTCCATGATTTTACATTAGAGTAAAAGCAGGGGGTCAATGTGTTTGGCTCGGGTACCCACTATTAAAAACAGTGTAGGAAATCTACATTTATTTTACTCTTTGATACTTTTTGAATGTAGCTTACTACCCTTGTGTTAACTCTATAAGCTGAATTTAAACACCTCAAGAAGACTTCTGTGTGTTACATGCCAGAATACAGAAAATAAACAGTATAAAGAAAGTACCAATAAAAGAATACTCCAAATTTGCTAAAACATCTATATAGAACAAAAACTGTTCCAATGCAATATAAAAAGTATCTTTCCTATTCCCAAATTTATCATCAATCAGTGTACAGAACATCCACAGAAATGTGGTCTAATTGTGCAATTATAGAATGCAGATGCTTACACCTCTTTCTAATTGGGAAAGTTACTGAAATTACATATTTTAATATCTGGTTATCAGAAGCAGGTAGGACAATGTATAAAATAGTTTTTGACAGTTGTTGACGGTTGTTATCACAGAAATGGAATAAAAGTTTGGACAAACATTTTGTCAAAGCAACAAAAGTTGTAAATAGTGTCTTTAATGACTAACTATAAATTACAGTTAAAACTAATTTTTCTTCTTCAGGCATGGTGGATGAACTATAGAATGACACAGCAACTGGGCCACAACAAAACAGTAATTGGGCCACATACCCTCTTTACAAATATGGCAGCCAGTTATTACAATTAATTGAATGAAGCTTCTGATAACTAATTTAAGGTAATATGACATGGAGATCAAACTACTAATCACCACCAAAAAGAAAACCTATAAAAAAGAGGCAAACAGATAAAAAAGGAAAAAAGGGAACTCTTGCACACCACATTGACAGAGGTGAACACCATATTATAAAGCTGGATATGATATAATAAGGATCACTGCTATGTGACCAACTAGAAAATGGTTTCAGCCTAATCACTCCTGGATAAATCTTGTAATCACCATCTTTCAACACTGAAAATGGTGATCTGTAAAAACAAAAAGCAATTTTATCCAAACTTCTCAGCTGATTAGCACTTTTTTAAAGGAGTTGAATAGAAAAATGGCATTATACATAAAACAAGAGTCTTTTTACTAGTAAACAGGCTGTTTAACCTTTGACGAATGAGTCCCAAAGGGACTATAGGGAGCACTTTTTGATCTTCAGTTTTGTTCAAATGGGACTTCAATCCTCCACTTTATAGTATTTAGTGTGCTTCTTTTCTTCACCTAGCTTTTTAGCAGAAATATGTGATCTCTTTTTTAATAAATATATCCTATGCCTTCAGTGTACACAGAGAATATACATATAAAGGGATGATCACAACTCCAGATTATCATCTGTTCAATAAAAAGATTGCTGAGCAACAAGTGTGGCAAATTAGCAAATGTGGACCAGATAAGGAGAAAAAGAACCACTGACCTCTATGTAGATGCATTATGTTTAATAGGATAAAAGTGAGTGATGAGATACTGTCAACATTGATATACAGAGGTTATTAGACAATAAACTTGTTCCCTAATATCATCTGTATATCAATGCTGGTTCACATGAAATCAGTGATACCTGTCTAGGAAAAATTAACTAAACTGCTGTACCAATGTAAAACTTGTTCCCCAGTGCATCCAGCTTCAATGAATGTGCATTAAAATGTATGTAAAGATAAAACTTTTTGATTTTTTTGTCAAGAGTGTAGAATACTAAATTCAGGATATGTGAATATGTTTTGCTGTCTGCAAGATTTCCCCTCATTCCTGTCCCAGACATTCAACATTTAGACATATAAATGCCCCTTATAAGACAGTTATACCCAGAACAGGTGCCCGCACTGGAATTTGTCCAAAACTATATAATGTGTGAATACAAAGCAGATAGTTTCTTTTGCAGAATATGTAGAAGCTTCTGTATGAATGTATACAATACCAGTGAATATAAACTGTAGTGATGAATGAGGTTTACAATTAAATGCTGGGGCCTCCCAGGATCCAGATGGAAGTACTTATGGTAACATTGGGGAATGTCTCCATACGCACTAAATATTATTATGCATTTCAGGTGAAGGTGGATTATCTGATGGTTGCTGGTTTCTGATTTCTAATGATAAATCTATTTTACATATGGCCACATTTACGGTATATGCCACCATGAGATTGATTCAAACTCAAACTGATCAAACTGATTCAAAAGGGAAAAATATCTAGACTGTTAGAATCCGGCCATATACAAAAGCACCGATGCTCAATATTTTCAATAATGGACAGTTCAAGAAATGGAGAAATGAATGGACTATATGTTAGTAATGCAACACATTCTTTAAATGTCTTTATCCTTAACCTCCACATGTTTTCACTTAAACTCCATGCTGACTGCACAATATGGTTTTCTTTAACATTTCTAATCATTAAATTAGTGACTGAGTGAAACATTGCTTCTGATTAATAGCAAATGTCCAAAACGTCATATGAAAGGTAGATGTTATCTTCTGTGTTATTCTTAGAGATTAGCCTGTATTTTGCAAGCATTATAGTATCTATATCAAGATTAATGGAGGGGCATTTGCCAGGATTCAGCCTTCAGGTTATGCAATGTTGCCGAAAAACACTGACTTGAGACTATGGCATTGGTACATCAGTGGGCTGCTGGTATGTTACTAGAAATGATCGGTGATAAAGGGAATCATAATGTACAATACATAAAATGCCCTCCACAATTTATTGTATTTGTTTTCTTATTTACAGAATATTAATGTTGTCTCTGTTATGTGAGCACATAATAATCAGCCTTGTTTTGTAGCAGCAGATGCTTACACTTACAGCACAAAATCAACCATTAAACAGCCTGTGGCCAGACACTGAATATCATACAGGTAATCTCTTATATCACACAGCCATTGAGAAGACTAATTATTCTAAATGACGCTACCATTGATAAAAATTATCTTTTGAAAACGTTATATGCCTGGTTGTCATTTTTTTGTTTGCATGAAAACTTTGACCCGGAATGAGTATGCAGACAAGAAATATTTTTTGACTTTTTAATTCTGGCTATTATTATTTATATACTTGTTCTAGGTCAGTGTTTAAATGTACTGACTTAAAAGTCAGAATGACAACATAACAATCCAAACAAATGGCATTTTCAGAAGACCATATATACACCCATATTTCTCAAGTTTACTTTAAAGCCAAATATTTTTGTAAGGTTCATGGACAGCTAAAAATACAGCTCCAGCAGCAGTACCTAATTGTAATATAGAGAAGTCCCATGTAGTATCTAATTTGAGCCACAAGATGTCCTCTGTCTTTGAGGTTTAATGATCCCTATTGGTAATGTGAATCATAGGCCCAAATTAGTGCCCTATAATAAAACATGTCATCATCACATGAGTGGCATTTGCTGGATCACCAAAGTCTGGGTGTCACATGACGGGCCTGAAGATATTTGGAAAAAGTAAATTTATATTATAAAAAAGCAAAATATATAGCATGCATACAGGTTCAATAACAAAGTGCTGAAATCTCAACACTAGCACAAAATATTTTCCTATACACTTATATATAACATCTGAGAAATCTGATGTACACTAGAAACCATTCATTGAATAAAAGCTAGTAACATGAAAACATAATTTGTAGTTTGTAAATTGGTCATTCTTGTAGCAAGCCATATTGTATTTGCATACAAGATCTGTTCTCCCATGCTATCTAAATATTCCCATCTATTCCCCAATGAAGAATTAATTGAGATTCTTTCACAATGATGCCTCATTTTATTTCTAATTAGTTCTTGGCAGGGTAAATGTGTACTGCATCAGCTGAGTGCTCTTTGTTTTCTGCTAGATGTCACAATGCATTTAATGAGCTTGCTGTCAGTTTTGGGTCCAACTTCTGGAAAGACCCCAATAGACCTTTATATGGGGAGACTAATAACCTTTCCAGCATTTGCTCTTATTGTTGTTCAGTGTTTTTGACACTTTAACTGGACTTGGAAAAGTTTTTACTGCAGTGATGCCCTCTAGCGTGATCCGAGGTAAAATGTGAACTTGCTGGAAATGGCTGTATGTGTGCAAAGCTTTTAAAGGTACATAGAGACTAAGGACCCATAGATCAAATTACCATAAACCTCTACCACAATATATCAATGGGTGGAGGAGTGTGATGCTAATAAAGAACACCGTCCAGTTTGGAGTTGGAGTAAGAGTTGTTTAGAATGGAGACATACAGAGCAATACAGAAGACACAAGTGTGTTTAGATTATTGCACTGCAGTGTAATTATTATCATCTAATTTACACACTCTGTAAAATATTTCTTGATAATATCTGTATAGTGTCTTGTACCTGATTTTTTAATCCTGCAACATATAAATATAAATACTAAAGTAAAAATAAAACAAAACAGTTCGTATTTGTGTTAGTTTCATTTGTATTATTATTTCAGAGTATGCTTAGTCTCCATGAATACCTTGGAACAACATGCCATTAGGACAGACCTATCACCAAAAATGTTAGGGGTGGATAGCCCTTTTATATAATGTAAACTTTTTTTGTTATTTTCTCCTTAACAAAAAAGGGGAAGCCCCTCTCCTGTCTTTACCACCATTGTTGTGAAGACAGAATGGGTGTGCAGAGCCTCCTTGGATACCTACATCACGTATCAGTCTTGAGCATGCGCAGAAGGAGCTGATTTCACACGCACAGTGAGATCCGCACTCATTGATGGGAAAAAACATCACCTGATCTTGTACCTGAGCAGTGCGAGATTAAGTGATGTAGGCAGAAGAAGAACATAGACTGAAGAAGATGTTGGTGACCAGTGCTTCCTCTGGGCTGGGATGAAGGAGGATTCCATGACAGCGTGCAACCAAATCGAGGCGAGATGTGGAGGGATAGGGGACTTATTTTTTTTTTTATTTTTTATTTTTTATTTTTATGATAGTTCTGCTTTAATGCTTGTGGCTAAATTCACACCATGTTCAGAATGTCTTCTTTTGTAGCCACCCTATTGTGCTGTAGAGAGCTGAGATCACAAGTGTAAACATCTACATTAATGATACCTAATGCAAGGAATAATGGGACATGAAGTTTTCTCATAGGCAGGAAACTGACTTTGCAGTTGCTCTGCTACCCTCCTAGTGTTCAGCCAGTGTCAAAAGTAATAACACATGCTACATGCACATGTGGGACTATGATAACAGCAACAGAGATGGGGGAGTAGCAATGATGACTCCCCAGTGTTTATTGCTCTTTGATGGTCCAATTAGGCTCTGGATGTTTTTTTAGTTCCAACAGCTAATGTGGTCTCTTTTCTTTCTGTGTTGTCTAGCGGGCATGTAGGAATCCAAATATTAGCTGGACAAAATAACATTTGACAGATAAGACGGTTCACACATGTGTATTTCCACTGTGTATTCATCTTCTTGCCTGGAGCTTTAAAGCAAACCTGCACTGAGAAAATACAAAGTCAGTTATTGCTGAAAAGCCTGAAGTGCTAATCTTCAAGCTTGTTCTAATTCTCTGTATGTATTTCAGATTTGACTGGAATGTAATTAGAGGTAAGAAAAAATTCTGCTGGAGATCGGGTCACAACCTCGTCCACCAACCATATGATCCTGCTTCTATTTTTGCAATAAAAGTAGAATTATTAATACTGGATGAATCTCCAAAATGTACCACTGATTGCATGCTATCACTAAACAAAACATAACATAATTGTTTGGGATTTTGGAATTAGACACGTTGAGCCTGATTTATTAAAGGTCTGCAATACTGAAGAAGATACACTATCATGGGAGAACCTGAGTGCTCCAGTATATTCTCCTTTACAAAGGTTTTCAATCTCAGACCAGATCCATTAAAGGTTTGCTGGATCACCCAGGTTCTCCCATGATAGTCTTTCTTCCCCAGTCTTGGAGACGTTTAACAAATCAGGCTCATTCTATTCCTCCTTTTATACATATTTGTGCTCTGATGGAAGACCAGACAACGTACCAGTATCTACAGAAGAAGGTCCATTCCAGAGATCCAGCCTGCCACAAACTATCCTTAAAGCAGACCTAAACTACAATTTTATCTTACATAAAAGGGTAGACAACCCTTCTTATAAAGTAAAACTTACCTTCTTTTTTGGGGGGGAGGAGGTTTAAAACTCTTTAAAAAAAAAAAAGTAAAGCCCCTCCCCAGAATGGGAGCGCAGATACATACATCATGTATTCCAGGAGGCTTCCAAAGAGCTTTTTTTTCAATGTGGTAAAATGTCACCCGATCATGTGCCTGCACAGTGTGAGATCAGGTGACATAGGCAGAGGGTGGAAGAAGCACAAAGAAGATTGCAGCGCCTGGTACTTCCTCCACACCTGTACGAAGGAGGATACCAGGACGACGTGGGACCTTAAACCTCTGGAAGAATTGAGGGGATCAGCGAAGGTATAGGTGAGTGAGTTTTTTTTTCAGTTTACTTTTGCTTTAACATAACAAAGGGTTTTTATTCATGTCTGTCCAACAAAAGAATAAAACACATTTATTATACAAAACAATATAATGAACTAAGAATTATGTTGGTCGTAATTGTGTCCTAACCATCAGTTAATTTATTGCAAATCAGAAATATTCAGAGAAAACTCATATGTACATAAGAACAATAAAAAAGATGAAATTATAATAAAATTTGTTTTAGCTTTTCAACTAAATAATGAGAAGGAGAATGTGTGCTAAATCATACCAAAAATGTTATGGAGAAATTGGAAATGATTATTTTATATAAAAAGCAAATTGAACTTAATAGAGATATATAGACTGTTGTAGTTTTTCTAAAAATTGTATTTAAAATATTTTAGGGGGTTATGCAATACATGAATCAATATGGTAGAACGAGAATAAAGCCAACTATAGTCCTCGAGCCATACAAGGCATTGCAACACATTAACCTTAAATCAGACCTATGTGGACACATACAGTTCCATTTTTTTTTTTACCTCCATCACTGTTCTGTTTAAACACCTGGAGCAAAAAAAAGCCTTGTAATTAACAGTCCCTAAGTCATATGCTTCCCCATTGTCATACTTGCTGGGTGTTGCCTTTGTTTTCATTTGCCTTTAATAAACTTACCATCAAAAAGAAATATATGATTTAATAGGTATATTCCTATAGATAGTTTCCACCATTCTACTTCCTTTTCCTTCCATTACACTAACTGCAATGATTCTTTTGGGCTATCACTATGATAAGTGGTCTTACTGTCCAATATAAATTAATAGAAATCAGGCAATTAGCGGCACTCACCCACTCACTGCTAGATTTCGCAAATGGCCGGACCAGTGAGCACAGGGTGCCAGGTGTGATAATTCAATGTCTAAAGGTTCTGGAGACTAATTCTGACTTGGTTTCCAAGGTATTCAGATGTAATTTCTTCCTTCATATGAGAGATGATTAATGAGATGTAGAAAATTTGAATTTTGTATGTAAGTAACATTCAAATTGTACCTACACAATATGGGCCAATAAAGCTCTCCAGCTACAGAGTTTGATTGGATCAATTTCTAATCAGTGCTATTTGCATACAAAAGTTGATTTTTCTACATCTCATTAAACATCTCTACTTAGTTTCAGAAAATAGTATAAAACAAATGGAAGTTATATACAGCACCACTGCCAATATTACTAAAGACCCAGTTTTATTTGACTGCCATTTAACGCTGCTGGCTGATATTATTACGATTATGAATGTCTAAAAACTAAAATCAGCTTATACAGTATGTTCTAAACAATATTGTGTGAAGAATTCAATGATTCCAAATGCAGAAATAATAAAACACTAAGATACAAGACTTGCAAGCTTTTTCAGCTAGCCAAGGGCAATGAATAAAGTAATCTATAACATCCAATCAGCATTATTCATCCCAACTGGTTGCTGTGGCCATCACCATTAAAATATTCACTCTTTAACTTAACATGACTGATTTTTTATCAATTACTTTAGCTCTTGTAAGTGTTAACCCCTTGTGAACCAGAGTCAATTGTACATTTCCACTATGGGTCCGTTTGTTTGCAATAACTTGTTTTTATTTAAAGTGAAAACACCAAATAAAAACCAACATATCTGTTGCATTCAGTAGCATTGCCACAGCAGTTTTTGATATCTGGGTGACCCCTCTATGATCACAAGAAAAAGCATATACTCATACTGTCAAATAGTCAACTTGTGTTTACTCAAGAGCCTGATTTAACCTCCCTAGCGGTCTAAATCTGTCCAAATTTCCACACAAAAAGTGGTACAATTTTTTGCATGGAAATGTATTTTTCATTGTACGCTATAATTCTTAGGCATAACTCACTATAATTTGGTAAATTTAATATTAAACTTTAAATAACAAAACACAGAAATCTGTGAAAAAAAAATATTTAAACATGTAATGTAAGTGTACAGTAGCATATATAATATATATATAATATAATTATATATATATTATATGAATATTTCTTTGTATTGGACTCAATACAGCTATTTTGTATTGAATCTAATACAAAATTATTTGAATTTTCCGCTGATCTGCCCGCCTACACCAACGCATGTACTGACGTCACAGGTAAACCCTGTAGATCTCGTCTATGCACTTCCTGGCTGGAGATCGACACTGCCAGAAAACTTTAAAAAGAATAAAGAGACATACTAATCACTTAACTAGGTAGGTTCAATTACCTACATCAAAGGGTTTTTTTTAACTCTTAAAATTTCCATTTTGGATATTTAAATAATATTTTAAACATTTCCATTTTAGATATTTAAATATTATTTAAAACATTTCCAGACCCATTGTATTTCTGCTGTCATGTAGTAATTATTGTTCTATCCCTATCAATTTAGCTAAGGATTGCAGGGTAATTAGATTATACAAAAGGGAAAAGCCATTGATTAGGTTTGGAGATTCATTGGAGAGTTTAACATTTTTTTTTCAGGCAAGAGATTAATTCATCTTGTTTTATTATGCTTTAAAGGCTTCTACAGGTATATTTTAAAAGCAATGGGGGGGGAATCACAAAATGGATGAAAAAACAGAAGTTTAAAAATATACAAAATATAATTTTTAAGGAGATAATGTTCAGTAAAAACCATATGGCCTCTTTATAAATTCTACTACCATTAAAATGCATCACTTTCATAGAGAATCTGTCCCTGCAAAGAGCAATTGAACACACTGCAATTCACTAATTAAATAAAGAAATATGTTTAAACAGATGTGATCAGTGTCCACATTAAAGGGATAAAAGTACATTACTAAGAAACCTCATTATCGACCCCGTCCAACCTTCTCACCAATATTCTATATATATATATTGCAGGACTTTGTCTTCTCATTATTCAGCATAATATTTAGATGTAGCTATGAGCTCGCTGTCCTGTAAAATTGCACTTGCAGGAGAGCAAAAATTTGTTGGATTTAATGTAGTCAGGATTGAATTTGAAATTGATCAATCATTCTTAGATTAAATGAAAAAAAAACTGACAGGATTCAGAAATGTTATATTCCATTTCTGTTTATTTTCTTTTAAATGTTTAAAATTATTATTTTAGTGGGAAATCACAATAAATTGTTTCCTTAGCCAAGTCCAGCAACTTGGACAACAATAGGGTATTATTTGTTCCAGTTTGCATATATGCATTTTTAGTGCTTTATAATCTACTTTTTAGAAAACATTTGGTAATCATAACTTTAATGAATACATACTGTAGTTTTGTTTTACCATATCCAGTACCATACTTGTTCAACCAGTTGGCAACATCTAAGTGTCCCCTTTCCCCTTCCCTTTTGGATTTTAAATGTAGCAAAATGCCTCAACATTACAACCAGTGGGCATTGGATATCATTTCAGCACTGGCCTGGCTACTGTATGTGCAAAGTCAATCAGCCTTAGCTTGGTGGCAGAATAAATATTACTTTGGCCCTGTTTCAGACAGGTAGTATGTAGCTGGATGGGCAACAAGAAGAAAGCAAAGTCTCCTGCTAAGATCTGCAATTATATCTAAAAACTTAACAACAAAAATTGGGGAGGGGGCCAGATAATGCTATTTCATAGTGCTTTAAGCACAATATGATATCATTAAGTCAAACTGAAGCAGATCTAGAATATTTTCAATTGTCAAAAGTCTAAAAATTGGTGGCAATTAACCTAACATAGCTGAAAATGGTGCTCAGGGAACAAGTATAGAACATACATTTCTTTTGTTTTTGTTTTTTTACTTTTAATAGGGCTATTTCTCAGATCTTGATTTCACGTCTATTCGCCACAATACATCTGTGCTTTATCTGCCTAAATCTTTACTTTCCTCTAAACTTTAAATGACTTTTCCTAAACCTGTCCTCAGGGACAAATAACAAGCTGTATTTTCCCAAATTCTTCAGGTGGTACACAGGTGACATGATCAGAGACCAATTCAAGGCCACAACTGAAACCAGTTAGTGAGCTACTAAGCACTTCAACTGTACTTTCTTCTGAGTTCTCCGTAATCCACAATAGATTGCAGTTACAGAGTTTTTAGAATGCCAGGAAATTCCTTTATTGATTTCCAAGTGTGCCTAACACAGCCCAACCAGATTATTAAATAACACAACAATGAATGTAGAAACCCTACCCATAGCATCTAATCAGACTCGTGTACAGGTCTAACTTCATTTAAGAACATCTGATAGGCTTCTGCAAAGACATAACTCTATTAAAAATTTTAAAGATGGATTTTAAAATCCACAAGTGGTGCTCAAATCTAGACCAATATTGGTTTAGTTATGGCAAATATTGGTGGACATGTATATAAGTGAAAATCGCATGTTTTAATGGTTGCATCATAAATCACCTGGCTGCTTTCCTATCTGTATGGCGGCAGCCAATATGATGGCCTTAGTTATGAGGGTATAGCTGGGTGGGCATGGCCAACATATGACTGTCTCTGTTTGCCTTAATAAAGCACAACTTGGTGGCAAGTGCTCTTGCCTTTGCATCTCTAGGTTCTAGGTTTCAATCTTAGCCGAGACACTGTTAGGACTGCACCTCCAGGCAGGTGACGTGGGATTACCTAGGGTGCAGAGTCTATGTGTTTCCTGGTCTTCACCAGAGCACCCCACATGGGATGATGGGCCAGTGACCCTAATGGCCATGGGGCTACTTTGCTGCGGAGAGAATACCAGGTCATGGCCTCCAGGCTCTCCCCACCAGGGGCGAGATGTACAGAGGGCTCCAGTGTGGGGACAGCACAGATCAAGTACTCAGTTGGATGACAGCAGGAGGTATGGTCCAGGCAGACAGATGGTCAGGGCAGGTGGCAGACAAGCATAACCCAGGAACAAGAACAAGTCAGAAATCGAAAAGGGCACGAAATGGCAGTGACAGACTGACTGAGCAACTTACAGGTAAAAAGGCTGAGGATCCAGCAACCACAACCTGGAATCAGGCAGGTAAAAAGGCTAGCAGCCAATAGCAGGACCAGGTTGGAACCAGGAACTACTGTGCTCATTGGCTGCTGCGCATTTCCTGAAATTCCCCTTAGCTGTGAACAGCCTCAGAGAAAGTGCAGGGATGCTAAAAAAGGCACATCTCTGCACAGCTCAAGAGAGGCTGAGGATGCTGCAGACTGCTGGAGAGATGATCTGCAGGTGGAGTGGTAATAGACACTATTTGCAAGGAGTCTGTATGTTCTCTCTGTGTTTGCATGGGTTTTCTTTGAGCTGGAGTTTCCTCCCACATCTCAAAAATATGAAGTCAGGTAAATTGTTTCCCCCGTAGACTATGGTAATGACATGTCTATGGTAGGCAATGACAATGACTATGGTAGGTTCATTAGATTGTGAGGCTCTTACAGGGGACAGTTAGTGATGTGACTAGGGACTTATATGTTCAGTATCAGAGGATTCTATGATGTTGTATCTGTAATTGATATTTATCAAACAATAAACACAAGCTTATGTCTCTTTGTGCACTGACAAACAGAGGAAATGAATGCAACGTATGTCCTGTGATTTTTATTGTTTTAAGAAGTAATTGTACAGTTTCTCTTAGTTTTGAAAAGTTCTAAACATTATTTGCCAGTTCGAAGGTGCAGCTGCTTTGTAATGAAAGGATCACCCTGCGGTACTAAATATTGCAGAACTCATCTTCAAAGGATTAACCTCCAGGCTGAAGGTGTACAGACCCTCTGCTTTAAAGAAGTAACAGTATGGCTTCAAAGATGTCACATCAAGTTTTCAAAGATGCAAGTAGACAACTTCAAACATGGAATGATGCAGCAGTGTGGCTGTAAGGTGTAGTATAAGCATCATTGGACGCAATCTTGTCTTTTCAAAGGAACTAACCAGAATGCTCAAATCAAAATGAATTTCCTGCTGATTATTTGACCTAGTTTCTGCTGTAGCCTGATTTTCATTGTAAAGCTGGTTTCAGACTACTCATTTATAATGTATTTCCCTTATTGCCTACAAGTAAAAAACTTGAAAGCTACTTAATAACACACAAACAGTACATGATAAGTATTTCCCCATTATTTTATGCCTGCAATCCCACACCAGCATGTACAATTTCTTACAACGCTAAGAAGGATGGTTCCACTTAAAAGGCCAGTACAGTAGTTTTTCAGACAATTTCTTTTTTTATTTATTCAAATATTTTGATATCTCATCTCAGCTACCTCTAGGATCCTTTTCATATGTTTTTAGGTTGCTTTTTACTGTTCATTTTTTTCAAGTTATTCTTTTTCTGTAAAAAACTGGGCATAGTAGCCAGTGTCATTTACATGCACTTGAATGAGTTAAGAAACAGTGACTATGGATAACACTTTGATCAGATACACACTGTGCCAAAGAAATCAACCTGTATATATATATTGTGACACCAAGGCAAGATTGGAGGTGGAAGGGAGGTATATTTGCCCAAGATTCCTCCCCTGTGTGAAGTAGCAGGTGGAAGACTCTCACCTGTGAGATAATTAATGAAGAAGCACTAAGGCTGGGGATATAACATAGAGCCAGGAGCTCAGTCAGGAGCTTAACTTGGAGAGACACAGACAGGGGTCTGTGCGGGCTCAGCTTGGCTTGGAGAGACACCGACAGGAGTTTGTGTCAGTGCAGCTCTATTTGGAGAGACACAGCCAGGTGGACTGTGTGAGAGAGCTTGGCTTATAGACACAGCCAGGTGGACTGTGTGAGTGAGCTCTGCTGGAGACACAGACAGTGGGTCTGTGAGGGAGCTCGGGTGAGAGACTCAGAAAGTCGGTCTGGGTGAGTGAGCTGAAAAGTGAGCAGAAGGTTGCTGAAAGCTTGGTTTGGAGCTGACAGGGAGAAGCCCTGTAAGTGCTGGACAGGCAAGGTTTTCTTTTGCTATTTTTGTTATTTTATCTGCAACCTTCAAATAAACCTGACTACAAGTCAGCCCAACACTTATACTAGGTGTGTGATCTGAGTTGGATGAATCAGACAAGTGTCCTTTGACCCCAGCAAAGGCGATCCTGAGCTTAACCCCTCACAATATATATTTTTTTTATTTATTTATTTATAAATGAATATGGGTATTCACAAAGCAAAGTGAATAACCTTTATGCAAGGAATATGTCACTTAGATTAGTAGAAGAGGTAAAGATCTTCTGACTTCAGCCATTCAATCATGTTTTTTTGCATGTAATTGGGTATTCTTTGCATAGTGAATTTGCACTACATTCACTAAACTACACTAAACGTAGTATCATTATCCAATGGAAAATGATAATTGACTTTGGTGAGTGAACAGCCTAAATTCCTTCATTATATCTCTAACCAAAAAGTCCAATCCTTAATTTGTGCCCTTAACATGTTAACATATCAGAGCCTAACAGAACAGTTCCCAGAATTACAGGATATTGGGTTCAGCATAGCAGCCTTGTGTGTGTTTCTTCTAGCTTCCGGCAGGTAAATACACAGAACCCAGCTTCTATGTTACAGTGACTGGAGCCCAATTAGTTAGCCCCTGTCTACCACTTGCATATAGTTACCAATTTGCATCTCAAACCACTGGTGAATCCCTAGTGAGAAGGGCAGTGGATTGAGATGTCAATTAAGAGCAATGAAACCCGATGCACCTAAATCAGAGTAGGGGGTCAGCTTGATCAAATCTGTATCTATAATAAGGTCTACAATCTAAAATACAGAAAAAAATCTCCTCCTAGATGTAAGATCATTTTGTGATGATGATAAATTATGACAGACACTCAAGGGCACAGAAGATGCAACACTCTTAGGTCCACAAAAGTGTTCTGGATAGGTGAATATTTATAAATAGTTCTATTACAGCTGCTTCAAAAAATATCTGATGCGTATCATCAGGCCAGCCAGGGTCAGACAGGGGACCTGTGGCCCACCAGGAGTAAGGACAAAGAGGGCCCACAAAAATGCTCAGCTTTCCTGTTATTTCATATTTTTTGTAAGGCGTAGTACGGTGACTGTCTTCTAGCCATTCCGTGAACTTCAATTTATTGCTGAGAATTAGGAATTTTTGGTTCATTTCACTTTCAAAAATTATTTGGAAGAAATGTATAAATGGACATGTATGTAATCAAGTTCTAAGTGTCTGCTCACTCTAAAGCACTTCAAAGCAGGACCAGTACCACTGGGAATAAGTGTTGTAAGTGCTTTCTCTAGGGCTAGCTAGTGCCAAGGCAGATGGATGGCCCCAGAATAATGCAACTTAAGAGTTGGTAAATGCTGCCTTAGTTTAGATTAGTTTCCAGGAGAGGGTTTTCATCACGGTTGTGTGCAAACCTCATTGCCATTTTTCGAGGATGACTAAAACTTGAGCACAAAAAGAATATTTTGCTTCTTTTAAAAACCTACTCTTTAAATTATCTTTTAAAAATGCAGTTGTGCCTATACGCTAAGGCAATTTCCGTTTTTTAACTAGTAAGAAACTCATAACTTAAGCCTGTACCAGGATAAATAGCTGGTCTACCATTGCTGACCTCCTTTTACAATTATAGTTGTCTAGCTGTTATATTGATCCTATGGTTTAATTTAATCCAGTAACCCCTAAGAAAAACATAAAGACCAGGAACTATTTACCTACTTAGTTGTTTAGGATCAGTAATTAAAAAGCCTTCATACAGTGTTGCTGCATGCTTTGTTTAATGAACTATATTTTTAGATTTTATACCTTTTTTTAAAATAAAATAGCCAGGGTGTCACAGCAGAATCTGTTATGGCATAATAAGCCATTATTCAGAAAACTAACCTACGGTAAGTTGTAAACACTGAAGAAAAGTTGCTGAAATTTATACCAAGTAACATTGTTGTTACCTACCAGACACTTCAGATTTGCTTTAAAGGTATTGTCGCATTACAAAATGCCTGCAAGCCAACTGATACCACTGACTCACCGCAGGAAAAGCAGACACTCCGAAATAGTCTGTCTGAAAATACCATCTTGTGTCTATTTTTATGCCAGTGGTTCACAAATGTAGATGAGCGGCGGTGATAAGCAGATGAATAGATGTCACAGGGACACCATGAGAAAGAATACGCTATTATCCTAATTTTATCCAAATATTTCATGTTCAAAAAATGTCTGTTAAGTTTTTATTGAGTTAGGTAGTGGGATGTATATAACCTTGACACAAGAATCCAGTTTCTAAAGTTAAAACAAAAAAAATTGTTCCAATGTCTTTTTTTTTTGTTGTTTCATTGCTGATTTAAAGTTAATCCAGACTCAAAAACCTTACATTACATCTAAAACCTTCAAAATGTCAACGGGGAAAATTAAAGCGGATCTATTACCAAAATTTTTACTTTACATAAGTTAAAAACGAAAAAAAAAAGGTATAAGCCCATTCCCTTCTGTATTGATCGCTACAGCGAATGGAAGCGCAGACCCCCCTGGGATATCTATGTCACGTGTCCTAGGAGCCTCCTGGCTGCTCCTTCTGCAAATGCCTGAGATCGATTCCTGAGAAGGGGCATTTTCTTACATTGAGGGAAAAGAAACGCCAATCTCATGTGTGAGCAGTGAGATCAGCACTCTTTTTTTCCCATTTACAGCAGGCTTCATTACCCAAACTCATGCCTGGGCAGTGTGAGATCAGGCGATGCAACCAGAACATGGAATAAGAAGGATGAAGATGGTGGGGCCTGCTGGGACAAAGGAGGATTCAAGGACGGCGGACTCAATCGGACCCAATCAAGGACTTTTCCAATGGGATTGAGGGAACTGCAGTTTAGTTACACCTTAGGGTTGCCATTCCATTGCCCTGCATTGCACCAACACATGAAAAGTGCATTGGCACATGTTGTGGTATTATGTGCATTGAGTGTAGGGATTTTTATATCTCCTCAGGGTAAGGTGTAGTCTAGTGCTCCATCTAAGAATGGAGTGTGCTTAGGTACTTTCACGTGTAAAAGTGCTTGCTGTTTCTGATCAAGAATTAAATGCTAACTGTACTTGTTTATACTGATTGTTTTTTCACATTACACTGTGCCAAAGAAACATGTGTTAAACAGCCATATTCATGGTCCTAAAAACTTCACTGGGTCAGAACAAGTATGAACATCAGAAGATTTGACCTCAATGGCTGCATGTTTGTGTCAGATCACTGTCATTTCTTTATTTTAAACAGTGTGCAGTCAGTGAAGTCTGAAATGTATGGCTTCCCATCCTGCATACCTTTTCCAGGTCAATGGGTAGTAGAGCCAGGATAAGGATTACAGTCCTGGAGCCCGATACACTTGGCACCAATGCCATAGTTCTGGGTACTTTAGCTTGTCCTTGTGAAAGCCATAAGTAAGGATCACATGGCTTGGAAACAAAGACCAATGTTCACCCAACTTGTACTGTTTACTGCATATTCTGCAATCTTCATATATGTAGAAAAAAATTCAGTTCTGTTTCCTTCTGGATTGACAAAATACCGTTGCCAGTATCTGAAGATACATAGAAATATCCCAAACTAATTATGAAAAGATAATAAAAAATAAAATCAACATTATTGGAACACACCAGTTCCATTCTACACAGCCTTTTCAGCTTTGATATTCTGTTTTTTTTACATTGCTTGCTAAACCTAAATAGGTGGCAACATAGAAAAATGAAAAACAATGTCCAGAGCAGCACTGCAAGTAAATTAATTAGGACTGGGCTTTCAACTGAAATACATCACTGTTCATTCATCAGCTTGGGGTATTAGGCACAGGGGATGCATCACTCAAATATATATCTGGTTTTGTGTAATATACTACCATCTAGTTCAGTGATGTCCAATAACAAATAGAGGTAATATTTCATTTCTCTGAAAACCTGAACTATTGATTTATTAGATGAAATAATAAAATATATTCACCAACAGAAGTCTACTACGAGGGATGGTGATTATTTATTGAAACAGTTCTGTGTAATTGCTCTTCATAGTTAATGTTGGAGTAGCAAGTAAGACTTTTACTGAATACATTATAGTATTCCTCATTCATGTTCCACAAGGATTGCGAACAGTCCATTATTTTGTAGCATATGTCTGTTGAAATACAACTTCTATGTTGTCTGGTTACTAAAGAGCAAGCCAATTTACTTTGGTGCTAATATAGAAAGCATTAACCAATAAGAATAAATACAAATCTTCAGTATTTCAATGCTCCTTGCCAGATTTTTAACACTATCTCTAGAAAAAATGTATTATCAGGAAAAAGTTTGTTTCTGAGGTACCTGCTACTGGTCCATACATCAATACAGGGTGTAGGCTGTGGTAGAAGGAGTGTGGCAAGGAACAAGTATTCAACAGAGGCAAACATAGGGAGGTGCAAAATATGCTGCTGAACAAAGGCTACATTGCCTCCTTGGCCACAAGGGCCAACCAGTTTGGTTGGGGACTTTAAGTCAGTTCTGTACGGTGGCCCACTGTTGGCTACGTCCACCACTGGTATTCAACACAGCAGGAAGTGTCTGGTATCTGCAGTGGCTGAGGTTATCCAAGTCATACATATAGAGCATTATCTTTTACAGACAGGCAATACTTTTCTTTTGACTATGTCATGTTAGGATAACTTTAACAATAATGCATTTACCCCATAAAATCCAAAGAGCCTTTGCCTTTTTTACTGGTGCCATAACAGCATTTTTGATATATAACAAATACAGGTATATGAAGAGGTAGGCACATGCCAAGTAAATTGTTAACTTTTTCCACACATTTGAACAGGCAAAACTTAAATCTTCATTCCAAGTTTGCCTACAATTTAAAGTTATATACTCGGATAAAAAAAGGCTTTTCAATAATTTATGTAAATAATTTTTGTATTGTGGAAAAACTAGTTACATAAATTGCCTTGGATATTGCACTCTTTAGCAGAAATTACTTTTTGTAGTTTTGTATAGTTGCCCATCAGTCTCAGACATGGACTTTTTTTTGCCACTCATATGAAAAACCCTTTAGTTCAAGATGTTTGTGAGCTTCCTTGCAAACAGCGCCTGTTTTAAATCCTTTACCAATATTTCTAATGAATTTAAATCAGGGCTAAGTCAGAGATAAACTTTTACTTCCTCTTTCTGAGAAATTACTTGATATACTATAGTGTGCTTTATATTCTCATCTAGCAGACTTTCATATAATGCCAAATTAGCTAACTTAATAACCACAAGTTTACCAAGCTGTGTAGCAACAATGCATCATCAAACTATATAATGTTTCTACCATTATTCTTTACAATTGGTATATGATTCTTATTCTGAATTGCTGTCTTTGATTTTGGTGAAACATTGTGGTTAACCAAATCAATTTATATCAATAGATTAAATAAATCAGGATAATTTTATCATTGGCATCTAACCCGGAACACTTGATTCTAGTTTCATGGAATTGTGCCTAGTTTTCCTATCTGATAAGTCCACATTTTCACTCATTTGGATGATAAGAATGAATATATCTTGTCAATTTTATGTGTAATATGTACAAGTATATCACCTATATTTGTAGGCACAGTCTGCATGAACATATAGTGTTCAAGTTAAAAAAACAAATCAAAATTTTGCATGTGGTGTACTTTTGCATTAGCAGCCTTTTGTTCTCTGCTATATGGTTGTTAACATAACTCATGATATAGAAGTAACTAATTTACTTTTTACGTCTTCTATATCAGATATGTTGAAGACATTTTAATACATATGTGAGAGGAAACAGAAGTATAAATTAAGCTATCAAACATTTTTATTCCCTCAGAGGTCAGCAAGATAGCCCTAATCCATTTCTAGGTGCACTGGTGCTTCATTAAATGGAGCCTGTAAAAGCTGACCTGTCAAGGGCCTGTGTGATGTACTACAGTCTTTACTGGACTGAAAACCACTGAACTTCAACTACAAGATCATTTAGAATTCAATTTAATCAACTGTCTTGTGCTTTATACCGAATATCTGTTATTTTCACATATAAATGTAACATTGAAAAATTATCTATTTTAGTTAATAAAATGTCATTTCTCACTATTTCTTCCACAGCTATTGCACATTGCTAAGACATGTCTGTTTAATTAGATCCTGCCCATGCCCACATATTGTAGCATTGTAGTCTATTGGATTATAATTTGCCTGTCAATTTGTATAAATGCCCCCTTGGAAGATAACATAACCTTTTGGCTAACCATCTGAGAAGAGTCACCAAGGCAGACCCAAATTATGAGTGAAAAAAGAAATATTGGACTAGAAACATCTATGTAGCTCCCACAAGCTTATGGCTAGGCCAATGGAAATAAAGCTCACATACCCCAATTATTATTAATTATTCTTCTTATTAATATTATTATAATTAATAAAAAATAGGATTTGTATAGCGCCAACATATTACACAGAGCTGTACAATTAAATTGGGGACCCCAAAAAATCAGGATCCTAATGGATATATATCAACTTCCATACATTTATGGTAGGAAACAATAGGAAAAATCAAAATCTTTATTAAGTGCCCAGTGTAATGTTATATTCAGCATCTCTAGAGGTTGTTAGTATAATGTATGTTAAAAAAAAATTCTGTGGCTGGTTTTTAGTTAGTTTAGTGTGTACAATTGATACAATATCATAAAGGGTACAATGCTTCGCTTTTCTATTTTACCAGATCACCTTTGCAAGCTAAGAAGAACCACCCAACAAAGGTCAAAGAACACATTAAAATTAACTATTATTCTATTTTTTTTAAGAAAAAGCTCCACTTGTTTATTTCCCCAGATTTGGAGAGGAGCTAAGGTGGTTGGTGGGTATTGAGCTTTTGCCATTATTTGCTAATACATGCATGCACACAGAGCTTTTTACTAGTTCCCTGCATTGATGACATGCCCCGAATCACTGCTGCATTACCCAAAGCCATCATGTTGCTGCCAACTTTTACAGGTCCAATGCAGTCCTCTGTGGCCATTGGATGACAATATGTGCACAGGAGTTACATTGTACCCTGTGCTGCTGAGAATACAGCCAGGCTCTAAACTGCATGGAACAATTGCAAAAAATAAAATCCACCAACAGCAAAAAGAATTTTTTTCTGCCAAAAGAGACTCTGCACATCACCACTGTCAAATTGTACGGTAATAGCTCATAATGGCTTTTTGTTTTTTGAGTTTACTTCCACTTACAGTGTTCTAATACATATCATATGCAGGTATAAAGGTTGTCTTGCTGTCTGCCTTACATGGTATACTGACTTTGGTATTTTATTTTTCCCAAGAAATATGTACAGCAAACGAAAACTAATTGTTTTAGTTACACTTCCTTTATCTCTGCATGAATATGCATGCTGATGAGAAAAGCTATCTACTGTGATTTTGGCAAAGAATGGCATCTTGAGTATTCTTTTAAAATGCATTTCATCTTGTGCCCTGATCAGCTCTTCTGAAACAGAATCAAGGGGCACTGCAGCACTCACACAGAGAACATAAATATGAAGCTGTTTTTCTACTCATCTTCCTCCCCACTATGCCATGATGTTTTGCCAGCTCTGCTTTTGTTCTGCTTGGGTCTCTATATTTTATTATTACTCTGACCTCTGCATCTGGAGAGGTCAAGTTCTCAAACATCTGTGCTTATCCAAAACCCAAAGCGTATTGCCAACTGACGAAAAAAATATCTGGCCCGAACAAAACACTTTAGCAAATTAAATAGATTATATATCCCTATCAGAAATTATTCTCCCAGGCCCAAAGCCTTAGCACTTGCTGGGTAATTCCTTTTTCACTTTGCCCACCAATCATTACGTGCTATGAAATCAGACTACAAACTGGCATTATAGTCCGTGAATTTTGTCTGTGCAGCTTGTCTCTGATTTTACATTGTGTTTACTGGTAAACTTTTCTTGCAAATACATTTACCCACTACTGTGATTAACTTTGTATAGAAAATCATTTGTGTTGGTACAAATCGGCCACTCCCTAATTGTTTGATGCCTTTTTATACCAACATTCCTATTACTATGTATTGAAACATTGAATGTCCAAAAAAGCAATTTTATTGATATCTATGTATTTCTTGCTTGTCATATTATTTAGATAAAGAACAAAAAATATTTGAATGCATTGGCCTACAATTTTCCATTGCCAGTAAAGTTTTGTTAAAAGCCCCCCTATTAAGGGAGAAATGTGCTGAAACCAACCAAGTATATATATATCATAAAAAAACATTCCTGGAAAGCATTACAATTTATGTATACATTTGTAGAAAGATTCTACTTATAAATGCAAAATAGTTTCCAAGATGTTCATATTGAAGTTCCAGATGTGCTGCTTAGAATATATTCCACGCCTTCAGAGGAATGTATATCTTTACAGACATTGATCTCTTGTTAAAATCATTAAACACATGGCAATATTATAATTCAAAAGGTTTAAATACAGTGAGAAAATCCACTAGAATATTCCATCCTAATCCAATAAATAAATGCAATGTAGGATCTTTTAATTATTATTTAATTCATTCAGTGTGGTTTTACCTATCAGGATAGCAGCTGCATTGTCATGTAAACAAACTACAGCAGCAAAGAGCATGCTTACATTTTATACAAAGTTTGCCATAGAAGTGATTCAGATAGCTGTAAAGCTGCACAAACCATTCTATAAACTTTAAATATATTGCTGAATATATCTACTATAAGTAGCTGTCAAATCCAGCCACGGTGGCCAGGTAAGAAACTCACCAAGCACGATAAATGCTTGAATGGCTTCACAGCACCCTCCCCGCTGGAGTTAAATAACCCCTCTCATGACAGCCCAGAAACATTTCATACTCACAAGTCTTCTAATAGGATCAACTTGTGGGTTTCACTTTACTAAGAAATACCCTTGATTGACTTCCATTCTTCCTGCCTTCCCTGGACTACGACCCAAGCTATGACTGGGCTAGACCATTATTATTATTATTATTATTATTATTAATAATATTATTATTATTATTAATAATAATAAACAGGATTTATAACATATTACGCAGCGTTGTACATTAAATAGGGGTAGCAAGTTACAGTGCCACAGGAGGAGAAGAGGACCCTGCCCCGAAGAGCTTACAATCTATGAAGTGGGGGAAGTCTCACACAATAGGAGGGGAGATATGTAGTGGTGGGACGTAGTGGGGGTTTTAAGAGACAGAAGTAGACGGGTAGGCAAGTCTGAAAAAGTGTGTTTTGAGTGCTCTTTTAAATGAGCAGAAAGTAGGAGCAAGCCGAATAGGATGAGGAAGACCATTCCAGAGAGTTGGGGCAGCTCTAGAGAAGTCTTGTATCCGTGCGAGTGATGAGGTTATGAGTGAGGAAGTCATTAGTAGGTCATTGGAGGAGCAAAGAGAGCGGCTAGGAGAGTATATTTCTACCTGGTCAGAAAGGTAAGTGGGACAATAACTGTGGAGGGATTTGAAGGCAAAGCACAGGAGCTTAAATTTGATTCTCAGGTGAAATTGAAGCCAATGGAGGGAACTACAAAGAGATGCAGCAGAAGAAGAGCGATGGGAAGGATGGAGGCCATAAGGCCTCGGCACAGAAGTTCATTCATTCCCGGCAGCCAGGTGGATGCTGATATACTTGGCATAACACACTGAGCTGTGCTCATGCAGCTCAATATATATATAGAACAAAAGATTGCAAACAGGCAGGTAAGTTTGTTTAATTGCAGAATGGACATCACCTGTACCTTCTGCAATGATAAGATGTCTTTCTCACATTTTTTTCGAGGTTAGGTATAGCTGTAACCACTTACCTGATGGTTTCTTAATTAATACAAGCGTTATATCTGTCCTAATAAACTGAAAGATAATGGAAATTAGCATAAGTGACCCTGTGGATGGACTTCTGGGTATTGCCGGGCTGATTAGTAGAAGTGCATCAATGACCTAAGAAGAATGTCTATAATCCTGTCCCTATGTTAATTTCAGGTCATTGGTCCATTAGTTATCCGAAACTAGTGTCACAATGACAGCCTCAGAGCCTGCACTTTTTAAACTAAGTAATAGTATCTACCAAATGCCTCTCCTAACAGATTTCCTGTAACTAAGATCTTCTAAAGAGATTGATGGAAAAGGCAAGCTGCTGAGTTGTGTGAGACTTGCTAGACATTGCGGAAATAAAAATATACAGCACACATCTAAGAACTTTAAGTGTCCCTGCAGTGTGCCTCTTCTATGTTGCAATAACAGGAAGTAAGGTTAAAAAGAGTCCCCCTAGGAGAAGTTAATATGAAGTTTGCAAAAATTGCAACCTGTTATTAAAAGAGGTTTAGTTCTATCTACAGACACCAAGGGTTGTCTAGAATGTGGCATGAAACTGATATATGAAAGTCTCATCTCAGTGGTAAGCTTTATCCCCAGTTCAGCAGATGCCATTCCATCTTGCAGAACTCATTCTGGGATTATCTGATACTCTGAAATTGTGTCCAGTAATACAGTATAAAAATACACCATGTATCTATCTAGATTATATATTTTGAGTATAATCACAAATAACATTTGTATAAAAAAAATGTTTTCCCTAGCTCTGGGATTTTCATTTTATAACAATTCTCCATTTAATCAGACTGGAACACCACATCATCTTGTGTTTTTCATCTACTGAACTCCACAATGGCACTAGGGTTACTAAAATATTATGCATGTCCAATTGTACTTCCCATATGATTTTCCCAAAAGACTGCTTTGATTATGTATGCAGCTGTTAGAAGAAATGACTCATTGGATAACAAAGAAATATGAAAAAAGGAAAAGGGGAAAGAGTTTAGCAGGGAGATTATAGATAAACTATAAAAGCATATGGCACTAGCAGCTTCTCTCTATATATCTGCCTTCAATGTCAGTCGTGTCAGTGCAAAAAATTGTGATATGGAAAGCATGAATTTGGGGAAAAAACAAATAACAATCTTATAATAATATAATTATTATTAGTAAACAGTATTTATAAAGCCAAAACATACTATGTAGCACTGTACACTAAACAGGGATTGTAAATGACAGACAGATACAAAGAATGACATGGAAGAAGGAGAGGACCCTGGTTAATCTGAATGAAACATAAAAAAAAATAAATAATCAACAAATTAGTAAATTTTTTTATTATTCTGTTTTTTTTTAAATGTTTATGAAAGTATTGCACACTGCAAAACATATGTTTGCATAGTAGTTTTAGTGTGCAAATTAAATTTGTATATCATTACCTATTGAAAGCACTTTCTCTTGATACTGAACACAGCTGCAAACTTTTACCATGCAGTGTATGTACTTGAGGAGCTTACTGTCCTAAAATAATATTTACGTAGAGCACCTATATAATATGAGATCGAGTGATTTTTTCTCTTTCTTTTAGTGGACCCAAAAAAGTGTACTCTGAAACATTAACTGTTTCCTAAAATCCTCATAAAAAATGGAGAATGGAGAGTACCTTGCTCCACCTGTGCTTACAGCCTGAAATCTTTATATCTGCAGTGAGATCCATGGCACTGCTGCATCTGACTGTTGGTCTTAAGAGATTTGCATTGAGATCTGTTCATGTCCCTATTTTGCTGCTCACTCTTCTCTTTCCTGAAGGCTCCTAACCAAGAAACCAAAACCCTGCTTGCCAAATTGACCACAAAGTGTAGAAGTAAAAGTTGGTAACGGAAAGATCAGCTGCAGAGAGACAAAATACTAATCCTTAGTCTTCTGATTCCCTTTCTTGAATAGCATACACAGTACAGTTCTTCTTCAAAGTTGGCCAATGCTCAGAATTATTTTCCAATAAAACACTTTCTAGGATTGTGAATGAACATTTGTTGAAATTCTACAGTTAGAGAAATGGAAAAATTTCCACATACTGCAGTCCTTGCAATTTTTGATTTTAGGTGATCTATCATGACATGTACCTTATCTACTTATTTCCCACTGTCCTTTGGTAGCAGCTGATCATGGTATATTGTTTCACTGGCTGCAGAGGAACTAGCAGCAGACACAGCAGTAGGACAATTTTTATTTTATTAAGTGCATCCGCATTGGTTTTCCATGGCAAATCTTCTTCCCAGGCCATCATAAGGAATACCCAAGTGACAAAAGCCAGAGACCTCCCCCTAGATTGTCTTATTTTGTAAACAGTTTATTCTGACCCTGTCAGACCCTGTAACCATAGCACATCAAAACCCACAAGGATTCTGAATGATTCTGAATTCTGCAGTCAAAAAAACAAGTGCCAACACCAGACATCAGCTATTTGTTTCACCGCCAGACACCAAAAGAACCACTAACCGCACCTGCACACCACCCTGCTAACCAGAGCATTACCAGGTAAGGCAGCCAGGGAACAGTGGGTGTACTTGCACATGCTCCCCCTGTCGGGTCACCTGTCTGACCAAAGTTTTAACAAGTAAAGTGGATATGTGTGCTTGGGTGTACTTGGGAACAGTAGGGAGGTGGGGTGTACCTTCATATGGGGGTTCCTCTAAAAGATTCCTCCCAGCCTGCCCAAGGCCTGAGGCAGGCATGTGCTTTGGTGCCCTATTTGTCCCTTCTGGGCCGATACTCATTTGCATGTGAGCTTATTTATTAATACTAGTGTAAATGGAGCTAATATGTTGATGGTGGGAACAACTAGCTTCTAACTAATATTCACAAGTAAAAAAAAATCTGTCAGCTTTCAATTTTTCTAATATCCATGCATATATAAGCATGTATATGTATATATATGAGATAACCTTTGAGCATGCACTGTCCAATTGTAGCCATTGATGATTAGTATTATGAAACGATTTTAGTCCTTTCAGTGCATGAAATGGGTATTTTCCACATGGATTTATATTATCCAATGAGTCAAAAGTAACATGCATTATCTTGGAAAAGGATTCATTAGTAAGAGATAACAGATTTGTGTTTTCTACTTTTTGTTTTATTACCTTATCAAGTCCAACTATGTGGATTTTTTCCCTGATTCAGTTGTGCTAATACACCCCTTTATACGTCTGTGAGAACATTCACAGTTAAAACAATTCAATTCATTGGTCACCCCATCAAGGATTTAGACATTCCATATGGCTGAAGTACGGAGATATCTTATTCGTTGAAATAAATCATTACATTTTTTTATATCCTCATTGCTCTTTAATACCACACAAACAGCACACTAGCCCAAGAATGTCTACCTGACCATGGCTTTTCCAACAGCTGGATCATACAGTATTTTGGCACCCAGCATGATTCAGGGTTGCTTATTATCAGTGAACTACTTTACAACATTGTGAATCTGCCCTAAGTACAACTATTATGGATAAGCAAAAACTTTGCTAGGGATCAAGAAGTTAGTTGAAAAGCCTGTTTTTTGTATCTGTTTTTTTTTATGAAACTCACCTACAGCAACATTACATTTTATTTTATAAAAGCACTACACAAATTTATAAGGTTTGTAACAGTTGTGATCTCCAGCAGGATCATGATGATCTCTGATTTATTAAAGCTTTCCAAGACTAGAAAAGATCATCATAGACTATCATAAGAGAACCTGGGTAAGCCAAAAAACTTGAAATGGATCTATTCCAGGATGGAAAACATTTGACATCTAATGAAATATATAATAAGAAATCCTTGCTGGATCACCCAGGTTCTCCCATGATAGTCTATCTTGTCCAATCTTGGAGACCTTTGATAAATTAGGCCCAATATGTCTCCATTTCAGGATTGTCTGTGTCTATGAATGTTTCCATCATTGGAATATCTCCTGTTGCACATCTGCAGCCTCTGACAGCTTTCTGTAGCATTACACTCACTGTCATGAACAACCATTGGTGATGCCAGGGGCTGCACTTGAGGCCTCCTTTATCAAGAAAGTTGACCACCACTGGATTAGGTTACTTTTTCGATTTCTATGTTGGTAAACTGGAACTCTAAACTCTAAAATCTACTTTCCCATAACACAAATATATCTGAAGGATATTAAAGTTTTGTACAGTTTGTTCTGGGACAGGTCACATTAACCATTTATATTTGGAAATTAAATTCTAGTGTACATTCCATTAAAGTATGATGTAATCGTTGGTATACTTACAGCTTATTTTAACTCACATTTCTCTGTTCCGTCTTTTATATCCAAGTTATGATTGATATAAATCTTTCAACACTACAAGCATCTGCTGACGGTTGAAATGCTGAACGGAAGAGACTGAAAACCTACCATCAGTGAAATGAATAAACCAGACTGAGGTTATATCACCAAATTCTGTTATTTCAGCATAGATATGCAAATTTATTATAACATGTTCTCAACCAGGAAAGTGGGATATAGATACTTTTTATATATAGATCCATAAAATATTAATGTTGAGTAACACTGCTGTAAAATACACTTGATTGAGGAATCCAGCCAGACCAAAAATCTCCAGCAACCTAGGCAGATATTTTGTATGTTCTTTTTACCTAAAATAAATTATATAAAACCCATTGCAGTCCATATTTTGGGGAAAAAACCAAGTTGAAATTATTAGATTGGTTTTAAAGATGCAAGCTCTAGGGGCATGAACTTATTCTCGTCAATACAATAATTGTACACCCCAATCATGTGTCCATTGTGGATGGATTTACTGGTGTACACATAGGAACGCAACTATATGTGTGATGCTTTTGGGCTGGACATTCATATCTTGGCATTACTAGCAGATAGGAGGAAGAGCGCAAAAAAAAAAAAAGTTTTTTTTGGGTAAAAACATATATATTTTGTATTAATAATTACTTCTCATGATAAATAACAGATCAATTTTATTGTTTAGTGCCCCTACTGGGCCGAAATGATAATGATCTGGACCCGTGTTTCCAGTTATTTCAAAGTATTGATTTGTTATGTATTATGAGAAGTAATCATTAATACAAAATATATATGTTTTTGCCAAAAAAAAACTTCTTTTTGCGTTCTTTCTCCAATTGACTAATTCCAGGGTTGGCAGATAGGCTCACTTTAGGTCCTGTATATATCCATTTCCACCAGATAAATACGCAAAAACACTTTAGCTCCATTACTAGCAGATCCTGACAAATCCCCCTAAATGTATTATTGTTATCTGTGCTTTATTTATATTGCACCATTTAGGCATGTTTAACCTAGAACTAAAACAGGATTTAAATGTTACTTGAAGGTTATTCTGAGTGGAGCTGGGGGTATAAAGATCACTGCTGCAGTGTGTATATTCAGCAGAACAGACATATTAGCATGACTTGACACATTTGGGTCACATATATTACAACTGCTAATACAGTGCTTCTTCTTCATTAATTAGGAAAAAGCCGTGTGTACAAGTGTAATAAAATGGAAGGTGACATCTAATCTAGAATATTGCAATATTTGTAATTCTTTCTTTGTTGATTAATTCTGTATGACATAAAATAAATTATACTCTACTGTACAGAACCCAGTGCTCATAAAACAGCCAATATACTTATTACTGCAGGCAATTTGGGGTCTGGTCCTGTTAAAATGCATCATGATAAGACTGAACTAGACAAAGTGGCTAAATATGAATGAATATGACCCATGCAAAATGAATTGGTTATATTTATAAAAAGCAAAGAGCTATTTGCAAGGTACAGTAACCTGAAAACAATATTCTGTTTTTTCCTGATAGCTCTTGTTACAGATATAATGTGATTGGTTCCCCAGGTTTATTACCAAGGCCTACTTAATAGAAACATTAAAAGGACATTGGCTCCAGGCCCACCAAGATGCAGGGTGGTATTTAACAGAGATTGAATTGTGGTGTTGTAACAGAACACACTGATTTAGGTAGGTACAGCCAGGGGAAATTATATTACATTACATTAGATCATCATTCAAACAGAGCAAAGAAAATATACAATAAAGAGGTCCTTTCATTTCATTTAGATATTTTACATGATAAAGTTGATCTCTCTGCCACCAGGGATTATCCTGCCATGAGTTCCCTGGTCTCCCTATTAACTGGTGGGTAAGAGCTCCCTTTCTTCTGTGCACTTTTGGTGCACTTTTGGTGTACAATCATAAAAAGAAGACACTATATGACACTGATTTATTTTCCACTGAAACTCAGACCCAATGTGGCTGCACTTCTTATGCTATTTTCCTGTTCTTGGCTTTAGTTGTAGATATGTATAACATCTTTCTACTGTAGGCTACTTTTTATTATACATCTTTTAAGGAAATAGCATGAATGTGAGTACTGTTCTTTACAATTTCTTATGAAATCACATGACAATATGTTGCATGTAGCTGCTACAACCTACGATCACAGGGCACAGCTGTTCCTATTAGACAAGAATAATGCTTTTCCATATTTTGACAATTTAAAGATGAAGATTTTCTTCTATCATTGTCACAGTTACACATTTCAAAGTTGTCTGTAGGGCTTGAAATTCCATCTCCACATTTTGCCCTTTGAACCCTAGGTTTGTACAGCTGCACCAAGTCCAAGGCCAGACTTTGGTGAACATGCATTGAAAATAAATTCAATTATGCAACAAGCACATTCAATTAAATCAAGCATTAACACCTTTATTCCCTCTGCTATATTAAATAAAAACAAGTCAAGTATCAGTTTTTTTTAAACTGTGGTCCACTAGTGTTTAAATACACACCACAAGGTTTTATTTATGAACATCTAATATTAACTTATAATAAAGTATCTCTTATACACAATTTTGTTCCACATAGAGCTCAACTCTCACAGTTACTGCTTCAGTTCAATCATTGTTGGCTAACAATTGTCTCAAGGAGACAGAATAAATATTGAAGGTGAAATTCCACTTCATTATAACATACATACCTGAGAAACATACCATTTTGTGATGACATTACAAACTATGTTTCTATCTCACAACAAAGATGCTATAAATTTCTAATACCTTGAAAATATTCAGAACGTGTTTCTGTATAATATGGTCACTGGAAGGTATTCTGTGTAATGTTAATAGATGAAACAACAGAAATCTCATATTCCTTTATGTCTGGCTGGTTCCATGCTTTGCTATGAAGCCTGAACTAAGATACATATCTCATTTCAGGAATCCCCTACAATAGGGATTTTCTTTTTGATGGGATACTGTGTAAAGGTCCTCCAAAACTAAAGGGATGGAGATACTGGAGAAAAATGGTGCCATAATGTCATTATTCACACTGCAATACAATGCAGCATTCAAAAATGAAATGATGACTTCAAGTTACTCATGATCTGAAGCAGCAAAGCAACCCCAGGTCATAACATTTCATCCACTATATTTCACAGCTCGTATGAGGTTTCTGTGAAATGCTTTCATCAGTTTGCATCAAACATGTCTATTGCTACTGCAGTCATGCAACTTAATCAGTCTCAATCACAGTGTTCCAGTAGCCTTGGTCTTTACCTGTATGTTGAAGGTCAAACTCTAATGTTCTTCTTAGACAACAAAGGCTTTTTTTTTGGCACATCCTTCTTGCAATTTAAATTAGCCCAATCTCTTTCTTCTGGTAGATTAATGCATTTGACACCAACTGTGGCAAGAGTTACCTGTAGAGTATTTTTTTACAGGGTTCTTAGAGACTCCTTTATAGCATCAAAGGGCTTGAGCTGAATTTGCTAGTATGACCAGTCCTGGACAGATTAGCAGTTGTTTGAAATACTATGCTACTTCATTATTTACTTAGTGATATCATTGATTTCCCATAATTTGGCAATTTTTTAAAACCTTTCTAACCACAGGCCAGTAGCAAATTGAACACCTAACCTAAATTCCAAAAGACAGTCCTAATCACTAGCACCTAATCTGGAACCCATTATTTGAATTCCATGGATAGTAAATGTAAGGAAGTATTAATATTTCCATGCAACAAATCATTGCATGATTTTCAGTGATTTAGATTACACTGCACAACAACGATTTTGCTATTGGGAATAACACATGTGATTTACATGATATCGAGTGTGCTCATTCCAAATCTGAACTCAGAATTTGCCTATCATGTACAGAATTTAGGTTATAGGCGTGCTATAGCTGTTCAAATGGTCAGTAATTGGATAAATGTATTTATACATGGGAACATTATTAACACTGTCTCAGCTGAATCACGTCCCCTGGTGGCATGCATGTTCCAGCAGTGGCTTGGCATGTCTGGGCAAGTCAGTGAGCTGTCGCCATAAATAGGTAAATAGGGCAAGATGGGCCAAGGGCTTGTCTCTAGTATGAAACCATCTTATTGGATAGTACAGCTAGGCTATAGTGAGTCTGTTTTGAGATAAAGATGAGTAGGTGCAGCTGTGTTAATAAACTGGACATTTTTTCTACATTTGTGGCAAATATATCCCCCAGGTGATCAACGCCTGAACATAACCAAGAGGGTGAGATTTGCTTACAAGTATTACTTTGGATGTGAAATTGGGGATCAGGATAAAAGCTGGGCCCCCCATATCTGCTGTCAGGTGTGTTACATTGGCCTAACACAATGGTTGAATGGGAAAAGGAATAAAATGCCTTTTGCTGAGCCTATTGTTTGGCGTGCACCAAAAGACCATCACTTGGAAGGCTACTTCTGTATGAGTAAAATGGTTTTTTTTGCTGGGTTTTCAAAGAAGACTAAGTCAAAAATCGTCTATCCTGATTGTGAATCTGCTCTGAATCCAGTGCCAGTCCCCCCTACATCTGTTGTTACTGACAGTGACATGTCAGATGAGAAACAGGAGGATGATGTCAGTGTTAATGAATGTTATGAACCCCATTTTGAAGCGGGTAGGCCACATTTTATAAACCAATCAGATTAAGATGATCTAGTAAGGGACCTGTCTTTGTCAAAAGAGAAGTCTGGACTGTTGGCCTCCAAATTTTAAGGAGTGGAATTTGCCACAAAAAGGATCAACAACTTCCCACTGGTGATCATCACACAAAGTTTGCAGGGTATTACAAGCTGGAAAACGACATTTGCTTCTGTACCGACATGAGTGGTCTGATGATGGAGTTAGGTTGCGAATACATACCAGAGCAGTGGAGATTGTTCATAGGCTCGAGCAAAGCAAGTTTGAAAGCTGTATTGCTGCATAAAGGTAATGAAAAACCTTCTGTTTTTCTTGTTCATGCTGAGGGAATGAAAGAGAAATACGAATTCATGGAGGTAATTTTGAATTTGATTAACTATCCTGAACACAAGTGGAATGTTTGTGGTGACCTGAAGGTGGTGGCACTTCTTATTGGCCTGCAATTGGGATATACAAAATAAATGTGCTTTCTGTGCCTGTGGAACAGTCGTGATGACAGCAGCCATTACAAAGTGAAAGAATGGCCACCCAGACCTGAACACACTGCTGGCCAGTGCAACGTGAAGCATAAATCACTCATTGATCCACAGAAGATTTACCTCACCTCATAATAAACTTGGAAAAATGAAAAAATTTGTCTTTGCAATGGATCCAGATGGTATGGGTTTTCAGTATCCGAAGGACAAGTTAGGAAAAGTTAACAAATGCTAAACTGAAAGCAGGCATTTTTGTTGGTCCCCAAATCCGCAATTTGATGCGTGATGCCACTTTCAGAGACAAACTCAACCCACTTGAACTTGCTGCTTGGGATTCATTTGTGCTAGTTGCACAAAACTTTCTGGGCAACCAGCGAGCTGAAAACCATGCTGAACTCGTGAACAACATGCTAACAGCATACCATCAACTTGGCTGCCAAATGTCACTAAAAAATTCATTTCTTACATTACCATCTGGACTTCTTCCCACAAAATTTGGGTGATGTGAGTGATGAACAAGGGGAGAAGTTCTGCCAGGATATTTCGGTTAAGGAAACAAGATATTAAGGCCGGATCAACCCCAACATGATGGGCGACTACTGCTGGTTTCTGCAACGGGAGACAGCGGAGAGCCACAAACGCAAAAGCAACTTCTGAAGTGTACATGTGTGTTGGACAAGGTATATGTTGTTGCAACATAAATTTACGTTTTTGTAATGTCACGGAACTAATCGCGCCTATACACGTAATTAACTTAGCATCCTGATGTCCTAGGCAGAAACGGAATTCAGATTTGGATTCAGCGCACTTGATGCAGTGTTATGAATACATCATGGTTTGTGTGTTGTATTTTTAAAGTAGTAAAGAAGAATTCAGAACAAATTGCTATATTTTCAACTAGATCTCACAGAACAATATTCAACATAATTTTTATGTTGTATTTGCTTTGATTCACCTTTGGGTAAATGTATTTTTTACTTTACTGTGTTTTAACTGTTTAACTGTGTTTTAACTGATAACTTTACTGTTTATCCATACAAGTCAAGTGAATGCAAAAAAACATGCCAGAAGCTTGCCAGGAGCAACTCAAATTGATTTCAATGTATATACCTGAAAGCACGATGCATTTGACTTGCATTCAAATCCCCAACATACAAATTGCTACAATGGAAGAACTATCTCATGCCTCCAGGTGACTCATTAGTGGTTCATAGTATAACCTTTGTTAAAGACAAGTATTCCCTCCTAATAATGATAAGTCCATTTAAAAACTCTTTACACATGGAGAATACTTTGCTTTTTCTTTGCAGTTCTAAAGCCCTTTCGTTTATATGAATATGCAGGAAGACCACTTCAATGCCATCTCGCTGAACAAAAGACTGTCTAATAGTTCCCTGTGTTTATGGAGAGGGTCAGCACAAGTAAATGAGGAAGTGGTCTCATACATTTTGTAAGTGTCTGCATTAGTAAAAAGATGCCCTATAGTAGTAATAATGACCGCATGTTGTCCAATTGTCTCAAAACATTTTTTTCTTAGAATTGCTTCATTGTTTGCTACCACCCCAAGAACCTATGGAACTTAATTTTTCTTCATCTTTGAACGGGTATTTTGGCTGATACCACCCAAAAACATATTGGAACATTATTATTTCTCCGAATATAAAACATTAAGTTATTTTTTTTATTTCTATTAACATTTGTGTGTTGTCATGATGTTTTAATTGCTAAATCAAACATTTATGGTATAGAAAGCTGATGCCTATTCTCTATCACTAAAAATAGCAAAGGGAATGATCTAATATGTTTTATGTTAACAAAAACAAAAATGAGTTTTCAGAAATGTTCACATTTTATTATCCCATTTTAGTTAACCTCCCTAGCGGTTCATTTCTTTCCGGCTTTATATGTCTAAAAGTGGTACATTGTTTTTCATGAAAATTTATTTTACAGTATATTATAATAGTATGAGTATAATAAAGTTTGAAACACAAAGTCATGTAAAAATAATACATTGAATAAATTAAAAAATCTATATATTTAAAATTTCTTTTTTAAAAATACATAATATAGTCATACTAATATATATACTGTAAAATAAATGTTCTTGAAAACAATGAACTGCTTTTACACATACAGTTATTTTGCATTGAATGCAATACAAATGGAGTCACACTCGGGGTTACCTTTAGGGAGGTTAAGTCACGATATGTCACTCAATGCTTTGTTAGCATCTAAACTGACCCCAGAATTGTAGATTTGTTTTAAATTGTATCAAGTTTTGCATATTCTTCTAGGATATGGATGACCAAAGTATGAAATCTGTCTAATATATATGAAGAATTCTGTTTAACGTACAAGACATTACCTGTGCCTGTACAAATCTAGTGATATAGTGATCTGATAAAAATCAGAAAGATAGGAATATAAAAGGTCTACAGTTCTGGAATTATATATGCTTTATGTGACTCTACCAATAGAAAAGCAAAAAGATTTTTTAAAATGTTCTTGAAGAAGTTGATGGAGTGTTGATACCTGCCACAATTCTTTGCCAAAAGGGCCAATAGAACCCAAACAATGTTTTGGTGTTTCACCCTGCTAGAGGAACCATCACTTAGGAATATGTTCCATTCAATATAAAAAAAAATCCCCATGTGTCATAATCAGTATCTCCATCCTTCAGAGATATTTATCGCCCTTAAAATCAGACACAACTTGGTGGACAGAAGAAATCCTCAACAATGTAGACCATTTATGGCAAACTTTTAGGTGATAAATTTGAGCTGGTAAATTTGGTGGTCCGTCGGCCTGAAAAGGTTGGCGACCACTGAGCTAAAAGGATAAATAAAAAATTTATACCGCTATGTCAAAATCATTAAAATATGATCAATTAGTGCACAAGGGCATTCTGGTTTAACTTGCTTTAGAAACTGAATTTGTTAAGAGAACATGTCACTTCCTGCACCATGGAAGTGAGTAAAATATTTCTAGAAGTGCTTGCTTTTGTCTGGTGGCAGTTAGATGTAGTCAAAACAGTTCTGCACTTATTTGACTAATGAGAAGACTTGTTTTATTTCACTAATTAGCTATGTTGATGCCCGTTATATTACCATTGTTTGGTGTTTTATAATTAGTTTTAAAATAGGTTACCAGTATGAACCATTTATTGTTTACCTGAAATACCTAATATTTCTTCCAGACTGAGACTAGGACATATTCTGCTAATTAGATGGATAATAAATATGCTAACAATGCATTTGTGTTTTAATTCCACATCTGTTCATGCTAATTCATTCATCAACATAGAGTGGACATCTACATCAGTTCTGGGCAATATAATAATAAAAATAAATCTATTAGTCAGTCTGAAAGAGACAAGCAACCACAGGAAAATATAATGTATACTGGAAGCCAATTTGATTTTGTGCTCAGCTACATCATCACCTATTCTACCTACAGCCATTTAAGGCTGGGTCTACACAGATGGTTTTAAAGGTGCATGTAAACCTTCCAACCACTTTTTATGCACTTTTACAAGCATTTTAAACCTTGTAATTAAAACACTAAAAAAACTCTTTTAAACGCATACAACACATTTTACCCCGATTTTCCGCAATTTTACATAAGCGTTTAAAAAAAGTTTTACTTTTTACCCTTTCAGTGAATAAGTACAAGGGGAAAAAAACCTTTTACTCATATCCTGAAAGTGTTAAAAATATGTGTAAGAAATAAGACAGGCTTTAATGTTAAAGTATTTTAATAAATGTGTGTGTTTTGTGTAACTTAAACTTTTTTTTTTTATCCCACAATGACAGGATGATTCCCACAGCTGCATTCATACTACGAGCACAGCCATGGGACTTCTGACAGTGTGGGATCCCCAGGCACTAGAGGGAAATGAGGACAAGTCTCCCTTTTCACTTCTAGTGCTCGGTGATTGGCTGAGGAAAGGGAAATCCTGGTGACAGCTCAAGCATCATCAGGATTTCCCTTTCCTCAGTCAATCACAGAGAGGAGCTCGGCTATGCTAAAGCTCCGCTTCTCTGATTGCTCCTGCAGCCCAAGCAGAGCTGTGAGACATGTGTTCTACATCCAAGAACACATACCACAACTCCGCTAGGGCTTAGGAAGCAATCAGGGTAGCGGAGCTTCAGCATAGCAGAGCCCTGCTGATTGGTCAGCTCCATGATTGCCAGTTAGCACTGGAGGTGAATGAGGACAATTCTCTCCATTCAAGTCTAGTGCTGATTGGCTGAGAAAAGAGAAACCCTGATGACAGCTCAAGCATTATCAGGATTTCCATTTCCTCAGCCAATCACAGAGTGGAGCAATCAGCAGAGCCCTGCTATGCTGACAGTTTCGTTTTCTTGATCGCTCCTGCAAACCTAGAGGAGCTGTGACATGTGTTCTGTATCCAAGAACACATACCACAGCTTCGCTAGGGCTGCAGGAGCAATCAGGAGAGCAGAGCTGTCAGCATAGCAGCTGTCAGGTTGAGCTGTCTTCAGGGTTTCCCTTTTCTCAGCCAATCAGCACTAGACTTGAATGGGGAGACTTGTCCTCATTCACCTCTAGTGCTGAATGGCTGAGGAAAGGGAAATCTTGATGGCGGCTCAAGCGTCATCAGGATTTCCCTTTCCTCAGCCAATCACAGAGACTAGAGGTGAATGGGGAGCCTTGTCCTCATTTGCCCCCTAGTGCCCAGTGATCCCTCACTGTCATGAATGCAGTTTTTTGCACCCCTGTACTCATTCCCCAGGGTGGGGTGGTGGAGATCTAGATGTCTCCTTATTAAAACGGGCATCCAGATTCAAAAAGTCCTGTTTAAAACGCTTATAAAAACCCCCATTGTTTTCAATAGAAGATGTCCTAAAAGGCTTAAAAACACTTCTAAGAGCCTCCATTGAATTCAAAGGGAGTGTTTTCCCACTTTTTCCTGCGTTTACCCTGCGTTTTAATTTTTAAAACATTGCAAGGAATGTTCTCTATACCACTCAAAAACGTGCCTCAAGGAAACGTCCTGGTATAGATTAGCCCATTGGAATGCAAGGGAATTTTAAAAATTGGCTTTAAAGCCTCAGGTTAAACGCTGGGGAAAACCTCCGTGTAGCGGAAGCCTTGGAAATTTACATAAAATATTTAATCAAAAGTCCACCACTTTTGGATAATTATCTCAATAGTAATTATCTCAATATTATATAAAAAAAATGAAAAATAAAAGGAAACAACCAAAACTCAAAAGTAACATTTGCAGAAAAGAGAGCTCCCATAACTACGTATATGATCAGGATCCTTTCCCTTAGCCATCCATAACATTCTGCTTGGTGAAAATAATGCTGCTACACAACACAATTTATCTTTATAATGAAAGGCATTCAATAACAGCAAATTGTATTTGTTTTGCAGGAGAAATTGCTGGATAAATGTAACATGACACATCAACCCCATAAAGGATGATGTGTGTTCTGTAGAAACCTGCCACCACAGCTTGATGGCAATACGGCTTTGTATTTAGTGGCTGTTCAGGGTTATCTGGGTCTGTATGTCTCAGCCATGCCGAGTCCTTTACTTGGTACAAATCTTTCTCAACAAGAGCACAGCCTGACACAACATGGACGGCAGGTCTCTCTAATTCCATCTGTATCTCACAGATGGCACACAGTTAGGGATAGGACACATCTTGTCTCTTTCCCATCAAACAATAAGCAGCATCTGAGCCTATAAAAAAAAGTGGCTGGATATTTAGCAAATAAGTAGTACCTTGCTGTTTCCCCCCTTGATAGCTTAAGTACTTACAAAAAAAAAACTGTAAAAGAATTAGACTTTTTGTTCCATCAAAAAACCATAGTCAGTTAAAGTTAAAACTTGTGCAATGATATGATTTGGCACATAGAGAAAGGTTATTAGAAGGGCAATGCAGTTGCTAAGTCCCTAACAAGTTTATGAGAATATCAGGAGCACATAAAGCTAAGTTAAGGATAAATAGCTAAATATCGGCTCACATCATTTTACAATCAGTACAAGAAAAGAATGTAAGGTTAAATCAAACTAAAATGACCATGCCATATTCCATCATGTTTATTCATCTAGAGATTTTTGGGATATGCCAGTTTCCATGACATACAAGACATTCAGAATAAGCTGAGAAGTTTCAACATTCTGGCCATAAAGAACAATCCTAGGCTACAACCACTCAGGAAACTACTAACGCTATCCATTAGCAACTCCATAAAAATCTGGTGACTTGTAATCCACTGCAGTGATGCCTCTAGGCCAGCTCAAACATTGGAACCCCAGGACTCCTTCAGAGCATGCTAGGGGTTCCACAAACAAGACTGACTTCCTATTTAATGACACCTGCATATATTTTTTGTCCAACACCACTTGGACAAAAGAGAGCCAACTGCATGATTCAAATGATGTTTTGACCCTAACCACCAATGTAAAGAGGCATTCTTTCCTATGGCTTTTTCCCACTTACCCGTAATAAATTGGTTTTAGCAAGGGTTCCCAAAGATTTGAGAATTATTTATTCCTTAAGGGTACAAAGGTATAAAAATGATAATTTAGGGAATACCTCAGAGAGTTTCAGGGAGTAAACTTTCTAAAGCGTGTTTTGAGCAACATCAGCTTTTTGCTCCCTCTATCACCAATCACTTCCAGACTTTTAAATCAGTATGATAGGTGACTGAAATAAATGTCATTGTGTACATCAGATTTTTTATATATTGGACACGACAGGGGGTGGAATGGTGCAATTCAGCCAGCAAGAATATATATAGCAAGCAATATATATAGTATACGGTTTAATTTCAATAGTGAAAGTTTTCAGAAAACACACAAAAGTGCGTTTTAAATTTAGCAAATCCTGATCCTTACATTTTTGTCAACACAATATTCACTGTATATATACAACGGTTTAAAACCTTTGTTATATGTATAGATTTATTTGGGAACCATGTGGTGTAAAAACTGTGTTTATGTGTAAAATTTATTTCAGGGTCAACCTTCAACAAAGTGAAAGACTTTATTTTACAGGACACAGATGGTCACCATTAGGGATGTTATCATTCTGGATGTCATACAAAACCCTAAGGATATGTTTTTTTCAATATCTTTGCTCACCTGATTATTAAAAATGATCAAGGGCGGAACTCATAACATAATCAATGAAACCTAGATAAGAGGACTGCCCTATAAACAAACTACTAATTATATTGCCATGTACATTAGGGTAATGAAACAATTAAATTAGAGCAGCTTTATCTAGTTAACCTTCTAATCTAAAATGAGATCTTGCTTGGTGCATTTTTATTTTAAAAGCAGAAAGCAGACAGAAGGCCAATGTTTTATCAATCCAAGCATGCAAAAACTAAACATTGTACAAATGGCTATTTTATAAAGGCTTTTAAGAGAAAAATGTAAATTCTAGCTGATTTTTATGGTAAAAAAAAAAGCTAATGTCCTACAAATACAATTCAGTGTGGAAAAAAAAAAGACAAAAGTTCCTATTGTAATGTAAGTGGTATAATAAGACAGTACGCCAATGAGTTTACAAGATAAATCACACTGGGTGAGGAATACTTACTGTTAATCCACACAATACATAGGAGGTAGGGCAATGCATTTTGTTACTAATGCTATGCAGCCATATAGTCTATGATGCATGATTAAAGAATGTATTACTGTTTCACTGGTTTAGTTTTTTTTCTATTTTACTACTTTTTTCTCTTTAAGGAATATTCACAAGGAGAGTGAACCATGTCCATAGCTGCCAATCAAATACATTCTTTCCTAGTCTATGATGTAAAAATCAAATATGGGTTTTCTTTTGCTTTGACAATCACAATCAAGGTGGTTACATCCTTTTTTTCTCCCAAATTATTATTATTATTATTTATTATTAATAAACAGTATTTATATAGCACCAACATATTAAGCAGCGCTGTACATTAATTAGGGGTTGCAAATAACAGACTGACAGAGACAGTGACACACACAGGAGGAGGAGAGGAGCCTCCCCCGCAGAACTTATAATCTAGGAGGTGGGGGAAGTAACACACATTAGGAGGAGGTTATGGAATAGTAAGTAAGTAGTGAGGGTTTGAAGATACAGAAGAAGACGCGTAGGTAGGTTTGAAAAGTTTGAAAAGATAGATTTTGCATGCTCTTTAAAATGAACAGAAAGTAGAAGCAACTGAATAAGATGAGGATGACCATTCCAGGGAGTCGGGGCAGCTCTAGAAAAGTCTTGGAGCCTTGTATGTGAAGAGTTTATGAGTAAGGAAGTCATTAGTAGGTCATTGGAAGACAAGAGCTTTATGGACGAAAACAAAATATGGATATCATATTAGGGGAAGATAGTTCCTTGAGATAACATGTGGATGTAAGATTGAGGACTCTAGACTTATGTGTTCTAAAACTATGCAATTAGCTACTCCAGGGCACATAGAAAACTGTTGCTATTCCCCCAGAAGCAATTTGCAGGTCGGTGTGTTTGCATGCACGCTTGTGGTGACAGTTCTTCAGAAGAGAAAGAGCACCAACACAGCCGGAAGCAACATGCTGCTCCCAGGTTTTATTACGCAACCCCAATACAAATACAACCAAGTACAAATGTATGCACAAAATATAGATGTTACTCCTGCCCTTATCAGGAGTAATGGTGACTTACCATATAGACTAATTCAGTTTAGGAAAATATCTTTTAGCAAGTTTTAGGCCTATAATTGAATAAAATAAAGTTCTGTCCAACATCAGTCTACAAAGGCCACAGGCGGGCCTGGATTTTGCTATGAACAGAAAAAAAAGTCCTTTACTGACATCTTGTAAAACACTCTTTACTAAATACTGCTGGCTGGAAATATTCTAACACAGGGGTGAGCAAACTTTTTGGCTCAGGGGCCACAATGAGTTTTAAAATTTGACAGATGGGCAGATGGATGTAAAGTGTTTGTATTAACTGATATAAATTACGTGTAAAAAACATTACCTAAATGTAAAAGAAAACTTACATTCCAATTATATTTAGTTTCAGTGGGAACAGTGTTGTCGGTCACCCTTTTTTGCCAGTGGACAATTTTGTACCAAATTTTATTGAGCCGGATTAAAAAGCCCAAGAGCCATATATGGCCCTCAGGCAGTATTTTGCCCATGTCTGTTCTGACAATTGGCGTGTGAATCCTGGTCCGCAAGGGTTGGAGTTGGACAGCCCCGATATAAACAGTGCTTTCTGAGGTCATGAACACAAACAGGTTATTGTTCTGCATACAGGTTGATCTATCATCAGACACTTCACCCAGAGCTTGTTTAAAGCCTACATTCACCTGCTCAGAACCAAGTTATAGTCTCCAGTATAGGTATTTGGCAGCTCACAATAAAAAATAGATACCAATTACACCAAGCAAGAAGAACAAACACTATTCATTTTATTTATTAACTTTGTTTTCTTTACAAAAGGGCACAGTGGCATTCCTAATTTTAATGTGAGATTCCAGTCTTGCACATTATTTGCGCTTACATTTATTTATATGCATGGAAGAATTCCTGCCATCTGACTATTATTTAGTCATGCTCGTTATTAATACATTTTAACACATAGCATTAACTTTATCTATGGGAGGTAGAATGAGTCATTGATAAACAGAGAGGAGTGCCGCTGAGTGTATTACTATTTGGAAATAGTATGAATGTAACAGGAGCAGACCACCCTCAGTTCAGCCTGGGAGACAGAACCCAACAAAAGGTACATTTTCATCAATACATACATATTACAAGAGGTTCATCCCTGACTGCTCCTACTAATGAGCTGGAAGCTCTCAAGAGGATGAACAAAGTTACAATTACAATGTTGCTAAGAGATAAAACAAATACATTGCTTTGCAGAAAGAGAGAGAAATCTGCAGAATGAACAAAAAGCTATTATTCTGTAAAAGAATACAAACTAGATGGAATATTTGTCTGGTTGGAAGAAAGTTTTTCTCATTTGTGAACTAACATTACAACCTAAGGTTCATAAAGTGCTGAAAAGTAGACACGCCACCCACAAAGGGGAAAAAAGACCACGTGCAACATGGTACAGAAATCAATTAGGTTTCTTTCTGCTGTAGCCAGACTAGTTAGGAGATGTTGTGTGATTCCTGGCTTATGAATATTACCCAGCTATACCCCCAAAACCTCTGGTGAGAACCAGCTTTTATTGATTCTGGAGACATCATCACCAAGCTTGGTGTTAAATTCTTACAGCTGTTGGGAGATCAGTTCAGAATGGTGTAGGCATGCCACCTAGTCTCCTAAAAGTCATTTACCTACATACAGTGTGGTTGTAAGCTTTTGAGAGTCAAGGCAGTAGCAAAGCAAAAAAATTAGGTATTGCATGCAGAGCAGGACAGAAAGGGTTGGAGACAAGTTCTGTAGTCCAGCAGGCTTAAAACATTGGTTAGGATTTCAGTTCAGCAGAAGAATTGTGCTGTCAACCCAATAAAGAATTTAGAAACACTTTGATTCTTTACTTTTAAGGGGATAAAGCATGGATAATGGTTTGGCCTAAAGATATTAAGATGCCATTTTCCCACTGATAGAAAGTATTCCAGGTAACACTACCTAAAGATTACCTGGAAATTCTTCCAATGGGAAAATAAACCTCAAAAAACCCTAGAGTTTGATTTTAGATATGTAAATGAGAATTACAAATCTAAAAAGTCCAATCACACTTCCTGTAGGAATACATTAACTAAATGAATATTACTCTTTAACAAGAAAAAAAACATTGTCCATTGTGTCAAACCACTGAAATTTTAAAAAAAAAGAATGTGGGAGTGAACAATTAAGGTTACCCTAGAGCTAGCTACTCTAAACCTTTATGGCTCCTTTGCCAGTTACAGCTGCCACAAATTACCAGGAGTCAGCTGGGTATGGCACGATGACCCCCAATTATGCCATACCTTTGAACTGGAAATTGCCATCTGTTAAAGTGATCGTACCTTACTAGCTGCCTGAGAAACAGTCAAAAGTAAACTCCCCATGGAAACAGGTAACAATAAAAACCCAGGAGGCATTCTAGCCCTTCCTAACTACACCCAGGACCAGAAGAAAAGGTTTAAGATGGAATTACATTGGAGTTATTCTTTACCTTTTTTGAGTAACTAACTGAAGTATATCTGAACGTTCATCAAAGTAAATTGCATATTAAACAGGTTACAATCCAGGTGGATGTTCTATATTTTGTTTCACACATTGCACAAAAAAGTAGGAAAGTAATGATACCTTTTTATAATTGTGGCTGATTTATTTCTCAGCACAGCTCTAAAAGTTTGCTGCACCTGAATTTGCATGAAATCTGTGGTTACGATAATACATAATAATTATAATAATTAGTATGAAGGGCTAAGAACCACATCTGCCTATAGCAGGCATGTACACCTGGCACAATTGGATTGGTGTAATACAGTATATATACACTATATTATACTAGTGTGTTTTCCTAAAATGTTCTTCTAGACTAGAGAATATGCAAAGAAATAAAATACAACAATAGTTCTAAGGGCCACATGGTCATCATTAAGAGAGGTGAAAAAATAGGGTTGTTTCATTGCTCTCACCTGTCCCCTTAGGAAACTGACAATGCCAATTTTACACCCTTTATGTGCTACTCAGTAGAATGCTTTATAGTGAAAATAAAGTGTCTTCACCTAGAAGGTCAAGGTATTGCCCACCTCAGCTCACCTTTAAAGCAGGTTCTAGGATTTGCTGTTGGGTCAAATCACAAATACCAATAAGTGTGAAAGTTTGTGACAGATAATAGAAATAAACCAAAAATTACTGCTAAGCCTTTACCCCTGCTTAGCAGAGTCCCAAGAGCCAACAATCTAAAGGAATGGATAACTCAGATCCCTCCCAAGGTTTGGGACTACTGACAGTTCTGTATAGGAAGACATATGTTGTATACCGTACTTTACTTTACTATATTGTGTATTGTAGTGATGGTATTTTGGTAACTTGTTTCCTAATACTACAGTATACTACAAGCCCTGTTTATCCTACTACAGGATAAATAGCAGACATGCATGACATTTATGGTGTTTGATAAGACATGACACTGCCTTTAGGATTCTCCAGCCGTTGGGGTAAATGAAAAAAAGAAGACCTAAGGCATAATTTAACAGTAGACATTTGAAAATGAAAAGGTAGTAAAAAGAAAAAAGGTTGCTGGGATGCTCCAGGGGAGTGAGGTATTAAAAGATGAAGGGAATAAGAACTAAGGTAGGTTTTAATGTTTGTAGTGTCTTTTAATTGCTCAAAATTGCTTTCAGCTGCCAAAGGAAACTGTGCAGGGCTGCAGAATGTGCAATGCAAAACTTTTTCTTTCATGTGTTAAACTTGAAATTTCATGCAATTGGAGCCAAGTAGCAGAAAGTCAGGGTCTGCTAATTAGAACGGCCTCATGCGGTGAAGCGTATAGAAATACTCCTGGCTGTAGAGGTGTTATCATGTACATATGGCCTGCATTTATCGTAACACAAGCTTTAATTCACATGCTGCAGAAATGTATGCAGAACCTTGATTGGAAAAACTGATAAATAAACTGAAGAAACACATGTTTACATGCCAAAGGATTTGATATTCTGTTCAGTCTTGAAAATTAGGCACTATAGCCACCCAATACAGCCAGGAAGGTGAAGCACTTCAGGCATTCACCCTGCTCAAGGAACAAAATATTCATCATCACCACCTCTGTACATTGCGTGTGAGTCTGCTTGTGAGAAAGAGTTCTTTAACTCTAAATTTCATAGAATGATTTATCTGTCCAGCAAGCACGTGTGTATCACAAGAATGGATGCCCATAATCGTGAATTTAAGGCAGACAAAATACCAAACACAACGGTATTTGAAAAATGCATTCACCTGTTTGATTGAATTTTGATATTAGGGTCTGCAGAAATATATGTGCCCACTTCAGTAGTTGGCTTTCTCCACTCTGAAAGCCCCTCTAACAAATATCTATCTATCTATCTATCTATCTATCTATCTATCTATCTATCTATCTATCTATCTATCTATCTATCTATCTATCTATCTATCTAATAGATAAAGACAAAGGGTAGTAGGGACAATTAAGGAAGATACATGCATATATGACATATATGGATAAAGTTTGTTTTCTGAAAATGATTACCTTATATGAAATATAAGGATGTAACATGTTTATAAGGTTGTTTGTAGAACGTTGATATTCATATTTCATTGTTATTTTTAAGAAGCCGTGTTAAATCTGTGAAACGCGTGGAGAAAGTATAAAAAGTCACAAGGCAATATGTTTTTGTTGATGTAACAAAAAGTTGTGTTTTGTATGTGTACATTTTTTAATGTTATTTAATTATTAATTAATTATTAATTTATTATGTTATTTAAAAAAAGTTTTAAAACCTAATAACTTATTACATTTTATTATTTGAGGATTGATTGTTACTGAGTGAATGCCTATAAAGTCCATGAAATTCTCATACATGAGTTATCTTTTTTGTACATATCAAGACAAAGAGATAAACACAGTAAGGCAACTAAAGGAGGATTTTTTTTCTAATATTTTTTCCCAGAAAATCATTTGTAAAAATGAAGAATTACATCAAGTGGGAACAAACAACATTTACTGAAAGCTTGATGATTCAATGGCTGAAAATCAAGTAAAATGAGTGTACACTTTTTTACCCTGAGAGTATTATGGTCAGTGTGTGAATGTGTCCCTTCGAACTTCCTGAATCAATGGGTTTCCTGTTATGAAACACTAGTTCTACTGACCTTTCAGATCACTGCACATTACTCCATGGGAGTCAGGGAATAGACGCCTTCTACAAACATTGTTTCCTATATGCATCCTTCCTTTAAATGTTTTGTTTAACAAGTCTTACGTAGCTCCTGGACACAGGACACACAATACACTGACGTCACTCAATGCAGCACATTTGTGTGCAGTTATTTCAAATATGTTATGGATGCAAAATTCAAAGACTTTAGGGTCAGCTCACTAAATCATACCACATGCAGAATTTTCATTAATGTGATAATTATTTTTATTAGTTCAGAAGTACAGATCAGTTGTGTTATGAATATTCGTATTAGACTATTAACTTTTATGCATTTTGTAGGTGAATTCACAAAATAGACAATGGGCTCAATTTATAAAATAGGGAATCTGTCATTTCCTGGGACATTCACTGGTGGTAATCAACTACTGCCATTGAAAAATACGAACCTGGAGAATTCCCACAAGGAAAATGTTTTAGGGAATGTCAGATTCCCTGATTTATATACATAGACCATTGTGTAGCATTCCATAGGAAAGCTAGCTCTTGTTTGGCAGTAGTAGCGAGATGCTATAAGGAGTCTATAAGCAGAGCAGAAATGGCAGATCTAACACAAAATCCAAATAAACCAAATAAATCAAGCTTTCTCTGACCTGATTGTTTTTGGCACAAAACTAGTCTGCATATTGTAGCCAGTGCGTAATAAACCAATAATGTATCACTTACAAAGCAACACATAAACCACTCCCTGATATAATAGTTTAAGTTAACCCAAGCAGTAACATTTCATATTACATGGAAATGTGTTTTTAAATGTAGTTTTTAAACTTTTACATCAGTCACCGTAATTAGAAGAATAAAGTAATACTTGGTGATCCTTCCCAGAAAGTCCTTGGTAATTTCCCTCCTGTAATGTAGTGACAACATCTTACAACTGTGCTCCTGCATGGTCATCTGGTCACTCAGGTTTCCAATGGACACTACAACCTTTACCACAAATACCTATATAGAATCTAGGACCAAGGGACTTTTAAGGTACAAAAGTGTATCTACATACATTAGATAGTTTGTCTCTTTCTCACATCTCTGCTTCTGCATACTAAAGTTTACACATTGGACCTGATTTATTAAAGCTCTCCAAGTGATCCAGCAAACCTGAAATGGATTTCCTAAAGGTAATTTGCCATTTGTTACCAAAAATTTTCAATCCTGGACCAGATCAATTACAGGTTTGCTGGATCACCCAGGTTCACTGGTAAACGTGTATCTTCTCCAGTCTTGGAGAGCTTTATTAAATCAGACCCATTGGGCTTCCTATTGTAAGTAGGCATTTCAGCACACATTAGATAGACATGGTTAACCGTTGTCACTGTTTGGACAATCACTACATGCATCCATTACCACTTTTATTTATGAAGACAAGTGGTGTCTGCAAGGGATCTGCAGAAGATCAGCAACACTGAGAAACAGCAAAAAAAAGGTAAAAAAAAATAAAAAGGAAAAATATTTTATTTTTTTAAAGGCATGTTTGATGATAAATGCATTACCAAATAAAATGTAATACATTTAGGGTCTACATCTGCTTTACCATAACTACAGATAACATCAAAATCATTATTTAATGTCTCTCAATTTGATAATTTGAATTACTAAGACTTTTGGTAAAACAAATCAGTACATCAGTATTATATCATCCCAGTGATTGTTTTTGGAAGTCTCAGTCAAAATTTATATTAGACAAACTGCCCATCAAAGTCAGCATCACTGCTGTGCTGTATATTGTGCAATCCATAACGCTTTGTAATACATGATAATTAGTAAAATTTTTATAAATACAGTCAAAACAGTTTAAAACGTATAAATGCAAAAACAATTAAAATGAAATTGATTCATTGCCTCTCTTATACACCTCCCCCCAATTCTGATGCATATTCACCTAATCATTCACTAGCAAGTAATTAATGTGAAGATAACAATAGTGATTATACAGTGCATGGATTCCAGCTACAGGAAAACCTAGTCCATTAAATCTAATCCTAATTATCATCAAATGACCGAATATATTTAAAACTATTATAATTACAGTTAGAGTGTTACAGCTCCCACCTTGTCCTACTGATGAACAGAACTTAGTGAATGTTTTTTCATTAGGCTAACATTAGGGCAAATATAAGATCTTAACAGGACGCATGTCACCCAGCAAATGTGCAGAGAAGGTTTTATTAGTTTCCTCTCTGGTGTCAGCCTTTTTAAAACAGCAGTTATTCTGAGGCAGGTCATCTATAAATTGTGTTCTTTAAATAAGAAATACAGTGCTGATGCCCAAATGTAAAAAATAAGCAAAAAATAATGAAGCACAGGAGATATGTGTAGGGAAAGTTGCAAACCTGGTTGCAAGACCATTGTCAGCATTTGCTGATTCAAAGCTATTTTGCCTATAAAGCCAGCACAGCTGTCAAGATATAAAACATTGTGTCACAAAGGCTTGCCTGTGCATTATACCACCCTTTAGTTTTCAGTGTAACAGAAAATACAGCATTGTCTGTACGGTCAAACTTTCTTTTTGGTTATTATTATTTCTTTTCTGTACAATACTTTACAAATTGTGAAGTTATCTCTATTTATAACAAGCTGTTCTGGGTACCTTCTTCTTCATTACTGTATTTTAACAATTATGATACTTATACCAGGTGATACTATATAACCCAATATATAAAAACTTATATTAAGAAAATGATTTATTATTTTTAGGTATAATTGGCATTTGTTTTCAATTTTGTTAAGTAAAGCTTCCTATGGCACATAAATTAAACATAAGAACCTAATCATCCTGCTTTACAAATGTGCCAACACATTTAATATGCTTGCAGAATTGTGCAAACAAGGGTGCAAAGCCTACAGCATGTACAGTATATACACTGAATTTACTAACAAGAGTGGTATGGTATGGAATGCAACCTCCAGCATCCAAAAGTTCATTAGCAAGGACACATTTGGCCTGATTTATTAAAGCTCCCCTAGGCTGGAGAGGATACACTTTCATCAGTGAAGCTGGGTGATCCAGCAATAGTATATCAGGTCCATTATCTATTCTGTCACATGGCGGTTTGGTTTGTGTTTTGGGATCAGCTGTGTCCATAGTAGTTGTTCTATAGCCCTACATTATTTTACATTCTTGTAGCAAATATTGGTATACTCTCAGGTGGGCATACAAAGCCCATCACGTCAGTGTGTGAGTGTGTTGTCAGTAAAGTCAGTGTTGTCCAGGACCACCAAAGCTTGCAAACTTTGTGACCATTAGTACAACACATATTACCAGGGGAATTTCTTCTAATTGCATCTAATAAAAACAACTCTTTCTAGTTTTTACTACATTGATAGTCACAAAGCAGATTACATTTAAGAAAGTTGGGATGAGCACCCTTCACCTGCATTTAAAACACACTCCACTACTAAGACAAAACTTACCAGATCCTTGAAGGCAACATGCACTCTTACAGGAAAGATGTTCTGGCAGTCAAGTTAGCATATTGGAAGCAAACAGGTTGCTGTTTCGGTTTTTGATAAAGGAACTGATATTGGAGAGGGAGCACAATGTCAAATTATACAGTATAAAATCATATTGAGTTGACATTTTATTTGGCTGGGAACAATTTCCATTCTGTCCAGAAATCAATGTTAAGAAATCACAGCAACTAACATTTATTCAATGCTGTAGATCCAATGCTATCTGATTTATTGCTTTAGATCACTGCAGTGGATATATCGGCATTGTTCTGTGTACTGTCTTATAAAAACTACAATATGTCTGCAGCAGGTTATATAAAGGCACGTTAAGCACGGCAGATTCTGCACAAACCTCTTTAGTGCTCTCTGTATATTTGTAATACTTACAGGACAATAACTTGAATGTTTTCTTCATATTCATTTCTTTTTTATGAGCTTTTGAAGTTAATTCTGTTAATGTTCCTGGTTTTTGTTTAGCCATCATAATCAACAAAATTCTATATCTGTCCATGGCTGGACCATATTAAATTCACTGCAATAAAATGTCAATAGACTTAGCAATAGATTCTCCATCACCCACATGGGAACATTTTTTATCACATGCAGGCTTTGAGAGTTTTCCAAGTTTTATTACGCTGACGTAATATTATTTTCTTTTTTCTGATAAACAAAACATCAAACAGCAGAAGTTTTAGAAATATTAAAATGCAAATATGCCAAAAAGGTATCTATTCGGTTTGTATATAGTATTTTACCCATTATATTTATATTTATATATTATTCTAATACTGCTTAAAAGCATTCCTATTTTATAGAGCAGCCTTTCTCAAGCCATTTACCCCTAAGGAATCATTGAAATAATTTTCAAGTCACAGGAAACACCTGCTAAAACCAAATTATGAGATGTCAGTATCAAAAAGGCCCCCTAAATTGAGGACCATGGAAAAATGGAAAGAGTATTATAGGGAAAGGGAGGGGCAAGTGAGGGCATAGTATAGGGGCAGCATGCAATCTACTCTGTGCTGCCCTGGTGCATAGCAGTCCTGCTGAGGGCGCTTCTGTGCTCACAGCCTCAAGACATCACCAGCACTCCAATAGATGATGTTGCCCTGATCTCATCCTGGCTGTCCTGTAGGATATTGGTCCTAATGTCATTCAAGGTAACTATCGGCACTTTCTCTTCTTGCTTTTTTTTGGTCAGCATGCAGGTTCCTAGGCAGCCACTAGTACCAAGCAGTATATGGAGTTCTAGAAATGGCAATTTACTACATCTGTAATAAGGTCATATGACAGGCGGTGTGTATTTGCGGGTATTGTGGTGGAAACTGATAGAACTACATGGAGGAAGAACTTAAATGACTTAAAGCTGAGCTCACCCAGTTACGCTTTGAATAAATCCAAGGCATGTATGTACCTTATTGTTATATGTGATGGGAAGAGGTGAGGCCATTTTGTAGGTATATACACAACAGGAACAGGATTCTAGAATTGTAGTAATTCACACACACAAATTAAAGAATTTGGCAGTCTTTTGTGGTAATATACATGATTTTAAATGGCACCACAAGGCACTAAGACAGTGTACCTGCAATTCCACAGCTCATTTTCTTTATTCAGCATTTAATTACAATTATCTGTTCTAGTAACAGCTGCCTGAACTAGAATTTTCACTTCTTGTTGCTTGTATAGGACAGGAAGGAAAAGAAGACCACTGTAATATGGACAAATGGAAGAAAAAGAAAAAATATGGCAGTTGTCTTTTCTACTCACCGCCTGAACAATGGCCTGTGCACTCTAATGGACTAAATACTACATGGCTGTAGGCGGCTTAGTTTACATGTGATGCCATTACAGCACCAATATATAATCGTTTATGTGAATAAGTCCTATGAGCCTGTTCCCCATGGTGCATTGTGTTTATTTCCCCTATTTCGGCACTTTTAGTGAAGGTATTGTTTAATTTAAGTGTTTGTAATTATTTTCTTAATGGGGAACAGGTCCCATGGTGCATGTGTCAGCGTCAAAGGCTTTTATTGGCCCTGGGGAGGGGGGGGGCAGCCCAAGCTATCTGGCCTAGGGGGAGGAAAGAAAAAATCTGGCCCTGGTTGGCCCCATAACTATGCAGTTATCATCGAATAGGATGTCAATCAACTGCAGTTCAAGGAACCCCTAGTAGCCCCTGGGGAACATTGGTGTTCCACGGAACCCTGGTTGAGTATCAGCTATAGAGTAAAATGCCTTGGGAATAGCAAGAGATGCTACAAGTCTAGATTTGTATAGTTCTTTTAGATTGATTCTTCTTCAATATTTGTTAAAGTATGATAGCATAGAATAAATCCAAGTTATTGTGAATTTACTAAATCAAATCACTTTACTTTCACTTGAGAGAGATGGCTGCCCTGGGGTATTTTTACACTATTATTAAGGAAAGATACAGGATGGTATGATTCACATAATACTATGTCTTTTAAAAGGTTTAGGTAAAGCAATAATAATGCTTCTCCTATGGAATCGGGTAACTTAAATAAATTGAGTTTATATCATTTGTTGGGTAAGCCATCTAATTCAGGATTTTTCAGGAAAAAAAAGATGAATGGCTAACTCTAGTTCTCCAACTGTGAATGGGGTTTTGAGGAAATATAGCGGGTCACAGTTAAGAAATTTATATTTTTATACTATTTTTATACCTTTTTTAAGTCAGTTAGCTCCTGTGAGGTGTAAGAAACCTGTGTGGTATAAAGAGGGAGAATAAAATTCTGAAAATTGTTTATTGATTTTTTCAGGTGAGTATATGGTAGGAGAAGGAGTCAGAAAGAGCCTTGGGATTACAATTTTAATTTTTTTTCCAACTGAGCCAGCAATATAAGCAACTTTCTATTTTTAACTTCATGTTCAAAAATAGATATTGGTAGAATTTTTTTATTATTTCAAAAGATTTAACTCCCTGTGTGCAGTCTTGAAGGCCAATAACCCTTCTTTAATGAAATAATCAATTTAATTGTTTTCTAGCATAGAGAATTAGTATTTAGACTGTAAGTTAAGAGACCAACACAGCCTGTGATATGTATTTATTGAATTGATAATTTATCTCCCCAATATTATTTTAAATGTCTCCAATGAAATTGAATAGTAACTAACCATCATTTTTTTCCAGTATTGCACCTGATCTGCATCCACCATCAGCCACAAAGCACTTAATTTCCACAAATGCTCTGCTTAAGCTGTATTAACCAATAGATTGGGTAAAAGTAAGAGAATAAGAGTTTTTGACCTACAAAATGTATTCCCCGGATTCCCCAGATAATGTCAGGGGTCAAACATTTAGGATGACTATATAACCTTTGACAAACATCAGGAAACATTAGTATTTACTGAAAAATCTTAAGCAAAGGCCAAAGAACATGGCCATTTTACAGTCATTGACGGAGCCAATAAAAAACTATAGTTGTAGTAAGTTACTTCCGAAAAAAGCATGGAATGAAGAATGTGAGGATCTTGGAGAGCTTCAATAAATGTCTCTCTTGCCTTTAAATTAGGAAGTAAGGATAAATACATCTCACTGAGTGGTGGAATTCCAGTGGTGCTTTATTCCTGGTTATCATTGGGATAACATTTCTGTTCCTGTAACTGAGAAGCTTGAGTATTATGGGCCTTGGAGCTTAGCCTGAAGAAGGAGTCCAAGACAATCCATTACTCATTTACTTAAAAAGGAGTCATAACCAAAAGATCATTTTTACTGCATTTGGATTTTTTAGAATGAGCCACATTACTGCACCTAAGACCTAGGGCTTTTTTCAGCTGCCATAACAGTGTGTGTATCAAGCCTATCATCTTTTTTAAATAATTTTAGGTGAATGCATGTGTCTGACACTGACCCTCTTTTTAACTCCTGCAATGCAATCTTTTATATGTTGCATAGCTTGTCTAAGGTAGTCAAAGTCAGTTTTTATGTTATCAGTTTATATATGAAAGATGAGTAACATGTTTGTAATGCTTTAGGGATTTGTGAAAGAAAGGGTTCTGAAGTTTTTTCAGAAGTCATGGAGGAGGGAGATTGAGGATTAATAGCTATGGGAGAGTGTTGTTTACACATTTCTCCTGTATATGGATTATGATTAGGATTAGTTTTTCACTGAAGTCATAGGTAATGCTTGCATATCTGGCATAACACTGTTGCCTTGCACCTGGGTTATCGGGATGTAGTACAGGATAGCTGAGGAACATTTCTCTGTCTCAGAACAAAGTCTCAGGTCCAGGTGTTTTGTTCTTCTGTGTGGACAGAGCCTGATCGGCAGTGTCGTATGGGCAGTTGGCTGGCTAGCCTCTTCAGTAGACTGGAATGGGAACACATTCCAACACATACGCAGTTTTTAAGCTTTGGAAATCCATTTTAGTGTTTGTGAGGAAGAAATACAAAACTAATGTGCTTCTGTTACCTGTTCCTGTGCAAGACAACCACAAAGCAAGATAGTGTCCCGTATAGTGTATTTCCAGTGTTTGCCAATCCACCAGTACCTGCTCCTTAACACCTATCAGATGAAAATCCGCATTAGGTAAGCAGTAACTGCACCACTAAATGACTGTCCATGTGACCAAACCCTTGAGATTAAATTTATTATTAGTATTTATGTTCAAACTAGGTTTTAAATCAATACTAAAACAGTTCAATGATTTTTCAGGATGTTCAGCATAATAGGTGCCAGACACTATAATAGCAATAACAGATTTATTGCACATGGAAAGGAGGGTCAGGATTTCCCAAAAAGTTGCAATTCTTTCTGAATCTTTCTCAAAGTCTCTTGCTTCTCTCTTTGGGTCCCTCTCTCACAACTGAGGTGCCACTGCTATCCCAGTTGTTATATATTTCACAGCAAAACCAAATGAAAAGGTTCCTGTGTACTTTTCAGATCAGTCAGACACTCACCACTGTCCTTGTGGCACACATGTGCACTCTGCTTCCTTTCGGCCATCTAGAATATTTTTGGCAACCAACATTTTCTAGGGTTCCTGGAAGGTGGGGCATTCCAGGGAGAGACATAGATCTTTTACAGTGATGAAATTCTCTAACAGAACAAAAGCCAATGATGGAAGAGGAAGAACAAAAAGTGTCCCAGATAGTTCTCCAAGCATAAACTAGCACCCCACCCCAGCCTGCTGGTTGGCTAGGTATTAAACATCCTTAACATAAAATACCTCTCCAGTAAACCCTGCAGGAACAAGCTGAACATAACTAAGATACATCCTGCATTTTGTATCATTGCTGTTCAGGCACATAAAACACACAAAAAAAAGGAAATTTGGAAACATATGTCAACATATGGGTGGCTTAAAATTAAACAGGATAGACTTTTTCTAAACCACTAGTTTTGTTTTAGTTTTAAAAAAATGTATAATCACTTCATTGAAAATAAATAAAGTTAATACAAAAGAATGTGCAGGATAACAACAATCTCATGATCTAGCAACTAACTCATTAGTAGATGGGAGGATCACAAAGAAAGATAGAAATTAGTGTTTCCTAGGACGCCTAGTCCAGGGGGAGAAAGAAATGGAGGATATAGGGTAGTGGGGAGCCTAATGATTAAATCAGCATTTCATTATTATGAATGAGGTTACAGTAATAGCAGCAGATAAATGGTTCATGAAATGCCGATGGCAAAGAAAAAGAAGAAGCAAAAAAGTCATTAGTTAAGGCTAGAAGCTAAAATTTTGGAATACATTACTAAGAAAATGTGATACAAAACAAACACACGAGTCTGGAAATTGTTAAGAAAAGGATAAAGTGTAAAAATGTTAAAGCTGTCAAAATAATTAAAGTATATATAAAAAGATATGGAAGCTCGGAACACAGGGTGTGAACTCTCTGAGGGTCACTTCATCAATAATAATATACATAGGTTAGAAAGTAATTCCTTCAGCCTGAAAGGGGGGATTTCAGGTTAAGCAGCTTAATAAAAATAAATTGGCAATGAGATCCTCCCTCTTGACATTGATCGTTTAGTTTGACACTCATAGAAGACATTTACCCTGTTCTTTACACTGGATTGTGGGAAAATGAAATAACTTGTTTTACTGCCACAGAATATGATTTACATCCAGTTTAATGTGTATTGTATAATCAACTAGCATTGTTCATTGTATCAATTAATCAAATCTTCTCACATGTGTTAGAACCTAAACAAAGAATATTACCAGGAATACCGGGAACCAAGGTTTTGTGTTAAGGTCCACACTGATACCAGATTTTAATTGTCTAGGATGAATGTTTGTAATAATAGTTTGGGATGAAAACCTAGAGTCAATACAGGTATGCCTAACATAATTTAGTGTTGTTTCTGTGTATAATTTTTAATTCTGTATATGCGTAAGTCTTTTTAATTCTCTTCTGGTTGAGGCTTGAAAACAATGTGCTGCTTGTAATAATGATTGGAGACCATGTTATCCAGGCTGCCTAGGCTTGCAGTTGGGGTACAGCAGTTTTGTACTTATGGCAAAAAAGATGACGCCCTTTTTGTTCAAAAAGGTAATACCAAGATTTAGTAATGCAAACATGGATTCATAAGTGTGAATGTTAGTTCTGGATAGAAACGTAAAAGTTGAATGAAATAATTGGCTACATGAGTAGAGCTTTCATGCATGTTATTTAATCAACAATATAAAAATGAACCATGTCTTCTCAAGGTCCTCACAGTCCGCCCTTGCTGCCGGTTCCTTGTTAATCTTAATGTTAATCTTGCACATTTCCGGTGCAGAAAATATATAAAAACATAAAATCAGATCAATCATATCTGATCATATTGTATACACAGGAAAACTATGGAATGCAATAAAAACATTTAGTCAATTTGGAATGTTTTACTTTAAAATGTTTATTTGGAGGGTATAAGAAAACAAAACATTAAAGTACAACAAATTCACATAAAGGGTTTAATAAAACATTACAGCTTGAACATATTACTGTAGATTTAGAAGTCTGATATAGAGATTCTGAACCTTGGGGACAAGTTTATCTACAAAGTGAAACATTATGTATGGTCAGCTAAAGAGTTATATAGATCCTCAAGTACAACCCTCAACATTTCCGGAGGGACAACTAATAGCATTGTTTTTGTACGCATTTTGGTGCATTCAAAATAAATGGGCTGTATTAAATCTCACAACACATTTTTGCAATAAGCTGCACTATACATGGAAAAGAAAGTTGAAGTCATTACTGGTGTTAATAAAAAAACCTTATCACTGGTGTCAGTGGCCACAATATTTATCCAAGCTTTATTTACTAATTGAGCACCGTACACATTTGCACTGATGTGGCCTGCATAGTGATCATAAATGTGCACCTTAACAGTCTTGGTCTGACTAGTGAGATCCAGATATATCATCATGTATGTCACAACAGTGCAAAGTGTAAAGGTGCTAAAACAATGATTATTATTAATACTACATTTCATGTGCTGTAATTATATGAGGCTCTATACCAGTATTTCCCAACCATTTTAACACAGGTGAAGCCTTAAAATAATTTTCAGGTCTTCAGGGAACTCCTTCTATAATTACTTTATACACATCTCACAGTACAGTAGCATGATGGTCAGGAGAAATAATGCCTCTTACATTTCTGACCATTACAAATCATTGGTGTCACTTCATCTGACTTGAGAGGCACAAATCATTGCTTAAGGAGCCCTTAGCAACCTTTGGAGGGGTCCACATAACCCAGGTTGAGAAACACTGGTCTATACATTGCAAATAAACCAGAAGTAACTTCAATATTATTTTGTCCTCTGAATGAACTTGTATCTGTTAATTCCATCTCTTTCCCATTCCATTTACTTGGAAAGTTTTGCAGTACATTCATTATTTTTAGAAAAAGACAAACAATGATTTGTACCATTAGATCTGTTTCTGGATTTTCCTTTATACTGCCGTGATATATATTTAGAACTGATTGCAGTTCCATTTCCTGCTGATCAGTAGGACAGGATTTTGCATTACTCGTATGTGATGGAGCCTTAATATTTCCAGAGGAAAAGGAATAAAATATGTTTGTGATGTTGATGCTTTTATTATTCCTCTCGAGAACAAAGGCAGACTTTGCGATCACTGTTTATTTTGTTAGTTTGTCATCGCCGGGAAATGCATTTAGTAAGGGAAGTGTTTAGACAATTATTTTATATAATAATCTAGTAACTAGGGTTCCCTGGAAACACTGCTAAATAGACACTTGCTTTATGTGTAGCTATTTTCCGGTATTTAAGTCTATGTTTTTTGTTTGCTGTAAGATACACGATTTGTTTGTATTTGTTGTTACTATAATATATTATGCTTTTTGAAAGTACAACTTAAGGGGGTCTAATAATAAAAGAGGGAATCAGATATTCCCTTCCTAAAAAATTCCCTGATGGGAAGCTTTCAGGTCAATCTATTTCAATGGCAGCAATAGATTTCCCACCAGGTTATGTTCGAGGGAATGTTGCATTCCCTGTTTTATAAATAGAGCCCAAAGTGTATCTAAAGTCAAATGAAAAAAATATCATATTTGTTTTATGTCTTAATAATACATTCCTTCCAATGCCTGTGCCTGTGGCTACAACTCAATCTTTGTTCAGAATGTCTTTTATTTGTAGCCACCCCATTGATCAGAGCTTACAAGTGTAAACACCCACATCCGCGATACACAATGCAAGGAATCATGGAACATGTAGGAAGATTACAGCAGCCTTTATTCGCTGCATAAATTAATACTTTTGGCCAGTAAGTCTTTTTTGTAAATATAAAAACTGTGAATTTAGTTTTCCTTTAAAACTTCTGCATCGTAGTCTAAATCCCTTGGGCTGCATATACAGAAATGTATTTAGGGCCCATGCTGTTTCAGTCACCTCTGGTCCATACCATGTATAACATCATCTGATAAATGTTGTTCAACATCTTGAGCTGAATAAAGGAAATATAAACAACACTGGGCGACATTAAGGTCAAATCTACACCTAATCTTTTAGGAGAAAAAGGACATAACAAGTTCAGATAAAGCAGATGGACCATTAAGTATGTTACATAACATTTTAGAGTAATAATTTTTTTCCCATGTGGCTATAGATCAATTCTTTAAATAAGGGCGTTTTGCTAAATTTGCACACTTCCATAGAGATCAGGACTTAAACAATGCTATTAGGGGTTCCTCTTCTTTTCTTACCCAGCTGCAGGCACTGCTTGTTATCTAAATGATTCATGAGTAGGGATGAGCCTCTGGAATTCTTTCGAAAATTTCCTTGAAGTTCTGATGGGTTCGCGAAATTTCACGAAACCATCGAAAATCACTAAAGAACGATTATCACGACTGCATTCATAAATACAGCCATGGGAATCTTCCTGTCAGTGAGTGATCCCTGGGCAACATAGGTCAGAATGAGGGCAAGCCCGGGGATCTCTCAGTGAGAGCTCTGCTCCCGATTGGTCTTGCAGGTCCCAAAAATTCGGTCTCATTGGCTGAATTTACAAAGGTTGTTCTCGCCTACATGTTTGGTAGACTGAACTAAAAAAATGTGTTCGCTCATTCCTATTCATGAGTTATAAGACATTTACTGGTTCGATCATGAATCCATGAACTCACCCTATGTGTCTTCAACAGCTCAGTAAAATAGAATAAATCGTTATTTAATGTTTCAGTATGTTTCTTTCTAACAGTGTGTGTTTACACTTGCAGAATTATATTTAAAGATAGTCTAAAGCATTTCAGACTTTTATTGTGGATCTGCATCCCTAAGGCTTTGTTAGCATTTTTAGCACTAGAGACAGTGAGGCACAGGGAACCCCAGTTTGATTGTGTCTCATGCTATTAGATCAGGTCGAACCTGTCATATTTCTTCACACGCTGCAATGTACTTCAGCACTGTAAAATGCAGAAATAAAGAAGTATGTGTATTCATTTTTTAACAACAGGCACTAATCTTACAAACGTGCAATACTTATCGTTAGAAAACAAACGATTAACAACCGATCAATGAATATTCACGATTACTTTGAACAATCGTATTGTGCATGATTCTGTTCATGCTGTAACAATACGATCGTTTATATATATTCCACCAATAATGTACACACACTAGATATGATTGTTTGAAAGATGTAGGAAAGTGACATGTACAGGTGAAAATGTACATGTACACAGAACAATCCACGATCACTGATCGACCGTACCCACAAAAGATAGCAAACGATCGTCGCTCAAACAGATTCGCCAGGACGGTCGTTTGTTTCCAGCGACAGTTCCTCGTTCCTCATTCAACGGCGTCATTGGCCAGTCGTTGTGCACTTTTTCCGTTAACAGTTATCGGACGAATGGTGGTTAGTTGTTCGTTTCCAACGTTAATAGTTGCACGTGTGTACGTAGCCTAAACAAAGAACTGTGTTTCATAAGTGTATATTACCCACAGTCTACCTTTTTTCTTTCAGTACAGTATGAGTATGAGAAACCCTGACTGTCTTTTGCATGTCTTTACTCCAACATGCAAACAGTGCTCTGGTGTTGAAAGAACAATTTTTTTTGCACTCACCATGCTATATTACAACCTTATTAATCTTATCCAGGAAATAAATTCAATGTTTTTTCTCTTTTATTTTGCATAGTCTGGGGAATGGCCAAGGTCATTTCCGGCTGACCTCTCAGCTTCCAAGTGGATGACCAGGAAATCCAGAACACAGAAGCTACCTATCAGGTACCTGGTGGATGCCTGAGCTAATAAAGGTAGCTTCTCTTTCCATTCTGGCCCTTATGCTGGTGACATGGCGGGCCAGGAGGGCATATGTACCATTAAATGAGGTATAGATGTGCCAATCAAAGCCAAGTAACAGGCAGGTTCAGGAACAAGCCAAGGGTATTAACAATTTGACATAGTCCAGTGTTACAAAGGTAACAGAGGATGGATCCACAGAACAATGTCAGAATGCAAGTCACCACAAATGATCCAGGAGCACGTGTCAGGTTGGGTGCAAACAGGGCTGAAGACCAACAGGGCTGAAGTCAGCAAGATAGAAGGCACAACTCTGAACACAAAAAACACAAAAATCAGCTACAGAATGCATGTGTGCATTCCACTGCACATTTGCATAGAAGTGTGAACGTGCTCAGATCTTTTGTTACAGGCTTGCACAAGAGCACACACCCAATCTAGATGCTCCTTCCATACACGGCCTTTGCAAGACTTGCAAGCAAAGAAACCTTACTCCATCTAAAACTGAAAAATGTTTCTGGTATTATTTTTGTTCTTTATAAAAGAATATATTTTAAAATTGAGCATGAGTTGACACCATACTGTGACAAGAGTGTCCATAGAAAGGGTAGAAAAGGTCAGCAAAATGTTAAAAAAGCTCCAGGGAAATGAAAGTGAGGATGTTTTGAATATGTTTCTAAGAAGAAACCTGGTTCTTTAGGGCCCTGGAGCCGGCTAAAGAAGTGAAAGGGTGGGCCCCTTGGTGCAACCCAATTCTGACTGGGTTAACATGGACCTGCCCTCAGGTTTAAGTGCGAGAAGGTCTGCTCAACGACAGAAGAAGTACTCAGCCAGAGGGGTGCTAGGCTGAGAGAGAGCCAGAGGGGCTCCAGGCTGAGAGTGAGCCAGAGTGTTCCAGAGGAGGAACTGATCAGCGAGAGGATGAGGGAAGAGGATCAGCCACTGTGTTGCAGGCAGGTGGGAATCAGAGAGGGGAGGAAGTGTGACAAGAGTGTCCCTAGAAGAACCAGGTTTCCTCCTACAAACATATTCAAAACATCGTCACATGCATTTCCCTGGAGCCTTTTTAACACTTTCCTGACCTTTTCTACCCTTTCTTTGGACACTTGTCACAATACCAATTAGAAGCAAATGCAGCCATTATACATATATGTTGGATCAATGACCAGAGCATCGTGTTTTCTCTAAAAATTATACAATAAAAGGCAATTATTATCAGCCAGTATTTATATAGTGCCGACATATTTACAGGGGCTCACAATCTAATGTCCCTACCATAGTCATTTATCATTAACACAGCCTAAAGACAAATTTTGAAGGAAAGTCAATTAACCGATAGTTACCTGTTACCGATACTTGTATGTTTATTCATTGTTTAATTAAGGGACCTATTCAAGAACAATGCAATGTAATTTTAAAATAGTTCCAGCAATTTCTTTGAACAAAGTTGGTTTTTCACAAATGTTAGTTTCTAAATATAAAAAAAATTAAAAAAAAATTTTAATCCAACATTCTTGATCTTTGATCATTGTCAAATGGCCAAGCAAGTTGCCCATATCTAAGAAAATTCAACAGAAATAAACAGATAATAAGTAAATATTTCTAGGAGGATCTTCAAATGTAATTTTATTTTTAATCAGTGACTGCCAAAAACAATAATATCCAGTTAAATTGGTTCATTCCTATTAATATTGCTACCAATAAAAATTCAAATAACCCTTTTCATTTTCTAAACTGCAATGGAAGCATTAATATGATCAGTTAAGCAGGAATGAACTAATCTTCCTGGGTTCAGTCTGAAAACAGATTTGCAAATCTTGCTCATTGTTTGAAGTCTTTGGGGTGAACCTCATTGGAGTCTATCCTAATTATCCTTATTAATTTCTGGAAATTTGTAGGGCTAATAAGCAAGCTGTTGTCAAACTAAAGGCATAAAAATAAATTAAAACAATAATATCTATGCCTCCACAGAATTACCAGTTCCCCTTAACATGAACACACACGCTTAGTGCCATTTCAGTCTTTGGTGATCCACAGCGTTCTGCTGCAGGCCCAGCTGCAGTCCCAACACCTCTTTTATTGAAGTGAATGATAGTAGTTGGGAACAATTTTGTGCTTGGCAATACAAAGGTTTCAAAAAGCAATAAATGCGGTTGCTTTTCCTTCCTTGGAGGTGTAAATGTACCTCAGCCATGGCTGCACAGCAGTTTGCTATGTGCCTAGTAGTGGCCAACCAAATTGGCCTAACAACATGGCTACTGAAAGTTCACACATTTAAAGAAAATAATAGGCCTGTGACTGTCAAGTGGTAAATGCTATGAACTAGATTATAGATGCTTCCTTTTTTCTGGTGGGATACCAGCAGCGTTATTTTGTAAGAGGTTTGTGATTCACAAACTCCACAAATCCTGGGATTCTAGCTGAACCCCTAGTAGCGGAAAACCTGGACCTTATGTCTATTGCTAAGGGCAAACCAAATAAATTAACCCTGATAGCCTCTGAAGCTCAATAAAACATGTCGTAGGTTGCAAAATCATATACAGCAACCCTGAACATATTTTTAGGTATGCAAAGAACAAATCATATGTTCTTAAGACTCTGAAGAATGTATTAGAATGTATTGTGGTTAAACCCATAAGTGATTTTCATCGTGATATGCAATCTTTGCCTTCAGTTACTATCATGGTATTCTTTCAGGGAAAATCTGCTATAGTAGGGCTTTGTACACAGGTTGAATAATTGTTGTTGGAGAGGATATTTCATGATCCTTTCCAATAACAAAAGACTGAATGAATGCTGTACTTACAGCTCCGTTCTTCTCTATGGAGAGGGGAGGTGGGAGACCAACAGAGCGGCACTCCGCTGGGCTCTCTCCCCTTCACTTGTATTAGGATCAATTGAGGATCCACCAGGACATAGGCATGAATGACATCGGATGAACACTGTGCACACGTCTGATTATATGATACTAGCCCTAAAGTAATTTTCTAACGAGAATCATCTGATGTGCGTACGTAGCCTTACATAGAAAGCATTTAAAGTCTAGCAGGTGTCTAACCCTCTCCTATTATTCTTGAAACATCCTTTTTTTCCAGCAGCACTAAGCTTTTAGGTATAAGTATTGGCCATAGAGTTTGTATGGATTTCATCCCTTGTCTCCAAAACATAATAAGGTAATTGGTTTCCCTGGAAGCAAATTCACTTTAGACTTTATTAGGGAGATTAGACTATAATAGAGAGACTAGATTGTGAGCTTCTCAGGGACTGTAAAATGCTGCATCAGTGCTACATGGTACACATGGTAAATATTCCCCCACTTCCTGTTTGGTAAAATTATTGTGGGCTTTATGGGTAAAAAAAAGGCTAATGGTATAGGAAAGGAACTTCAGAATTAACAGCAGGTGCTGATTTGTTACACACGAGTATACAATTTTTAAAGAATAAGAAAGGAAGCGTTTATTAATTAAATGAAATGTATTATGTATAGAGAAAGAAATCTACATCAGTAAAATGTTTGTGATTATAATGAGAGACAACAACTGTGAGACCAGGTACCCAGACAAAAAATGACTAGAAAAAGCTGCTCATAAATTGAACCTTCACCATTCAAGCACAGCATGGCAATAGCATAGACAGTGGAACAGTCACAGTTTTTTAGGCAATGTACAATACGCTTCTCAAGTCGTTCTAATATCACATGTGAATGAGCATAGGATGTGTTAATCAAAGCTTTGAATACTATATTAGTACACATTTTCACATACTGCTATATGATATAGTCATGTGGCTGATAAATGGATGTTCTGTATGCGAATACAATGATAAATGCCCTCCATGGTTTTGCAAGGGGTTATTCTGCAATGTTAGAAAAAGAAACTTTAGTTTTGCTTTAAACACAAGAATACAGCTTAAAAAACAAATATTTGTTTCATTTTATTGCCAGAAAACTAATAATGCCAGAATAAATATTTTTTTTTATTGTATACATCTTAAAATATGAAGCTGTGCAAAATATAGGCAACAGGGCTTCTTATTCTGTATGCAGTAAAAATAATAATTATTATTGAAACTGCTGTGTGCAATTCAAATTGAGCCTCATGAGAAGAAGAACTTCAAGGCTACATATTTCAAGGCTACAGTAATCTCATTTGGGAAAGTCGTTGCTACTTGATGTTCTAGCAAAATAAATAAATAAGCGCACACAAAGATTGTAAAATGTAGACCTGTTTACTTACCATCTCATGCTTTATCAAGGTCAACCATCCTATTACTATTTTATACTTAACAAGGATGTTACATCTCACAACCAATTTCCATTTGCAAAGGGAGTACAGGGAAAAAAATATTTCCTATGCCATTCAATAAATGGGTGTGCATGTGTTTGTAGGTCATGCATTAAAAGAGAAAAAAAGCAGAAAAAAATATATTTAACACATCGGTTATGATCTGACAGAAATCCAATGACATCAATAGGTCCAATTCTATTTCTGTCCAGGTGTTGTATTTCTGTAAGCTAACATATGCTTTGCTCCAAATTTTCTCCGGAAAAAGCAACCTTAAAATAAAAGCTTTTGCTATGAGTCAGTCCGGCATCCCATCTGTTTGCTGGTTCCTGCTTCTGCCTGATGTACTGCTATACGCTCATATCTTCTTATCTTCTGCTGGAAGTGGTGACTATCAGTACATGAAAATGCCAGGGTGCTGGTAACCGGTGATATAATCCTGTACTGATTAGCAGTATGTGGGATTGACTTCAAACTAAAGTTTGTGTTGGCGTTATAAGTGAAAGAAAAACAAGTGAAGACTGATGGGAATTTGTATTGAAAATATACATTTGCTCCAAAATATACAGTAAAACTTTTTAACGTAATTTATCTGAACTTTTTAAAATCTTTTAGTCGCTGCAGTAAAAAAAATCCTCAAAACTAATTTATACAGCAAATTAAGGAATTGCATTTCTTGGGGTCTGTGAGTTTTTAATTTTGGTACTCAGGCAATTCAAGGTTTAAGTGTTTCCATTTAGTTCATTAATTCAGAGTCTGAGTTGAAATATACAGAAATAATTTAGTGGCGCATAATTTTACATCTTGCTAGTAAAAATAAAAATGGAACAACACAAGAGACAGAGGGACTATGGCATACTCAAGAGGATTGGCCATGCACATATTGGTAAAATGAATATACTGCCAAGAATTTTATATTTCTTACAGACTCTTCCTATACAGGTCCCTGGTTTGGAAACTCCCTAATTTGGAATTTTTTTGGATGCAAAAATGGAATTAAATTGGAATCAGAAGCTTGTACTAAAGTGGCAGAGCCTTGGGGATCCTGGGTGTGTAGCTTTAATATGTTGCCTCATACTTGGCATACAAAAGCTTTCCCAACTGTTTGATTTGTAATAGGAGGTGGGCACAATTAAATATTCTGGTCATGTAATTTTTTTTAAATCTTTTTGTGACAGAGTAAGCACAATCACACAAAAATGTACTGATTGCCATATCCCGGATGGCCCAGCATTTATTATATTGTGACATAACACATTTCTTTAAAATCCTAAAAAAAAACCCATTAGTTAAACATCATGCTACGGCTCCTAGATCATATATCTCTCTGTTTCGAAGAAGATTGGAACCTCTCCACATCCAGCTGTGTCTTTGTATGATCAATGAAATCATGTGTACAGTGGATCACGTTTAGCAATAAAGGCACTTGGGAGAAATTCCCTTTCTATTGTGTGATACTTCCCCTACTTCCTAGATTATAATCTCTTCAGGACAGGTTCCTCTCCTTCTCCACTGTTTGTATCTGTCTGTCATTTGCAACCCCTATTTATTGTACAGCGCTGTATAATATTTTGGCAATATAAATCCTGTTAAATAATAATAATTATAAGTTAGAAGTTGGTCCCACTGGAGGAAGCATAAATACCATCTGGACCTGGGCTAAAGTATATTTCCTAACATATTCCCCAGAACTGGTAGGAAATTGATTTCTGAGCTTCCTTTTCCCTGTTTTTATGTCCCCTTCACTTTCCCATTTCTTTTCAATTTTTAAGCTCATTGTAAGTGTTTAATCCCGTTGCAGGTCTTATTTGCTCCTTTTGGTATGTTAAAATGCCATTAAAAGTGTTTTGTTACTTGTTGAAGAAGTGCAAAAAAAAAAAAACTGTTGACCATATCAAAATTTGGTCAGATGAAATTTCTTGTACTCTCAGCCACTCATCCTATGACTGGTGAGCTATATTACATTATTTTTGTTTTTGAGTTTAAAAATAATTTAGGGCAGCTATAGAAGAACTTTTCTGCTAGGACTGTAGCTTTCATTTATGCATCTGTACTCATGCATGTTCTTCACGGGGAAGAAAAACAGAAGCAGTTACCCCCAATAACAAACCCCAATAGCAGACCAGTAATAAATTTCGTGCAAACTCCCCAGTGACAGACCTCAGTACAAATACTCCCTACCAGTTACCAACCTGTCATCACGTTATCCTGCAGCTTATTTAAAGTACCGTATTTTTCGGACCATTAGACGCTCCGGACTATAGGACGCACCAGGTTTTCCGCACGGGAAAACAAGAAAAAAAAAATTCATTTGATTTCCCCTGAGATCCAGCGTGCGGCACTTGTGCCCGCCCATGAAGGCGCC